>NC_136300.1:11946932-12172909 GCF_964198595.1 Lampetra fluviatilis
CAAGGGTGCCAAACGACACACGCCGCACGCAGGTAACGACGACACGTGCCTGGTGATGAACCCACGCGTGAACAACGTCGACAATGAACGCGATAAATCAATGAACGCGTCCAGACCCGGCGCGGCGCGCGCACCGCCACGGTTTTCGTGCGGATCATTTTCACCGAAGATTCCCGGGAGGATGCGAGGAGGTCGTCCTCCAGGATCCACTTGCCGTCCCGCCGTCTCGTCGGCCACCTCGTAAGCCCCGGCGGCAGCTTCGCCAATCCTGCGCGAACCACCAACCCTCGGTTGGTCTACGTACGGCGCGAAAGAAGTTCAGCACACAAACATACGGCGCATACGAGTGGGGGTGGTGTCCCTCGCTGTGTGGTCGCGCGCGCGTGTGTGTGTGTGGTTACGGTTGGCAGGCAGTAAATAAATTAGACGCGCGTCTGCACCCATCGCCTATTACACAGGCGGGTTTTTGGCGTGCTCGCCGCGGACAGGTTATTATTATGATTATGATTGCAGCGTTCGCTTCGTGTGCCGTGATGGCGCGATGTGCTGAGGCCGCGCGGCGCCGGGCGTGTCTGGGCGAGACCAGGGGGACGGGGACCAGGGGCACGGGGACCAGGGGGACGGGGACCGGGGGCACGGGGACCAGGGGGACGGGGACCAGGGGCACGGGGACCCGGGGCACGGGGACCAGGGGAACGGGGACCAGGGGCACGGGGACCAGGGGCACGGGGACCAGGGGCACGGGGACCAGGAGGACGGGGACCCGGGGCACGGGGACCAGGGGCACGGGGACCAAGGGCACGGGGACCAGGGGCACGGGGACCCGGGGCACGGGGACCAGGGGCACGTGGACCAGGGGCACGGGGACCCGGGGCACGGGGACCAGGGGCACGGGGACCCGGGGCACGGGGACCAGGGGCACGGGGACCCGGGGCACGGGGACCAGGGGCACGGGGACCCGGGGCACAGGACTTGAGACGCGCGCCTTCACCCGCGCCAACTCAGCGTCGCCCTAGCAGGCACGACACGGCGTATAACCTGTATAAGTACTTTGAATACATTACCTGTTTGGCCAGGAGAGCCACACTGCTGAGTCGTCGTGGGAGTCTTTTTGTTTTCAAAAGAGGCTCTGCTGACACGTTGGTGTTTTAGTATTGTTGTTGTTGTTGTTGTATTATGATGTTTTCAGTTACTTAGTGATGAGTTGTGTTTATCAGGGCCCCGCGGTGGCGAAATTTTTGGTATGGAGGAGGTTGTAGTTTCGATCCCGACCTGTCGCCCGCTGTATATTTTTGGAGTTTGCGTGTCGCTCTCTCTCTCCGTGGTGAGATGTTAACTACCTCGCCTGGTATACAGGAGGTCGTGGGCGCGATCCCGACCCTGACGCCTGCTGCTGTATATTTTTCGAGTTTGGTCGCGTGGGTTTCTCTCCGGGTCCTCCGGTGTTTTCCCTCCACATTTAGAAAGTGCGTTTAGAGTGTTTGGCTGCCATCAATGTCACCATGATGATGAGCCACTTCGTTGGGCTATCATTTGTGACCAGGTCGCTTCTGAAAAAAGAGCTCTAGTGCCGAGAAAAGGTTTGCGAACCCACAATGATTATTTCGGACATTACAGAGTTTTACCATGATAGCCTTCTTGAATCAAACCCTTAAGTATCCCATGGGGTTTATATTAAATAATTCCATGTTTTTTTTAAACAAAATGGTGCATGAATAAACAAACAATGAGTCATTAAGGTTCATGGTATGTGAAAAAGTAAGTGAACCCCTGGTTTCATAAACTCAAATAAGTGAATCATTAGAATGAGGTGTTTACATAATTAGGTAGATCTTCAGGGGTGAGTTTGCGAGGACCCACCTCTATAAAGATCAGAAACGGAGTTTGGTGTTCACCATCGAGGTGCGTGTGGAAACAAGTCACGCCACGATCAAATAAATATCTGAGGACCTCAGAAAAAGAGTTATTGATGCTCATCAGTCCGGAAAGGGTTACAAAACTATTCTAAAGATTTGGGGCTCTACCAATCCACTGTCAGCCAGATATTCTACAAATGGGGAAATTTCAAGGCCATAGTCACTCGACACAGGAGCGGTCGTCCTACCAAAATCTCTCCAAGAACAAACAGGAAAATCATCAAGGAAGTCACAAAGAACCACAGAGAATCATCCAAGGATCAGCAGGCCACTCTCGCCGTAGCTAATGCCAGTGCTCATGACCCAACCGTCAGAAAAAGACTGGACAAGCATGGTGTTCATGGAAGGATAGCAAGGAGAAAGCCACCGCTCTCCAAAACCAACATTGCTGTCCGTCTGAAGTTCGCAAAAGAGCAGCATCGATGATCCACAAGACTTCTGGAACAATGTTCTCTGGACAGACGAGTCAAAGGAAGAGCTGTTTGGCCTCAATGAGGAACGTTATGTTTGGCGAAAACCAAACACTGCTCTCAAACAGAAGAACCTCATCCCAGCCGCTAAGCGTGGCGGTGGCGGTGGCGGTGGCGGTGGGAATGCGACGGTTTGGGGCTGCTTCGCTGCCTCAACACCTGGACGGCCTCGCCATCATCGTCACAACCATGAATTCTGCATTGTATCAGCAGATTCTAGAGGAGAATGTCAGGCTCAAGCCGAGCCGAAAGTTGGGTCTTGCGGTACGACAATGACCCTAAACATACCGCGAACCTCGTGACCCGAGTCGAACCGGTCCTGATGTCGCTCCGGCTGCACATGAGTAGCTGGTGCGGTGTGTAGTAAACATCGCCACTGGGGAGACAAAGGCGGCCGGGCGTGGTGCTGGCCACCCACCCCCTCGTGCGCCGTGCCGACCTTCATAGGTGCTACTCGCTAACAGCACTTGCCCCAACAGTCTGTTACAGGCTACACGGGGGATCTTTGTCTTTGTGCATCACCCCACTCGCGCTCCTCTCCACCGCTTGGTCGGCGAGCGCCGCCGCGCGGACACCCACCACGCTGCAGCTCCACCCACCACGATGTAGCTCCACCCACCACGCTGCAGCTCCACCCACCACGATGTAGCTCCACCCACCACGCTGTAGCTCCACCCACCACGATGTAGCTCCACCCACCACGCTGCAGCTCCACCCACCACGATGTAGCTCCACCCACCACGCTGCAGCTCCACCCACCACGCTGTAGCTCCACCCACCACGCTGCAGCTCCACCCACCACGCTGTAGCTCCACCCACCACGATGTAGCTCCACCCACCACGCTGTAGCTCCACCCACCACGCTGCAGCTCCACCCACCACGCTGCAGCTCCACCCACCACGCTGTAGCTCCACCCACCACGCTGCAGCTCCACCCACCACGCTGCAGCTCCACCCACCACGCTGTAGCTCCACCCACCACGCTGCAGCTCCACCCACCACGCTGCAGCTCCACCCACCACGCGATCACCGCCACTGAGGACGCCCCTGAGACGCGCCGCCTGCGCCAGGCGACGTGCACCCCCCCGCTCCCCCCCCGCCCCCCCGAGGCAACGCGAGGTGTGTGGAGGAGGTCACGAGACGGACTCAGGCGGCATGGGTTGACTGGCCCAGATGTCACGTGTCCCCCCCCCCCCCTATCGTGGATGTGACGGATGCGTGTGTCAGAGGCAATCAGAATCATGGATTAATCCGATGAGCTGTAAAGCCCTTCTCTGTACAGATGTCCAGTAAGGGTGGGTCAGGACGTTACAACAACAAACAAAATCAAAACACGATGGGAGTGCTGAGTACAGCAAAGGTAAACAAGTCACTTGAAACAAAAAACAAATACAACGCAACTATGTTGTATCTTACCAGGTAAGGTCCACTGAGTTAATAGATTGTTTTTCAGAAGCTCAACGAAGTGGCTTATCGCGTGTTAAAGTTATAGCAGCAAAATAATCTAAATAATCCAAATGCATGTTTCTAAATGTGGAGGGAAACCCCGGAGGACCGGGAGAGAAGAATCCACGCGACCACGTGGAGAGAGAGAGAGAGAGACACGCACACTGCAAATATGCGACAGGCGTCAGGGTCGGGAACGAAGCCCTGACACCGCGAGGGAGTCAACACCTCGCCAAGAGATGGAACCCTGCACGGCCAAGTGGGCCCTGCCCTGGCACGGGCAGCCGGTGTCCAGGAGGGGGGTAGGGGGCCGCACCAAGAGGAGCTATTGCAGCTTTGTCGTCGTCCGCACTCAGGGCGACAACAAACACCGAGGGGGGAGATCGGCGACTCGGTGACTGACGGCGCCACGTGTCCCGCCGGCCCGTGCAGCTGCGAGGCGATCGAGAGAGAGAGAGCGTCTGTGCCCCTGTCCGCCCGTCCGGCGAGAGACAGGAGGTAGGGGGAGGGCAGAGGATGGCCTCCTCGAGTTAACCAACTGGGCAACGGATGCCACCGAGATTCAGAACAAGAACCTCTGTGCTCGCTGTCGCTCGAGCCCCAAGCAGCTGCGGCGGGGGGGAGGGGCGGGGGGAGGGAGGGAGGGTGGGGGCGGAGGGGGACAGGGTGTGGTCCCCCCCCACCTCCTCGCCCAAGGTCAAACTTCAAGAGCCCTCTCTGTAATTGCCCCATGTACACCACGAGTGGACGGTGCCGAATTGCCGAGTAGCAGTGAGGGTGGCACACGCACCGCCCCCTGTGCCCCTCCACCCCAGTGCGAGGTTCGTCTCGCTGTGCTCTCCTGGGCAGGGTCCGCTCTGTGCGCAGTTGCTTCTGATGCTGCTGCTCTGTGCGCAGTTGCTTCTGATGCTGCTGCACCCACCGGGGCTGTCGGGGCTGTCGGTGCTTCGTGGCTGAGTGAGAGACGGCGCTGTCACTCCACGTGGCTACGCACGCCGCGGCCGTGACTTCGCGTCAACTTGCTGACAACCCCATCTGGTTATTAAAGCAACAACAGCAGCAACAGCAGCAGCGATGTAGAGCAGTCACAGGTTGCCTGGTGACCCAGCACTCGCCGGTTCACTGCAGTCACTGGCTCATCTTGCGTCGCTATTTCTCTGGTTACTGTTCCCGTGAAAGACCCAACGCAGAAGATCCCTGGTTTGGTCTTCCACGAAGCTCACGGTCCACCCTGAACCGCATTCGACTGCACAGACGGGACATTAAACACCCTGCAGTGGTATGGTGGTGCGGCTGTGGTCGTCCAGCACAGAGACACAAGCACAACGCGTAACGACGCGATGCCCCGATCCACAAATACGAAAACGAGATAATGATGATGATGATGCACTCACTACTCCGCTTGGCTCCTGACGCGGTTCCCTGCTGGCTTGACCAACGTGAATGTGACATTGTAAGGCGTTTGCTCTGCATCCACAATCAGCAGCCTTGCGAAAGAATGAGAAGAAGACCACGTCCGTGAACGTCTCTCATGGAGTCCTCCACCCGCGTTGACCAGACACGGACTCCGGTTGTCGACTCGTCCACCACCACCACAACAAGAACACCACCAACAACACGACCACCACAACACCACCACCAACAACACCACCACCAACAGCACCACCACAACAACAAGAACACCACCACCAACAACACGACCACCACAACACCACCACCAACAACACCACCACCAACAGCACCACCACAACAACAAGAACACCACCACCAACAACACGACCACCACAACACCACCACCAACAACACCACCACAACAACAAGAACACCACCAACAACACCACCACAACAACAAGAACACCACCACCAACAACACGACTACCACAACACCAACACCAACAACACCACCACAACAACAACAAGAACACCACCACCAACAACAACACTAACAACACCAATAACAACAACACCACCACCAACAACACCACCACCACAACACCAAAACCAACAACACCACCACCACAACAACAAAAACCAACACCACCACCACCACAACAACAACAAGAACACCACCAACAACACCACCACAACAAGAAGAACACCACCACCAACAACACCACCACAACAACAAAAACCAACACCACCACCACCATCACCACAACAACAACAAGAACACCACCAACAACACCACCACAACAACAAAAACACCACCACCAACAACACCACCACAACAACAAGAACACCACCAACAACACCACCACAACAACAAAAACACCACCACCAACAACACCACCACAACAATAAGAAAACCAACAACAACACTAACAACACCACCACCAACAACAGCACTAACAACACCAATCACAACAACAACACCACCACCAACAACGCCAGTTTAACACGTAGGAGGCTTTCGCGACCAATATCATTCATCATAGAGGTTTTTTTGGGGTTAGATCGCGTAAATATATAAATGTGTCGTTAAACCCGCCACCACCCGACACAGCCAACTAGTAATGGTTGCCACGTAAACAGAACGTGGCCAATTCGTCACTAGTACAGCACACCGGTATGTTGGAGAGCCAAGCCACAACATTTACAAACTGTACGACGTTTCGCCAGTAATTACAACTTGCTTCATCAGGCGACAGCCTGATTTGTGGAGAAGTCCACCTGTTTCGTTCCTTATATAGAGGCGTAGATGTGATGACCACGCTTCTGCGCTCTTGCGCAAGTGGGGGGTGGTTAATGCGTCAACGTACATGATGCATGTGCATTATGCGAGCACTTTGATCTTGCCCTTCCTGTATTAAAGTAGCCGTACCAACGTTAATTCCTATTGAAGTATGCTGCCCTTTGTAGGCATGCATTTCAACAATGTATTATTTGATGATTCGCTTCCACGCAGCACTAGGGCGGTAGCTATCCGAACGGTTAAAATTATTTTTATTGATTTAAATTTCGATAGATTATCTAAATAGTCTTGGCCAGTAGTAGCTAGTTTTGCACAGAACTTCAACATTATCAAAATAAATTGAGTGTCCTTGTTGGCACGCGTGTTCTGCTACTGCTGACGGTTGTATTTGGGAGAAATTAATATTTACCTGATGTTCTTTCAGCCTCGCGCTGATCATTCGTCCTGTTTGCCCAACATAACATTTACCACACGTGCAGTTAATCCTGTACACACCTTCTGTTGATAGCTTCGGTAATACATCTTTTGTACCAGATATTCATTGCTGTATTTTATGTACCGTGCCAAATCTGACTCGGATGTTTTGTTTTTCGAAACATCCGGCTAGTTTATTACTTACTCCCGCAATGTACGGCATTTTGCTAAGTTTTAATTACTTTGCCAGTTTCAATGCTCGTGTTATTTGATTTGGTTTTGGCATTCAATGCCCTGTTGATTTGTGCATCATTGTAACCGTTCATTTGCAGCGCTTCTTTAACCTGTTGAATTTCAATTCTCATACTGTCACCATCTGACACTTTCTTAGCTCAATGAATGAGTGTCTTGATAAGAGCAGATTTCTGTGCAGTATGATGTTGTGACTGCATTCAGATAGGCGTCAGTATGCGTTTTATTTCGGTAAACACTGTGTGTGATTTTACCATTCGAATCCCGTCTGAGCAGAATATTCAGAAATGGTAGACTTCTGTCAGCTTCCACTTGCATGGTGAACTGGGTGGATGGGTTTTGCGAGTTGAGATTATTTAGAAATGCGTTCAGTGTATCTTTGCCGTGTGGCCAGATCACCAATGTGTCATCCACATATCTAAACCAATCAGATGGTTTTAGTGTGCTTGAAGCTATTGCTTTTGTTTCAAAATCTTCCATGTACAAATTCGCAATCACAGGAGACAAAGGGGAGCCCATTGCTGCTCCTTCCTTTTGTTCGTAGAAGTCACCTTGCCACGAGAAGTATGTGTTATTTAGACAGTGTTCAGCTCGTCTTGGGATATCTTTGGCTAAACCTTTGTTCGTTACCAGAGTATCGAGTAATTTAATTGACTCGTTGACCGGAACCCTGGTGAACAGAGAAGTCACATTAAAACTTACGAGAATAGCATTAGGGTTAAGCTTAATATTTGTAATTATATTTACGAGATGTTCAGTCTTTGATGAACGAAGAGGTTCTACCGATGTAGTGCTGTATTTGTTTCGTTACGTATTGCGCCAATTTGTACGTGGTAGAGCCTATTGTACTAACCATGGGTCTTAATGGGACATCAGGTTTGTGAATTTTTTTGTAGCCCATAAAGTCTTGGTGGGTTTGATGCCCTGGGTTTGATAATAGGATTTCCCTCTTTCTGGCAATAAAACAGATGTTAAGATGTTAAAAAACCAAACTGAAACCTTTGCAAGGAATCCTGTCTGCATTCACCACATATTCTTGTGGTGAACATGCAAAAAAATACATGCTCTGACAGTATATACTGATTGGTCCACACCAGAGACGGCTTTCTTTAGAGCCTAGTGCATAATCTTTGAGTTTCAATGACAATGCACATACTGTCAGAGCATGTGTTTTTTGTTTGCATGTTCACCACAAGTATCTGTGGTTAATGCAGACAGGATTCCTTGCAAAGGTTTCAGTTTGGTGTTTTAACATCTTAACATCTGTTTTATTGCCAGAAAGGGGGAAATCCTATTATCTTAATTTAATACTGACAAAGGCGGTATCATGATGTAGCTCTTGGTTTGCTCTTCCTTGGGAACTGATGACTTGGCAATGATTGCCTTTGTTTTACGTTCCAGTGTGCTGGTTGTGTCTGGTTTAATTTTAAGGTAGGTACCTTCATCGAGTAAATATTTTATTTTATGATCGGAGCCCTCACGGGGCATCACAACAGTTGATCAGCCCTTGTCAGCAGCAACAACGCCACCACCAACAACGCCACCACCACCAACAACGCCACCACCAACAACGCCACCACCAAAAACGCCACCAACAACAACGCCACCACCAACAACGCCACCACCAACAACGCCACCACCAACAACGCCACCACCAACAATGCCACCACCAACAACGCCACCACCAACAACGCCACCAACAACAACGCCACCACCAACAACGCCACCACCAACAACGCCACCACCAACAACGCCACCAACACCACCACCACCATTACGTGTTTGTCTTGGAACTGCAGAATGTGAATGATACGTCTGTATGTTTGGATTTATAAGGGCGATTCGTTCACACTCTCAGTCTTATTTTTAATTATATAAAAAAACACACTCGTGGAACTGGCGCTCACAAAGTATTCAAGGAATGTTGTGTTTATTTTCGTTAGACGTCAGGTTAATGACCGGTGCAGATGGAGCTGCTGAAGTCTTCTGACAAAATAACGTGACATGTGCCGTCTCCAAGAGGCATCACGCTCAGCTCCTCACTTGGAGGAGTGCGACGCTAAAGCCAACAAATAAATAAATGAAAGAAGGCTAAATCCTGCGCGGCGCTCACGCTCGTGACAGATTCTCCATGTTCGAGACACCGTGCTGCTGTTGCTGCTGCTGCTGCTGCAGCTGCTGCTGCTGTTCTTGTTGTTGTTCGATTCCATCCTTGCGCGTGATGATGGCAGCAGCAAAACGTTCAAGAAGCTCGGATGCCAATGCCGATGTTTGCTGCTGATGCTGCTGCTGATTGCCACGACGAGAGGGCTTCAGCAGAGAGGGAGGAGAGAGGAGAGTTCGTGTCGCGGCTGTACCTCCTGCTGCTGCTGCTGCTCTGTTGAAGAAGTCCCGCGCCCTGTGCATTCACAAGCAGGAGTTTATCTCCCACCGAGTAAAGCCCGCAGAGCTAAGAAGCTCTTTCTGAAGGGCCACACGGCCCGCAGAACAGCGTCAAAGCATTCCACAATTATAGGTTTACAACAACAACTAATTATACTGGCAAGTATGTTGTAAGATTACGTTCACACTTAAACGTTGGTGTCATTAATAATAAGTCAGTTAAAATGAGGGCAGCGATGGCAAGAGACGAAACGAGGTGGTTTCAAACACTTTGAGGCAGCAACGTTAAGTGCTTTTATTTTTTAATCCAAGTGGTATGCGATATCTGAATACTGTATGTGACCGTGGATTTTCGTGGCTTAAAATTCTATCCGATGTTCTATCTGATGTCTACAAAAAAAATGCACGGTTATCTGAGACGTCAAGGCCGTGAGATGTGTAACGTGAAAGTAGTTGGGGTGGCCAAGACACGATTGAGTCTAATGAGGATACCTCATGTAATCGAGGTGGCTGCTGGATCCTGTTGTGATAACAACAACAACAAAGTAGTGGCGAAGTTGACCCAAGTTAATAATAACACGAACAATGTCATCTTGTAACGGGCCGCTCTCGCAGGAGAGAGAGAGAGAGAGCGACGACGACTCAGAGGCGCGAGGAGGAGCCGCAGTCGAGCAGCAAGGCAGCAGCAGTAGCCCACGCGGCGACGAACCGACTCTCCCAAACCATTCCCCAAGCTCTGCGCTCCTCGACATATTAAATTGTTGTCGGCCAATTCATGGGCGTGTCTACACGTGGGAGGAAACCGGAGCACCCGGAGAAACCCCCACGAGTGCGAGGGGGCAACACCCGATCCCCGTACAGACGGAGCAGGTGAGCTCCACATCATTGCTGTGCCGCCTTCGCCTTGCAGAGCCAGGCTAGGTGCACCTCCTCGAGTCGCACATCCAACAGGGCAGTCTCGCAACAACATCTGTGCGTGCGGTGACCCGCCAACCCTCGCTGCTGCCGGCACAGTGATGAGGTGCAGGCAGCCACGCGCATAGCCACGAGTCACAATTTGCACCGCGGAGCATTTGCCGTTTTAAGTAACTTGATGTGTTGTTGTTATTGCACATCTCATATCGTTAGGAGAATGATCACGCTGCGTCTCGGCAGGACTTGTTTATTTGACGCGTTTCAGCCGCTGAGTATCAGAATCAGCGCCGCCAGTGCCTCTGCGCTCTCCGCTAACGCTCGGGTCGATGGGCGCGATGCACGCAGTCGTAGGGCTCCGTGGTGGCTAGGAGAAGTTAACTCCCTCGCCTGGTATACGGGAGGTCGTGGGTTTGATCCCGACCCTAACGCCTGCTGTATATGTGGAGTCTGCGTGTCTCTCTCCCCGTGGTCGCGTGGATTTTTCTCCGGATCGTCCGGTTTTCCTTCAACATTTAGAATCAT
Organism: Lampetra fluviatilis; assembly: GCF_964198595.1. NCBI lineage: Eukaryota > Metazoa > Chordata > Hyperoartia > Petromyzontiformes > Petromyzontidae > Lampetra > Lampetra fluviatilis. Next base: position 11,957,942 of record NC_136300.1, read on the forward strand.
TACGGGTTCAGAGAGGACTTGGCTGCTATCAATGTCCACACGATCAGCCGCCACTTCGTTGAGCTGTCAGTTGTGGCCGGGTCGCTTCCGAAAAAGAGCTACATAGCTCAGTGGAGCCTTACCTGTTAAATTATACACGTCAACAAATAATATGTGAGTTTGTAGAAGGGACGAGGTCACCATCCCCACGCCACCCCTTTAGAATGAGCTCAGCAAAGACTTCGAAATCAAGCGGCTCGCCCATTCGCGCTGCCTCCATCGCCATGCGTTCACGGCCCAGACGCCGCTGCACGGGCCCGGGAGAGGCCCCAGGACACCGTGGGGCGAACCGGGGCGGGGATGGGCGGGGGAGGGACTGAGGGGGCCACTGTCGCGCGTTACGCTCCCGGAGGAAGCCAAAGGTGCTGTGGGACATCTTCGGCAACGTGCCGAGTGCGTCTCGCCTGACTTGAAGCTTTTGTGACTGCGATAATTCATATTCTTTGGGTCTTTCGGCAAAGCCACCTAGATAGAAAAATAATACAATTAATAAAAAAAGAATGACAATTGAATGTATTATTTTTCTGTCTACGTGGCTTTACCGAAAGACCCAAAGAATATGCGTCTCGCCTGTCGGAGTTAACGAGGTATTTATTTTGTAACTATTTTTTTTTGGGACCAGGTAAGAAGGCCCCAAGAGCTACATCGCTCTTGTTCAGAAGCGACCTGGGCTACCACAAATGACAGCTCAACGAAGTGGCTCATCATCATCATCATCACGTGGAAATGTAGAGCAACCAAACACTCGAAGCGCACGTTGATTCTAAATGCGGAGGTTAAAATAAAAAACCCGGAGGACTCATCGGAGTGGCAGGAGGAGAAAGCGCGCGCAAGCACGGCAACGCCGCACACACGGACGGACGGGCGGGCAGTCTCGCGCGATCTCTGCGCGATCCACCAGCCCGGCCGCGAAGCGCCGCCCTGCAGGCGCGAGACGCCGGTTCGAGTCCGAGGTCGCGTCACCGCCTGGGCACGGAGTCGGGAGTTGAGTGGTGGGCACGCTCCACGCGGCCCGTGATCATCCTGCAGCGTGCAGGCAGCAGCGCTGGTTGGTGGATCACACGCGGATCCCCACCTCCGATTAGCACGGTTGGCTACGTACGGTGCGAAAGAAGTGCAACGTACGTACATGCATACACGTCGCGAAACTCTTCCTCTCTCCGTGGCTCGCCAGGAGAATGTGGTACAGCGCAAGGTGTGGACACCGCCTGTTCTCTCTGTGCGGGGATTGCGTGTTGCCCCCTCGCGCGCGTGCGATTTATCCGGGTTGCTCGGGTTTCCTCTCGCTTCATTCGTTTGCTGGAAACATTTGTTCTTAAATTAAGTTTAAAAAACCCCAATGTAGCAGGCCCCTCCTGAAAAAGAGCCACACGACTCAGCAGTGTGGCTCCGCTGGATAAATAAGCGCATTGCCAAGATGAGTGACATTCACTCTCACGTCGGGGCGTGAATTTGAACTGACGCAGACGCTGCACGTGGCACGCGTTAGGGGCACCCCCTCCCCCGTTGTACCCCCCCCCCGCCCCCCCCCGTTGTGCGCCCCCCGCGTGCGCGGCACCACGCCGACTTCCCCCCCCCCCACTCTCTCTCTCTCGGCACGACGCCGACTGCCCCCCGCTCTCTCTCTCGGCACGGCGGGAATTTATAACTCGGGGCGGCAAAAGTCACCCTCGTGTTGGAGTCGGCTCCTGAAGCTGCAGAGAGCACGGGGCCTCCACCACGGCACGCCGTGTCCGGGCCGTCCTCCTGCTAGCCACGTTAGCGCGCTCATGTGCGTGGCCGTGACAACGATCGTCATCATCATCATCGTCGTCGTTGTGACACATTCTGGCTTAGGTGCCCCCCCCCTCTTATGTTCGCAGCGAAGATGTCAGTAACGCCTGTAATACAGTGCGCTATTATCCACGGTGCGTGTACTCTGCATTCGTCGTTAACTATTAAAGGCCAATTATAAGCGACGCGTGCACGTGTTGTGCGTGTTGTACAATGGTCGGTGGCCGCCCGAGGCACGCGCCCCCCCCCCCCCTGTCCGTGTTGCTATTGTCTCGCGTGCTGCACTGCCGCTTCCCGCTGCGTCTCCGACGGCGCAGAAAGCCGCCGCTCAGCTCGGGATCGCCGTCCCAGCGCGGAGGGAGCTCTCCCACCGAGGTCCCAGCGCTCAGCAAAGCCGCGGTCGGCGGCCACGCATCGCCCGCCCGCGCACCCAGCCGGTGGCGCGGGTTCGCGCCCCGTGGGCGGTGGCTACAGGGGGGGGGGGGGCAGCTGTGGTGGGCGCGCGGGTGACTCGCGGAACAGCTGGCACTGTCCGTTTAGCCCGCTGTCGGGAGACTAAAAATACCTCGAATAATACCCTCGTCCGTCCCTCCCCTTCACACGAGCAGAGAGCCGCGCGCTCCGCGAGCAGCGTGCCCCCCCCCCACTCCACGCCCAGCGCAGTGCCAGCCCCGGTGCCATCTCGATCACTCGCTCACTCCGCCTGCTCCTCCTGCTCCTCCTCCTGCTCCTCGTCGTCGTCGTCACCGCCACCGCCGCCACCTTCCAGCCTCGCTTCGCGCGGAGGAGCGCGGCTTCGAGCGCTTCGCAACTCTGCCGAGTGCGCGGCGGCTGCTGCTGCTGCTGCTGCTGCGTGGCGCAGAAGGCGACCACCACCACCGCCACCATCATCGCCACCACCCTCGCCATGCTGCCCAGCGTCTGTGTCCTTCTCGCCGTCGTGGCGGGGCAGGTAACCCCGGAGCGCGCGGTCGCCTCGGTCATTCGACAGCCGCCTCCCTCGCTCCGCTTAGTTAATGACGCGTGTTCACGCGCAGTCTGCCTTGGATATAAAGCAACGTCCAAGTTTACGATATCATATATATGTGTGTGTGTGTATAAAGAGTTTGCAGAATACACCGCTGGGTTCTGCTGGGCCCCTCTGGGTTCGTCCGGGTTCCGCTGGGTTCTACTGGGTTCCACTGGGTTACGTTGGGTTCCGCTGGGTTCTACTGGGTTCCACTGGGTTACGTTGGGTTCCGCTGGGTTCTACTGGGTTCCTCTGGGTTACGTTGGGTTCCGCTGGGTTCTACTGGGTTCCACTGGGTTACGTTGGGTTCCTCTGGGTTCTACTGGGTTCCACTGGGTTACGTTGGGTTCCGCTGGGTTCTACTGGGTTCCTCTGGGTTCCACTGGGTTACGTTGGGTTCCTCTGGGTTCTACTGGGTTCCTCTGGGTTACGTTGGGTTCCTCTGGGTTCTACTGGGTTCCACTGGGTTACGTTGGGTTCCGCTGGGTTCTACTGGGTTCCACTGGGTTACGTTGGGTTCCGCTGGGTTCTACTGGGTTCCTCTGGGTTCCACTGGGTTACGTTGGGTTCCTCTGGGTTCTACTGGGTTCCTCTGGGTTACGTTGGGTTCCTCTGGGTTCTACTGGGTTCCACTGGGTTACGTTGGGTTCCTCTGGGTTCTACTGGGTTCTACTGGGTTCCGCTGGGGTTTGCCGGTAATGCCGCTCGTGTCACCCGCAGTGTTCCCCTCCTCTAAGTCGAGCCACCCCAGCACGTGCCCCAACACCGAGTCGGTTCCATGCAGCGGCCACCGCTCGCGTCGCGCTCCGTGACTCACGCGCTGTGGTTCCCGTGGCGCGTCAGGAATAGCCGCCTGTGATTGGCTGCGAACCGTCATGTGATAGCTGTCGACCCCATACGTCATCGCTGCGTCACAATCGCGGTTACTCGACGCAGGATGAAGGGCACGTGCTCACGCGTGCCTCTGGTGTGCGACGAAGCACTCCGTGAGGAGTGAACATTTGTTTGCCTGCTATCATCATCATCAGCTACGATCGATCCACTGATGGATGAGACCCTTTTCAAACCGCCGCCAATTCTTGTTATAATCTCTCGATGCAACGATCCGCTCAGCACCTGCACGTGAGCCGATTTCATCGCTCCGTCTCCTCGGTGGGGGTTCGTCTCTCGGACGCGTCGCTAACGTGCGAACGTTCTCTCATCCACGTGCTCCTCTTCCTGACTCCCAATGCCGTTCCCAGCGTGCATCGCTCCCCCGCCCCCCCCCCCCCGTGCCTCTTTGCGCGCCTGACACTTTGTGCTCCGTATCTCTCGTCATCGACCACGTGTTTTCTGCACGGTAAGGTAAAACACGTGGGTGCCGTTTGCTATGAATGAAGAAACGACACATTGTAACAAAAAAAGAACAATAGCACAACAAGACGTCGACTTGAACACGCAGCGTTTAGTGTCCCGCAGCGCGCCGTGTTCACACGGACGATGACCCCCCCCCCCCCTCCCCGTGTGTCGCGTCACGCGTGGTCACTGCGCCTTCAGGGGTGGGTGGACAGCGAAGTTGCCGGTGTCTCTGAGTCACCCCGCGGGGGCCGCTCCACGCTGGGTTGAGCGCGGCTCAACTCCCCCCGTCGCTTTGGCCCCGCGAGCAGCCGCGTGGCCCCAAGGCCAAGGCCGCCCAGCGGTTCCCGGGGGCCCCGGGGCAGAACGAATCCCACGTGGAGGGGGGTGGGGGGGTCATTAATGAGCGACGACGCTGGAATCTCGTTGTGAGGCCCCCTGGGAGACCCCCCCAGCCCTTCAGTGCCAAGGCTCTGGCCAGTCGCTTGTGGTTGGTTATCGAAATGCGCCTCTGCATTTGCGTTTTACTTCAGGGGCGCTGCGTGGCGATAAGTTAACTGCCTCACCTCGTATGCAGGAAGTCGTGGGTTCGATCCCCACCCTGACGCCTGCTGTATATTTGGAGTTTGCGTGTCTCTCTCTCTTTCCGTGGTCGCGTGGATTTTTCTCCGGGTCCTCAAAATTTTCCCTCCACATTTAAAATGAACATCACGCTATATTAGAGTATTTGGCTGCATTCAATGTCCACGTGATGACGTCCCACTTCGTTGAGCTCTCATTCGTGATGGCGAGGTCGCTACTGAAAAAGAGCTGCGTAGCTCAGTGGGGCCTCACCCGGTACATTCTTTTTAAAGTTGTTTTTGTTAATTCCATTCCGTTGTTTTTTATCTGCGTCGCATCACGCGATCGTGACAATCCCATGCGGAGTCCACCTTTGTGTCAGATGACGACCCTGGGGCAGATGACCTGGCACCGTTGCGCAGCGCCGTGGGTCAGTTTTCAGACTTGCCCACCGCGGTGGCTCAACCTGCTCTGCGCAGAGCGAACACTTTGAGCGAGACGGCGCAGCTGATTATTCGCTACTGACGATAAACGCTTTCGCACGGCAAACATCGCTTAGACGCGGAAATAATTATCGGCGATGGCGGGGTGGGGGGGAGAGAACAGAGCAGTGAAGTATCGACGCATCCTTCAGCACCGCAGAGGCTCTGCGTGCGTTCCACCCCTTGCGCCGATGGTCGCAGCAGCAGCAGCAGCAGCAGCAATGAGTTCCTAGGGAGGTCGAAGCCAATGTCGAGGTCGGGCTGCTGGCCACGCGAGCGGGCTGCACGTGAGAGAGAGGGAGGGAGGGAGTTGGTGTAGTTTTCCATAATAAAGGGTTTGTTGGGTAAACATCGCGTAAATATAAATGTGCCATCAACCCACCACCACCACACGACGCAGCCAATTAGTAAGGTTTGTCACGTACAACAAAACGTGTCAATTAGTGTTGGGGAGTAAACCTACAACATTAAACAATGTGAGTAGTTTTGCTATTCCTCCTCCTCCTCTGTCGCAGGAGCACAGAACAACAGCGGTTCACTCCGCGTCCGCGAGTACAGACAGAGTCCCACCGTGGCCGCCCCTACCGTGACCAACGTGACCACCATGACCACCGTGACCCACGTGACCACCGTGACCCACGTGACCACCGTGGCCGCCCCCACCGAACATCCGTGAACAAGAGCTTCGAAGCTCATCGGATTTGTCCGGATCAGATGAAGATTCCGCTTCTGGACGCCGCACTCTCGAGGCGCGCGTGCACGCGCTCGGCGAGCTCGTGCACGCGCTCGGCGAGCTCGAGTGGTAACCGAGTGGCACTCCAGCCACGCGGGTTACCGCGAGATTTTGTCATTATATCGGTGAGATTTTTAAGCGGTGATATTGTGTGTGTGTGTGTGTGCGTCGATCCAAAAACAAGCGTTCACATCTGCTCCTGTTGATTTTCTTGTCTTGGGCCATTTGCCAAAACGTTTATATTTAAAAGGGGCATTAAACATTTTAATGAAGCGCCCTGCGGTTTAATGGCCCGTGACAGACGAATGCCTTGGCCGCGAACGATGCCGGCGTGCCGCACGTCGGCCTGCTGCTCACGACGAAGGGCTGTCTCGCCGTGCGAATGCGGCAACGCTCCCGTATCCGAATACGCAGCGCCGTTCGACCGTTCCTCGCCGCACAACTGTCCGCTCCGCAAATCACGCCGAGTGAATGCGCCGGGGAAAAAAACAAAATCTCACCACGCCCGTGCGCCCCTTTCGTCTCGCCGGTGGCGATGCTTAGACGACCGCACCGACCGCGGGTACCCGTCTGAGGTGCGAGTCGACTCACGGGGATGCTCAGGACCGGTTTCAGGTGAATCGTCACCGATGTTCGGTGGCCGTGGGTGGGAATCGAACTCGGGGCCGTCGGGTTCGTAGCGCAGCGCGCTGACCGCTCTCCACGCCCGCGACCGCTGCCAGTCCTCGCACTCGCGCGATGCCATCGCCCTGCACCCACTTCGACGTTTCAGATTCACAGTGAGTTTCCTGCGCGTTGGATCGTCATGTGGGTACAATAGAAAATACAACAACAACAATACGACAATAATAATGCCAATTGTTTTACCGCTCCCCACTTTCTCAATCATCCACCACACGCGCGCGTTCCCGATATTTTGATTCTGATGAAGACAACATCAGTTGAGGTGCCGCTGTGCCCCGACCTGGACTGAGGAGGCACGCGACGCAGCGGGATTCGATTCAGTCATTCAAGCGCTACAAAACCGAAGGCCTAATTACAACAACAACAACAACATACGAGTAACAATAAAAAAAAACGTTGCCAAACATGGAACGGCGACACAGACACAAGTCGTGACGGAGCCAAACGGAGCGGTCGCTCACGGGGGTGAGTCACGGAGCGGCAGCCGCGCGGCGCGCCGGAGGGGGCCGCCCGAGCAGGAGACAGAACGGCGAATGTAGTTTGCGTCCACAGCTGCCGCGTGATTAATTATTACATCGCTCCGCCGTGACGGATGGCGACAGCTGAGAGAGGCGCTTCGTCCAGCAGTGGATTGACCATGGCGGCGCCTGATGATGATGACGGGAATGAAAATGATGATTCCGATTTTTTTTTTACCGCACCCGCCAAACATTCGTGAATGGGAATGGCCGAACACCGCCATGCAACACCTCTCCCCCCTTTCTGAACCAGAGCCGTGAGACTCAGGAGGCCTTTCGTGAAGGGGTGGATGGAGGGCTGCCTCGTCATGATTGTGCGCAGCACGAAACATTGATGATCGTCCGAGTGTAAAACAAACGCATATCCCTGTACGTAAGTGAAAACAATAATAATTGACACGTCCCATCAGCCACACGACCCCTTCTGGGAGGGATGATTTATCCCAGCAACTTTGGTTGAAGCAGCAGGGGTGCCGGTTTGATGTGGAGGGGACTGCACCCTCCACATCGAACCGGTCAGGCGCCTCGCCGGTACAGCGAGTGGCTCATACTCGGAAGGTTGAAAATAAAATAAAAATCCTGGTTGGGGGGTCACTCGGCCCACCGTTCCTTCTGGGTCTGTAAAAATGAGCGCCACTTTGCGGGGAAAGTAATCAGGAGTGGTCCTGTAGAACTGATTGTAACCCCCGCCATATGTCCAGCACAGGCTGAGGTCTGTGGACGAGAGATGAGAACCGCTGCACTGATCATCTGAGCAGCAGGAGATCACTCTGACCACGACGTCCTCGTGTGAGCAGAAGTTCAGAAGAAGTTTACTTCCCAAGAAAAGGCCATTGAGCTTAGAAGCTCGTTCTTAAGTGCCACTCAGCCGCCAGACGCGCCCTGCCCCAAGGGCACAGCCCCCCCCCGCCGTCCCCCCCCGAGGGATGCCACCGCTCTAGAGGTGTGCTCTGCCCTGGGGACGGACGGACGTGGGACCCCGCTCAGGGTCAGACGGGTGCCACGTGTGGGACGCACAGTTCCACGACGTTCTGTTGCACACGCGCGCGCGCACTTTGGCTCGCAGCCGCGCCCCCCCCCCCCCCAAGGTATAATAAATAAATAAATAACTAGCTCGATCCAGCGGCTCCGGAGCCGCATGCGGCTCTTGAAGGACTGCTTCGTGGCCGTTATTCACGTGGCACTGCGGCTCTTTGAACATTGAGTTATTTCGCGGAATTCGAACAAAAAAAATTCGCTTCTTGTTATTTTGCGTGCCGATCATCTGTTGGGGGGGGGGGCGGTTGCCTCTCTCGCTCTCCTCCCTCGCTCCGCCTCTCGTCGCCCTGTGGCCACCACCGGGTCCACCGTGTGGACAACCAGAAGCGCCGCCGTTGTTTGACCAGGCCAGGCCGCGTGGTGCCCGGGAAGGTGTCGGTGACATTGTTGAGCCTTGAACTGTTGCTTGGTGGCTGCTGCGAGTGCAGTGAGAGCGAGCGAGCGAGAGGTGCAGACGACTGCTGCCGATGCAGCTACAGAGAACGCCCCGCTCAGCCAGGACGCCGCTCGTCCCGTCTCTGGCGAGCTCAGTCGTCGTGATGCTCTCTGCCCGTCAAACGTCGACGCGTTTCAGCCGCGAGGCTTTTGGTCGACGTCGTCGCGCGTCAAGCGGCGGCTATTGTCGCAGCAGCAGCAGCAGCACGAGACGAGGAGGAGCAGCCGCGGATGACGGAGGCGCGCGGGGGAGCGGGGGGGTGGCGCGGTTTGGCGGCGCATTCCACCACCGCCTCCCCTCCACGGCGCGCGGGTAGCACGCGGGGCACGCGCGGGGCAGCGGCCGAGGGCAGCTGAGTTGCCCCCCCCCCCTCCTGTTCCCACATTCAATTCCGAGCGCACAAGTGGCGCAATCAATCCTGGAGCTTCTCGCTCAACGTGCGCCGGTTGCAACTCGCCAGCTGCCCAGAGCCGCTTGCACTGAGATCAGCCTCCCTCGCGGTGCCCCTCGTCGGCGGTTTTATTCGCGAAGAGAAGCAGCGCGCGTGGTCTCGCTGTGGCCGCCACGGGGGCGACAGGGGCTCGCAGTCGGCAGCGTTGCGGGTTCAAATCCTTGGTCGTGGTGGGGTGGGGGGGGGCTCAGCCCATCGTCTCTTTGCGGTCGCTAAAATTGATACCACTTTTTGGGGACGACAACAGTGGCTGTGCCATGGACAGAGATTCGCTACCCAACCTCCCCCCCCCACCCGCCACCTTCTTATTGCTTCAGGACATGCAAAAGCAATGGACGATACCCCGGCCATAGGAATGTGGAATTCCCACGACTTTTGGCTGAGGGCTGCTAAACACAAAAAGTAGACGAGAAAGCAATCGATGAGTATGTGGATTGACGCGAGCGAGAAAGAGGAATGAACGCAATGTCTACATCCATTGTTGATGCGCAACAGCTGATACCCTGGAGCAGCCGGGCTGGGGGCCGGGGTCGGATTCTCACAGCGCTCGCTGGGAAGAGGAGTGGGGGGGGGCGGAGTGGGGGGGGGAGCGGAGGAATCCAACCCGTAGCGACCGTCGCCGTAGCCCCGAGTAGTTTCCGCTCGACACGTGATCTCCCATGACTGGGGGGTGGCAGCAGCTTTCCGCCGAGATGATGGTCGTGGTGGATTTTGTCTTCGTGCCGTACCCGTGTCGGGAGCGGTGGTGCAGCGGTTAGCGCCTCGCACTACGATCCGAGAGAGACTAGTTCGATTCCCGCTCACAGTCAACACCAGCGACGATCATTTGAACCGGTCCCTGTGCCCTCCCCGTAGGTCGACTCAGCCTCAAATGAGCACCTGGTGCGGTGTGTAGTAAACATCGCCACTGGGGAGACAAAGGCGGCCGGGGGTGGTGCTGGCGACCCTACCCCTCGTGTACCGTGCCGGCCTTCATAGGTGCTCGCTAACAGCACAGTTTGTCGAGGCTGTACGGGGGATCTTTGCCTTTGGATGAGGCGTGATCCAGACGTCCCGTCCATCTCACGCAAACAAACTCCTCGTCCGCCTTACCCGCGGCTATTCATAGCCGCCATGAGCACGGCAAGAGCGAGAGCCGCAGTGATCTGCCACTCAAGCGAACACTGCAGCATTGGTGCTCACAGACCTGAGTCGGTGGTGGAAATTCCACATTCCTATGGGCGGGACCACCCACCGGTGGTATTTCAAAGCGCGTTGCTGCTGCTGTTGACTCCGGAGGGTCGCTGAGTCAAGTCCCGACCAGGATTAGAACTCGCACGACTCCGATCGCGAGCGGCTCGCCTACCGCCGAGCCACTGGGGCTGCTGCCACTCATTCAGTCGGCCAGATACACCGGCTGGCGTGCCGTGGAACTGGATATCTGTAAACAAAAAAAACCGAAGAGCTTCATAGCTCATCAGATTCCTCCAGGATTCAAAAAGACCCCCGCCAAAAGATTCAGATCCTGGCTCGGTGCAACTCCCGTACTAATGTAGAGGCCACTTCTCGATGGCTCGCGTGGCCTTCGCCGTTCGCCCCGCTCATCAGCAGCGCAGCCTCCACGCCCGCGACGATGTAACGAGCGTGCGAAAGAGCGGCAGCTACCACAGCCGTGCGGACGGAACGAAACGTTGCAAGTATTTTTTTTTTGGATGTTACCAGGCAAGGCCCACTGAGCTACGTAGCTATATTGAAGAAGCCACCTGGCCACACATCATAGCTGAACGAAGTGGCTTATCACGTGGGAATGTATAGCAGCCAGATATACTCTGAACCACATCCTGCATGTCGGGCGAGAGAGTTAACATCTCCTAGCCACCGCAGACGGAACGGTCCCCGGCTCAGCTGTAGGCGATGAGACACGAGCAGCAGAGGACGTGCGGCTCAGTGGCACGAGCAGCAACTTCTCCCTCCGGGCGTAGAGACTCACAGAGCCATTTGTGACGGCGGGGGAGGGGGGAGAACGCCGTGGCTTTATTATTCGAGGCGTCGTTGGGAATAATTGTGAGCGCTCCTAATGAGAATGTGATTGCCTCTCGCTGCTGTGCCCTATTAGCTCACCCATCAGAGGCAATGATTGTTGGCTTCCTTCTTTCACCACTCACACGGTGGTGGATTCCCACACTCGCACCACACACAATACTCACTCACACCCCACAGAACACAATACACACCACACACAGCAGCACCACCCCACACAATACACCCACTGCCACCTCACACAATACACACCACCGCCACCTCACACAATACACACCACCGCCACCTCACACAATACACACCACCGCCACCCCACACAATACACACAGCACCACCACCCCACACAATACACCCACTGCCACCCCACACAATACACACAGCACCACCACCCCACACAATACACCCACTGCCACCCCAACACAATACACACAGCACCACCACCCCACACAATACACCCACTGCCACCCCAACACAATACACACAGCACCACCACCCCAACACAATACACAAAGCACCACCACCCCACACAATACACCCACTGCCACCCCAACACAATACACACAACACCACCACCCCAACACAATACACACAGCACCGCCACCCCAACACAATACACAAAGCACCACCACCCCACACAATACACCCACTGCCACCCCAACACAATACACACAACACCACCACCCCAACACAATACACACAGCACCGCCACCCCACACAATACACACCACCGCCACCCCACACAATACACACAGCACCGCCACCCCACACAATACACCCACTGCCACCCCACACAATACACACCCACACAATACACACCACACAGAGCACGCTACATTCTTTACACAGCGCCCAATTTAAACTGAAAAGTTATTTTTTTTTCAGAGGCGAATAGCACACGCATATCACACAGTACACACGCATCACATAACACACACCCATATCACACAGTACACACGCATCACACAACACACACCCATATCACACAACACACACGCATCACACAATACACACGCTGCACAGCACACACCACACAATACACACAGCCTGCACAATACTTCACACAATAGACTCACACACCACACAACACGCTCCACATAGCACGCAACACACCACACAACCCACACACACCACACTCACCACACAACCCACACACACCACACTCACCACACACACCACACTCACCACACACACCACACACACCACACACACCACACAACCCACGCCACACTCACCACACAACCCACACACACCACACTCACCACACACACCACACACACCACACTCACCACACACACCACACACACCACAAACACCACGCCACACTCACCACACACACCACACAACCCACACACACCACACTCACCACACACACCACACAACCCACACCACACAACCCACGCCACACTCACCACACACACACCACACACACCACACAACCCACACCACACTCACCATACACACCACACACACCACACAACCCACACCACACTCACCTCACACACCACACACACCACACAACCCACACCACACTCACCACACACACCACACACACCACACAACCCAAACCACACTCACCACACACACCACACTCACCACACACACCACACAACCCAAACCACACTCACCACACACACCACAGAACCCAAACCACACTCACCACACACACCACACTCACCACACACACCACACAACCCAAACCACACTCACCACACACACCACACACACCACACAACCCACACCACCCTAACCACACTCACCTCACACACCACACACACCACACAACCCACACCACACTCACCACACAACCCAAACCACACTCACCACACAACTCACACCATACTCACCACACACACCACACAACCCACACCACACACACCACACTCACCACACTCCCTGCTGGGTGCCGGCCGGCCTAGACACACGCCACAGTTGTGATTTGTGGCAACATTTATAGACGCGTCTGCTGCCGTTTAAAGTTACACTGCTTCCCCTTTTCGTCTCAGTATTTACAATGCGATTATAAACATAACGTACGCGATGGGAGCGACAGCGAGATTACTGGGTGAGAGGCCGATCGGTGTTTGAGAGTGAGATCAGTGAGGTGAGCGTCACCGTGTTACCGTGCAGTCAAAGTGGGATATCACGAACAGATGATTTTCTTTTTAAAAAGCAGGCCCAAGGTCGTCCATAGAGGGGATGCGGGGCCCGGGGCAAACTACACCGTGTGGGCACCCCCCACCCCGACGCTTTCAAATGTAAACCGAAGTATTACATCTGACGCCGTGACGTCTACGCGCGGGATCCCCCAAAGCGCGGGGCCCGGGACAGTCACCCCGACTCGCCGTACACCCAAGGGACGGCTCTGACCCAGGAGTCTCATACATCCGGACCCCCAAATTCAATCGTGCTCCCACCACCATCCAACGCCACGAACCCATCAACTTGCCAGATTGACACAGGTAAACCCTGCCCAGGAGCAGCGCCTCCGCCCTTCACTCGGCCCGGTGACTAACGCTGCCTGGCACTGCCTCCTACAGTTCTGGTAAAAACAGACGAAGCAGCGGCGACCCCGCTCACCCCTCCAGCTCCCCGTGAAATCGGAGGCATTCGGTTTTAAAATAGTGTCCATCTTGAGTTTCAGCGGCCCGCACGCTCCCTCCACCACCCAGACGCACCGAGCTGGATGATGACCCCCAAGTCTCCGGGAGGGAGAGAAGGGGGTGGAGAGGACACGGCTCTCGGACGCTTCCTCTGCTGATTTACCGAATTACCGACCCCTTGTTTGCGTCGCATGCACGCGGAGGCGGATATAAGCGGCCTCCGCACCTGGTGCGAAGCTGCTCGGGTCCGGGATGAAGACGCCTCGTGAAGAAGAAGATGAGTCAAGCCTCGAGTCAGCGTGGCCAAGCAGGAGCCCTCCTGGCTTGGCCACGCCAGTCGTACCAGGGCGTCAGTGTTGGCGAGTGTTAGCGAGTGACGTTGTGTGTGTTAGCGAGGATGGGTCGGTGGTCACCACCCGATGTTAAGAGTCACCCGTTGTGTTAATAATGAAAAGTGTTGCCTCCCAGAGTCCCAGTGTGCGCCGGAATTGAACCCACGACACAAGCACGAGACACGTGCCGCCTCCCGGCTCTAGAGACCGCCCGGAGAAGATTCCAGGCACGCGTTGACGATGATGGCGCACATCATTACATTTGTTATCATGTTACAGTGTATCATCCGTTCTCTTTCTAATAAAAACAATATTCCCATATAAGTGCTGAACATGTTTAGAAGCACCCTGTATTTTAAAATATTTTTTTTCATTTTACCAGGAAAGGCCCCATTGAGCTATTTAGCACTTTTTTCAAAAGCGACCTGGCCACAAATGATAGCCCCACTAAGTGGCTAATCATCACGTGGAAATGTTTAGCCGCAGACAAATATTGCAAACGCGTGGCGATGTTAATTCTGAACGTGCAGGGGGAAAGCCGGAGGACCCGGAGAAAAATCCACGCGATCACGGGGATAGACACGCAAACTCCAAATATACAGCAGCAGGCGTCAGGGTCGGGATCGAACCCACGACCTCCTGTAGACCAGGCGAGGGAGTTAACATCTCCTAGCCACCGCAGCGTCCGACTGTGGCTCCAGACGAGATGTTCTCCGCCCTGTGTCCCGTGCCCCCCCCCCCCCCCCCCCACACACAAAATTAAGGTTACTAACGCCACAATACACAGATCGGGACAGGTGAGAGCCTGGACAGGTGAGAGCCGAGACAGGTGAGAGCATGAATAGAAGATAGCCTGGACAGATGAGAACAGGAATAGGTTAATCCTGGACAGATGAAATCCTGAACAGGTGAGAGCTTGGAGAGGTGAGAGCTTGGACAGGTGAGAGCCTGGACAGGTGAGAGCCTGGACAGGTGAGAGCCTGGACAGGTGAGAGCCTGGACAGGTGAGAGCCTGGACAGGTGAGAGCCGAGACAGGTGAGAGCCTTGAGCTGTTGCTTGAAGGTGGATGTTGCTTGGTCGCTGCTGCGTGTGCAGTGGGAGAGAGAGGTGCAGACGACTTCCGATGCAGCTACAGAAACCCCCACTCAGCCAGGACGGTGCTGGTTCTGAGTGCGACGAGCAGGTTGCTAGACGAGCTCCGCAGGTCGGTTCTGCTGAGGTCAGTGGAGTGGGAAGGGTGACGTCAGGGGGAGCCAGGGCCCTAGCGGAGCCAAGGTACCCAGAGGGAGGACGCCACGATGGTTCGTAGATGTTAACTACCTCGCCTGGTATGCAGGAGGTCCGTGGTTCGATCCCGACCTGGGCGCCTGCTGTATGTTTGGAGTTTGCGTGTCTCTCTCCCCGAGGTCACGTGGATTTGTCTAAGGTACCTCCAGTTTTTCCTTCCACATTTAGAATCAACGTCACGCGTTTAGAGTATTTGGCTGTTATACATTTCCACGTGATAAGCCGCCATTTCGTTGAGCTATCATTTGTGATCAGGTCACACAGGATCTCATAGCTCAGTGGCTTTTGCCTGGTAAATAAAAAAATAGTGAATTATTATTTGTATATTTTTGAAGTGATTTGTTTACCTTTCCTATACTTTGCACTCCTATCGTGTTCGTGTACTGTTGGTTGTTTGTTGTTGTAAAGTCCTGACCCCGTGCACCTGTGAAAAATATCGTCAAAGCTCATCGGATGTTTCCAGGATAAAAACAGATTCACATTCTCAAAATGTGCAGCCCGAGGTGATGCCGAGGATTTTCGAGCGACATGCAAATGGGTAATTCAAAAATAATTCCCATCATAAGAAGAACAGCCATTGCCTGTCACAACAGCACCTCGTTTAGGGGGCAGCGCGCGCTGCTCACGATAGCGGTGACATTCATCTCTCGCGTTCCGAACGGTCCGTCTGACCGAAATTAAAAACATCTGATAAAAAATGTCATCTATAAGGGAGGAAAAGTCGCGCAGATGGACCCGCCACCACCCCCCGACCCCCATCATAGTAAAGTGGAATTGCCACCCACCGGCTCAGGGCGGGGATGGGGGGCGGTGGAGGAGGAGGGGCTTGCGGGGTGTGAGGTGGCTCTGGGGCATTGCCCGCCGCGCGCCTTTACAACCTGGGAAGCGCGCGGGTTCAGCAGAAAAGGAGTTGCCCCGCCTCTCCACGTGGACGTCCCACCTCTCTAGGCGGACAGAGGCCGTTACATTCAGGACGCCCCGTCGCGTCTTGCGGGCGGGCGCGAGTTCCGTGTGTGGAACGCGACGCGCGAATGCGCTCAGCGTGATCACCACTGCCGGCGGGATCGAAGCCCCCGAGCGGCGCTTTAGCCGCGTGCGCTTCCTGCCGGAGTGATGGCACGCGGCGGAATCACGATGCCGACAGCAGCTAATGGCTCGTGAGATGGCCGTTAAGGCGGACGAGTATTGTGCGAGGGAGGGTAGTGGTGGTGGTGGTGGGCGACTGCTGCCACACTCGTGGTTTGTCTCGGAGGTTTGCTGACTGATGGGAAGGAGAGATTCGTGGGAGGGCTGGAGATTGCAGGGACACAGAGGGGAGGGCATACATATTCCCCCGAGTGCGTCTGAAACACCAAACATGCAGCGCTTCTCCGACACATTTTCTTTTGTGACAATAAACACACGGAAACACATAGTCGCCTTGAAATATTACCCGAGATTACATTTATTTTCATGAAACCGAAACTGAACTTGCGAGGAAGGCTGGCCGTGGACGCGTGTGCTCTCGGCCCTCCGAGTTCGTGCAAAATGCATCGGCGCGCCGAGCGCGATGCGGCGTGCTGCGCGCAACAGCTGGCGAGGTGTCGCCGGAGGGGATCCGGAGGAGGTGACACAAGGCCAGGTAGTGATGGCTGCGCCATCGCGAATGTAGAAACATTGCAGCGCGTTCACTCGTGCCTTGCGACAGCATCTAAATATAGCAGCACGCGTCCCCTCCAGCTCATGTCCCACGACGGCAGCAGCAGCAGCAGCAGCTCCAAGCGAGGTGCAGAGATCCCGTGGGCGCCACGGGGTTGCGTTCCCACGGCGCAGGGAGGGTCAGGGTGGTGAGAACGCGCGGGCCATGCAAGTGCGGGGCTCTGGGTCTGGGGGCTTTAATCTCTGGCAGGGCAGTGAGTTTTTTAAAATCTTATTGCTCTCAGCAAACTAACAACAAACCTCACCCCTCGTCACTGTCCTTAATCACGTTGGACAAGGTGGGTGCCATGCCACGCACGGACACCCCCACCCCGCACCCCACCGCAGCCGTACGCTGCCAAATCGTGCTCCTGTCTCAAATCTGTTCGCTGGGCCCGCGCCGCAACCCCCACCCCCGTGCCCCCCCCCCACCCCTGCAGCCCCCCCCCGCCCGCCCGCCTGGTGATTCTGCACGCACAGCTGGCCTCCCAGGCCATCGCGACAACAGCTCTCGGCGCAGGGCGTCGCCACGGCTCTTGCACAGAAGGACACTGGTCACAGCAGCGATAATAGTGTTAATAGTAACAATGTTAACGTGTTAATAACAAGGTGGTGGTGACAACCTCATCCTTAACTTCGTTCAGGATCTCGACATCGGTCGCGAGGAGTCTCTCGCTTTCCTATTACGGCTCACTCAGTAGTGAGGACCCTGCGCGAAATGTCTCTGCTGAAGGAAAACGCAATCCCTCGCTTGCGCTATCGACCCTTAGAGCATCAGTCGCGGTGCGATTGGTCGTGGCCACTGCAGACAGACCCCAGCGCAGGGCCCCAGTCCAGACGAGGGCGATGCAGAGCGCACTCGTGCCGGCACCTCGCCTCTCTCCACATCCCCGTGTGTTGAAAACAAAACCACATTTCAATTCCCCCGAACAGTGCCGTCGTGGACTGGACCTGTATCTCAAGGGGCGCGTATTTCATAATAGCCACGTGGCACGCGCTCTGCAGCTCGGCGCGTACGGGGGCAGCGTGCGGACCTCTTCCTCGGATTCTGAATCTGTATTTGTACTGGAGAAATCCGATGAGCTGTGAAGCTGATGACGGACGCTTGTGTTGCGCCCGAAACGTCGTGATTTTATTTATTGTATTTTATACCCACGTGACTTTACCGAAAGAACCAAAGAGTATGGATCCCTGCAGTCACGAAAACTTCAAATCGAGACTGTGAAGCCATCGTTCACCGGTCACCATGCGTGGATTCTGAGTGGCCAGAGAGCTCAGCGGTGGGTAGAGCGAGTGGCTCGTAGCGCCGCCTCGCCGCGTGGCCGCTGCCGCCTTCCCGCTCGTCTGTCGTGGTTCCTCCTCCTGGCGTCTCTGAGTCGTCTCCTCTCTTCGGGAGCGAGCGGGTAGTTTGTGGCGTTACAAGTTCACATTTACATCGCCCTCACTGTTGTGATTTTAAAAAACACAATAGCGGCGACGCTGCAGGTGACCGCTGCCGGATCACGTGGTCACAGCCACCGCTCGCACTGAACTTCTATCCCGGGCAGTGGGGGCCGGCGGGGGGGGTCAATGGGGGCAGGCCCGGACTGGCCATGGGGGCAGCAGTCCATAGGGCAGCAGTCAATAGGGCAAATGCCCGGTGGGCCGGTCTGTGTGGGGAAATTGCAAATGTGATCAGAGTAAAACAAATATATTAACACATTCCTGCGGAGCGAGCTGGTAAGAACGTTGGGTTGCTCGGTCAATGACCAGGGTTAATGGCGGCGTGGTGTATTCCGCAAATATGCCCAACTGTGAGGACGGGCACAAGTCGGCGTGAGTAGGTTAAACGTTGAGTCTTATAAGGGCACCACGAGGTGACCAGCCCCTCCCCACCCAGCCCCACCCCTCCCACCCCCCACCCAGCCCCTCCCCACCCAGCCCCTCCCCACCCTCCCCACCCAGCCTCTCTCCTCCCCACCCAGCCCCTCCCCACCCAGCCCCTCCCTGCACGACGGACACAATAATCCCCTGTGGGCTGGTGTAACCAGGAGGTTCCTACCAGTAAAATGTTATATAAAAACATATATTAAAATATCTCATATCATATATCATTTATTTTGTAAAATATTTTTTGCATTTATATATTTATTGTATAAATTTTGTTTGTAATTAAAATGTTATTGCACCTCAAACGTGTACGTTTCATTGCTTATATGAAAGCTCACAGTTGGCGTGAAATCCCAAAGATGATTCCTCACCTGCCCCTTTAATCTCTGTCGGACCCGGCCCCCCAAAATGCGGATAATCGCACTGCAACTTGGGGGCCGCGTGTTTACAAACGCCTCGGCCGCTGTTGTGTTTACTCCCCGTCCGTCACTCAATGGGGGGGGGGGGGTTACACAAGCTACGTCTGCCTCTCGCGTGTCTCTTCACCTCCCACCCCTCCCGCCAGGGCTTCGCGCTGAAGGCCGGAGCCTCCGATGAGTGGCTGCAGTCCGGCGTAGACGGGTGGTGGCTGCGCTACTCCCAAGATGTCGTGGTGGCGGCCACGTCGGTGAGCGGCGGGGGTCGCGTGAAGAGAGCCTGGGTCATCCCGCCCATCAGCGTCGCCGAGAACCTGCCCCAGCGCAGCCTCCCCAAGTTCCTGGTGCAGGTAGGGGGGTTGAGGGGGGGCGTTCGCTCACGGTTGGCTACGTACGGTGCGAAAGAAGTTCAACGCAAACGCACACAGAGGGACAGGACGCTCACAGAGACGCCGCTCGCTCAGGGCCCCTCCTGTAGCGCTGGGATCGCGGCACGGGGCATCGCCGTGATGCCCCCATGCGGGAGGCGACCTCCCGTAGTACCACACAGCCACCAAAGACAAAGATTCCCCCGAATAGCCTGAACAGACTGTTGGGGCAAGTGCTGTTAGCGAGCACCTGTGAAGACCGGCACGGCACACGAGGTGGTGGATGGCCAGCACCATGCCCTACCGCCTTTGCCTCCCTAGTAGCGATTATTTTACACACCGCACCAAGTACTCATTTAAGTGCTGAGTCGATCTAGGGGAGGGCCAGTACCGGTTCAAATAATCGTCACCGGTGGTGGCCGTGAGCGAGAATCGAACCCGGGTTCGTAGCGCGCCGACCGCCACACCACCGCTCCCCGACAGCAGCGCACCGAGCACACTGACAGACAGACGCACGCATGCCGCTCGCGAAACGCCGAGGTGTTACAGAGCGCCCGCAGACAGGGCCGCAGAACGTGGCGCACAGAGGCCGGCCGCGAGAAGTCGTCGCTGGGACGGCGAGAAAGCGTCCAGCTCGTGACGCGAGGGCGAGTCCGTAGACTGAGCGCGCGCCGGCTCTCCGATCGCGCTGCTCAACCCCGCAAACACCGTTGCGAACGCAGTCTGCACCCACAGAGTCTGAGCAGCGGCTACAGCAGCGGCTACAGCAGCAGGCTGTGCGCAGAAGCTTCCCGCGGCTCTGGGTGTGCGAGTTTTCTCATCGCGCTCGCGTCCGCTTGGTGCACGCAGATCAAGTCGGACAAGCAGGCGAACACCACCATCATCTACAGCGTCAAGGGCGTGGGCGTCGACCTGCCGCCCACGGGCGTGTTCCGCATCGACAAGGCGTCTGGCAACATCTACCTGGAGAAGCCGCTCGACCGGGAGGAGAGGCCCCAATTCCGCGTAAGTGAAGGCAGCGGCTCCCGTCCGCACCGTCCGTTTTCCAGCGCACGTCGCACCATCGTCAATCACGGTCATCGCATCGTCATCATCAATCGGAGCACGCGGCTCTAAACTAAATTATTAAAATAAACAATGTTTTTGGTTTATTTTACCAGATAAGGCCCATTTTTCAGAAGCGACCTGGCTATCACAAATGACAGCTCAACGAAGTGGCTCATCATCGTGTGGAAATTTAAAGCAGCCAAATACTCTAAACGCACGTTTATTAATGTGGAGGACCCACGGGGAGATGAGACGCACAAACTCCAAATAAATATGCAGGTGTCAGGATCGGGATCCAACCGGGAACCTCCTGCACACCAGGCGAGGTAGATGTCCACACCGTGGCTCAGCGATAGCGCGAGCGGCTCGCACTGCTACGAGTTCCATCCTGGTTGGGTGGCTGACTCAGCCCATCATCCGTCCGGGTGGTTTAAAATTAGTACCATCGTGTGGGGAAGGCTGCCAGTGGTTGTCTTTTGCATAGACAGATCACCGCGATGGGAATGTGAAATTTGTATGATTGGCTCTCTGCACATTTGAGCACGAAATCACGTTAACATCATCAGCAACATCATCAGCAACATCAGCAACATCATCATCCATGAGAGGGGGTGATGGCGCATGATGCACAGCTAACGTGCTCGGGGCCTTCGGTGTGTTCGGAAGAGTTTGGAGATCGCGCTGCGCGCTCATAGAACAGCAGCAGCAGCTGGGACAGCATCATCAGCAGCAGCTGGGACAGCAGAAGCAGCAGCAGCTGGGACAGCAGAGCGCGCCCCTCCGTGCTGAGCGGCTGTGCGTGACGGTGCCGCCCAACGCGCCGGCACCGGCCAGTGGCCGTGACTGAATCGGTGCGCCAGGCGCTCGCGGTCATCGGGGGGAGGGGGGGTAGATGGAGGGGGGGGTAGATGGAGGGGGTGGGGCGGTTGGCTTAGAGAGGGTGGAGAGTGTCGCGCCAGACGTGCGGTGATCACCTTCGTGGCACGGGGGGGGGGGGGGGGCAACCTCCCGTTTTGGTACCTCTATAAACGGGCACCGGCAGAGTCTGTTGCTACGCGGTTCTCCCGAGGGCCCGAATTAGCCGGCGCGTTGATCTCCGTGACCTCGCGCCAGCCCCCACCAAAACACACGCGGCACGAACCCTTGCAGGGAGACCACCACCACAAAACAAGACAGAGGTCCCCCGTGTAGCCTTCATCGACTGTCGAGCCAAGTGCTGTGAGCGAGCAGCGCCTAGGAAGGCCGGCACTATGGCGCACGAGGGGGTGGGTGGCCAGCACCGAGTACTCATTTGAGGCTGAGTCGACCTAGGGGAGGAGGCCCAGGACTGGGTGAGATTTTCATCACTGGTGTTGGTGGCCGTGAGCGGGAAACGAACTTGGGTCCGCTGGGTTCGTAGCGCAGCGCGCTAACCGCTGCACCACCACTCCCCACACACACATATATATGTGCTATACAACGGCAAAGATCCCCTGTATAGCCTGAACAGACTGTTGGGGCAAGTGCTGTAATTGAGCAGCACTTATGAAGGCCCGAACGGCACACGAGGGGGGTGGGTGGCCAGCACCACGCCCGGTCGTCTTTGTCTCCCCAGTGGCGATGTTTGCATACCGCACCAAGTACTCATTTAAGGCTGAATCGACCTAGGGGAAACCCAGAACCGGTGCAGATAATCGTCAGTGGTGTTGACCCTGAACGAAAATTGAATTCGGGTCACTGGTTTCGTAGTGCAGCTCGCTAACAAAAAATATCAACCGGGTGACGTTTCGGGTAACGGCATCTTCTTCGTAGCCCATACACAGAGAGGCAGAGTCTATGAGACAAGGTGGAGACGACCACTTGTTTACACCATGAGGCCCTGATGGAAATTGCAAATTAAAAAATCCTGATTATTTAAATTGGCATATGAATAGTCATACTATAAACAGGATTGAGTAACAGACAGACCCTTCAATAATCACAAAGTATCACTAACTCAATAAACTCATTTATATTCACAGGTAAATTATCAATGTCCCTGGCACTTTGCATTGTGGGAATAGTTGTTCTGGTGAGCACAAGTGACGATGATTCACATTCCTGGGCCTAATCACCATTTCAGTAAAAGGCATTTGCCGTAACGTCACCAGTTATATATATATAAATGTGTTGAGTGCGTATATTTAATGGCACGCAGTGCTGTTATTGACGAAAGTGTTTGATTTTATTTTGTTAGCTATGCCTGTGCACCGCTGCCAATGCAGAAGCAGGGGCATCACTAGTTGATGTGGGGGCGCCGCGGTGGTTTAGGAGATGTGAACTACCTCGCCTGCTTTACAGGAGGCCGTGGGTTCGATCCCGACCTTGACGCTTGCTGTCTAATTGGAGTTTGCGTCTCTCTCTCTACCGGTGGTCGCGTGGATTTTTCTCCGGGTCCTCCGGTTTTACCCCTCCACATTTATAATCAACGTGAGTTTAGAGTACTTGGCTAATATAAATGTCCACATGATAAGCCACTTCGTTGAGCTATCGTTTGTGGCAAGGTCGCTTCTGAAAAAGAGTTATCGAGCTCAGCGGGCCTCAGCTGGTATAAAGAAAACAGTTTAAAAATAGTTTTACGGAAGTCTCCAACTCTTTCCATCGACTATCTGGCCTATGAAGAAGGTCCATTGCCCGAAACGTCATCTGTGGAGTGGGCCGCGCGCGCGTGCAGTGATTGACCGAAACTACTGCCGCTGTATTAACCAGGGCCGCCTTTGAGCATTCCAACTCGAAATTATGCAGCGACAGGCAAACCCACCACTTGCCTCTGGACCGTGCCACCGCCCGCCCTCTGCCAGCTTTACAGACAGCGCGTTGCGTGTGAGGCCGGGAGGGCTCCAGGTATCCAGCGCCGTGCAGCTGCACGTGCAGCAGCAGGTGACGATGATATGGGGTCCGGCCCGGTGGAAGCGGTCTCCTCTGACAGCTGCATCTGTGTCTGCTTCTGACACCCCCTCGTCTCCCCCCCCCCCACCTCGTCCTACCCCCCTCGTCTCGCATCGCCTCTCACCTCACCTCCCTCTGATGCTCCCCTCGCCACGATGCTCCATTCCGGCGTAGAGAATGACGAAGACAAACACAGTAACAGTGTGTGTGTGCAGGGTGTGTGTAGTGCAGTAACAGTGTGTGTGTGCAGGGTGTGTGTAGTGCAGTAATAGTGTGTGTGTGCAGGGTGTGTGTAGTGCAGTAATAGTGTGTGTGTGCAGGGTGTGTGTAGTGCAGTAACAGTGTGTGTGTGCAGGGTGTGTGTAGTGCAGTAATAGTGTGTGTGTGCAGGGTGTGTGTAGTGCAGTAACAGTGTGTGTGTGCAGGGTGTGTGTAGTGCAGTAACAGTGTGTGTGTGCAGGGTGTGTGTAGTGCAGTAATAGTGTGTGTGTGCAGGGTGTGTGTAGTGCAGTAATAGTGTGTGTGCAGGGTGTATGTATTGCAGTAATAGTGTGTGTGTGCAGGGTGTGTGTAGTGCAGTAACGGTGTGTGGGTGCAGGCTGTGTGTAGTGCAGTAATAGTGTGTGTGTGCAGGGTGTGTGTAGTGCAGTAATAGTGTGTGTGTGCAGGGTGTGTGTAGTGCAGTAATAGTGTGTGGGTGCGAGGTGTGTGTAGTGCAGTAACAGTGTGTGTGCAGGGTGTGTGTAGTGCAGTAGCAGTGTGTGTGTGCAGGCTGTGTGTAGTGCAGTAGCAGTGTGTGTGTGCAAGGTGTGTGTAGTGCAGTAATAGTGTGTGTGTGCAGGGTGTGTGTAGTGCAGTAACAGTGTGTGTGTGCAGGCTGTGTGTAGTGCAGTAGCAGTGTGTGTGTGCAAGGTGTGTGTAGTGCAGCGTGTGCGTGCGAGGTGTGTGTGTGTGTGTAGTGCGGTGATGGTGCGCGTGCGTGTCCGTTCCCAGATCAAGGCGTACGCGCTGGACGCGGCCGGCAAGTCCGTGGAGGAAGCCGTGGACCTGGACATCATCGTGGTGGACATGAACGACAACCGTCCCGTCTTCAACAGCAGCGTCTTCGTGGGGCACGTCAGGGAGAACTCGGAACCCGGTGACTCCCTCCTGCCACCTCGCCCGTTGCCAACTCGCCCTCTCTCAACTCGCCCGCTCACTCCCATCGCACTCACTCCCATCACACAAACTTACGTGACACTTCAATGCAACAGCAGTACAGCAACAAGGACGCCAGCGAGGCGTCTTAAACATAAAACCCCAGGAGCAAAGCGATGCAGATGACGAGACGGAGATACGAGTGCTTGGCGTGTGACTCGGGGAGGAGGAATATCCACGAAAGACTCAAACATCAATTCATCTGGGACATTTGGGAATGTTTGCAATAGTTCTATTACACGCATGGATTTGCGCGCGCGTGGGTATTCATTCGTCGAGGCGAGCTCGGTCTCGCCTGGTACGGTGGCGAGATGTCAACTACCTCGCCTGGTATACAGGAGGTTGGGGTAAGGAGGTTGGAGGTTCGACCCCTGCTCTCACGCCGGCATGTTTGGAATTTGCATGTCTCTCTCCCCGTGGTCGCGTGAATTTTTCTCCGGGTCCCCCGGGGTTTTCCCTCCATATTTAGAAACGTGCGTTTTAGAGTCTTTGGCTGCTATATATTTCCACGTGACGATAAACCACTTTGTCGAGCTATCGTTTGCGGCCAGGTCACTTAAGAGAAAAGGGATGTATAGCTCAGTGGGCTTTATCTGGTGAAATAAAAATAGTCGTTTAGGTTTAATCGTATTTTCGGGACGGAGCGTTACCGCCGCGGCATCTCCGCGATGCGCGCACCCCTCGCCATGTGGCCCAACACGAACCTCCTGGGGTCACGCGATGACGAGTCTCCGGCATGCGCCTGGTTGGTGCGCGAGGCACGCGCGGCGCGCACCCCATTCGCCACGGAGCAGCGGCGGCCCAGCGGCCCACACACGCGCAGACACCCACAGGACACACACAGGCCCATGACGAGTTAAACATAGCAGGGGAGGCCACTGACAGCGCCGTGGGGGGGCTGGGAGGGTGCACGCATCAAGAACAGCAGCCGCGTGGCCAACTGTTCACGAGGCATTTCAATTATCTGTCCGCCTTTCGATTTAAAGCTTTCGTGACTGCAGGGATTTATCTTCTTGGTTCTTTCGGTAAAGTCACGTAGAATGGAAATAATAAAATAAATATAATATTTTATTATGTTTTATTTTTATTATTTTATCATTTCCATTCTACGTGACTTTACCGAAAGAACCAAGAAGACATCTGTCCGCCATGAAAGCGCGCCGTCTGCCGAGGGCTGCGGGGGTCAAAGTTGTGCTCCCGTTTTTATTCAACATTTTATTTTTGTTCTTTCAAATTAACACATTTCACCGAGATTATCTCTCGGGCCGTGCCATCTCACAAGGGATTGTCGACGCAGGTGAAAATATGTTCGAGTTGATTGATTCATTAAGTATGGAAACGGGGACATTTTGGTTGCCTACCGAGGTGGAGGTGGCTGGGGTTGGGTCCGGGAGGAGGGTCTGCCCACTGGGGATTAGCACCTCCAATTAGCACGGTTAGCTACGTATGGTACGAAAGAAATTCAACATGCATACAGTACATAGTGGGGAGACAAAAGCGGCCGGACGCAGCAACGGATGCGTCGCTGCGCCCGTGACGGTGCCTCCCCCCCCCGCTCCGCTGTCCGGCTCGCCGGGCCCGCAGGGGCTCTCGTGATGCGCGTCGGCGCGTTCGACGCGGACGACCCCAACACGGACAACGGCGACCTGCGCTTCTCCATCTCGGACCAGTCCCCGGAGCAGCCCGAAGCCTCCATGTTCAGCATCGACCCCCACACGGGAGACATTCGCACCGTGACCGTCGGCCTCGACCGAGAGGTGAGAGGTCACCGCTCGCGCGAGTCCGCGTGGCGATGCGTCAACATCAGCGCCGGCACGTGGCGCTGGTCGCCCCACGGCCTTCGTGTGCCGTGCCGGCCTTCACTGGCGCTGCTGCGCGAACAGCCCTTGCCCCAGCAGTCTGTTAAGGCTACACGGGGGATCTTTGTCTGTGCGTGCTTCCGTAACATTGATGCTGTGTCCAGGATGCCGCTGAGAACATCATCTCATCGTCCCCACGTATGTCTGTGCGCGCGTTTACTCACACTCATTCACACGCATGTGCACACAAACACACACGCTCACTCGCGCACAAACACGCGGACACACACACGCTCAAACACACACACGCGCACACACTCGCTCACACAAATACGCACACACACTTGCTCACACAAATACGCACACACACGCTCACACAAATACGCACACACACGCTCACACACACGCTCACACACACGCTCACACCAGGCGGTGGCGAGCTACAACCTGACCCTCCAGGTGTCGGACATGGCTGGGGGCCCCGCGGGCCTGGTCACCACGGCGACGGCCATCGTTCACGTGGACGACGTCAACGACAACGGCCCTCGGTTCACGCAGAGCTCGGTACCACCACGTGGCCTCAGCCTCCTCCTCCTCCTCCTCATCCCGCGGCTCACTGCACGCACACACAAAGACAAAGATCCTTCGCCCCGTATAGCCTTAGCAGACAGTCAGGGCAAGTGCTGTTAGCGAGCGCCTAATAGAAAATATTATTTAAAGGTATCTTGTTGGAGTTTGAACATCTTAACACCTGTTTGATTGCCAGAAAGGGTACAAGCTCTACTTATTTTTTTAAATCATTTTGATACCGGCAAAACGGTCCCATAGAGATGTATTATTATTTATTCATCCAAGGAAATCCACACTGAGTAGAATTACTTTTTTTTAGGAGGGTCCTGCTGTTGCTGCTAGGACGTTGAGTTTTTATTTTCAGATGTTGTCAGCCGATGAGGCATGACTTGTGTTTATTATTATACACGTGGGTAGAGGAAACCAGAGCACCCTGAGAAAGTCCACGCCTTGCGCGAGATGGCAACGCTTAGCCCCCGTACAGATGGACTCAGGTGGCGATTAGTCCACTTGCAGTACTCGCCATACCTTATCGGCCAATTAATGGGCGAGTTTACCCGTGGGAGGAAACCGGAGGATCCAGAGAAACCCCCACGCGTGCGAGGGGGCAACACCTATCCCCGAACAGACGGAGCAGGTGAGCTCCACGGCATTGCTGTACCGCCTTCTCCTGGCAGAGCGAGTGTAGGGACACCTTCTCGATGCCCACGTGGGAGGGAGTTTCGCAACCTGTGTGTGTGTGTGCTGTGATGTGTGTGTGTGAGTGGTGATCCACCAACCCTCGCTGCTGCCTCCACAGCGCCGGCTCACAGACGGCCACGTGCAGCAGCGTAGCCACCACCTTCTCATCACGGCTCCCATGCCGACGCCGCTGTGTGCTTCTGCAGAGGGGAAGCGGCAGTGAGCGTGGAACTGCGGGAACAATGGCTTTCGTAGCGGGACTCCAGCTCATTCTCAGAGCGAGCAGCGATTGTCGTGCATGGCACTGAGGAGCTCGCATTTGGCTCCAATTCCAAATGGCTCACATGGCGGAGCCTACACAGGCTCAGAGTGGGTTGCGACAGACGCAACTCACTCGTGAAATCAACCGAACAATGGTGCTCGTCAGGAGAAACAAACCACGTGGATCATCTCCTGAGATGCCCCGCAGCGCCACAATGCACCACTCCTCAATATTTGGCAATGCCAACGCCAGAAGCGGTGGCCTGTGCAAACATGTTGAGAAAAGACCCGTGGAGGTTGCACAGGGAACACGACGAAGAAGATCGCGTGTGTGTGTATGGGAGGAGCGGTGGAGCATCAGTTGGCGCGCTGAGCTTCGAACCCGGTCACCCGAGTTCGATTCCCGCTCACGGCCAACACCAATGGCGATAATTTGAACAGATTCTGGGATTCCCTAGGTCGATTCAGCCTCAAATGAGTACCTGGTGCGGTGTGTAAACATCTCGGGAGACAAAGGCGGCCAGCCGTGGCGCCGACCACCCGCCCCTCTCGCGTGTGACGTGCCGGCTTTCGTAGGCGCTGCTACTCGCCAACGGCCCTTGCCCCAACAGTCTGTTGAGGCTACGCGGTGGGGGGGGGATCTTTGTCTGTGTAGTTCATGGCGGTGGTGGGCGAGGGGGACGTGGGCCGCGCCGCGGTGCTCGCCGTGCGCGACGAGGACGTGCCCGGCACGCCGGCGTGGCGCGCCCGCTACCGCATCGCGGCCGGGGACCCGGGCGGCCTCTTCACCGTGGACACCGACCCCGAGACCAACGCCGGCATCCTCACCATCACTCAGGTGCCGCCACCACCACCACCACCGCCACAACCGCCACAACCACCACCACTACCACCACCACTACCACCACGACTACCACCACTACCACTACCACCACCGCCGTCATCTCCACCACTACCACCACTACCGCCACCACTGCCGCCACTACCACCACAACTACCACCACTACCGCCACCACCACCACTACCACCACCGCCGTCACCACCACTACCACCGCCACTACCGCCACCACCACCGCCACTACCACCGCCACCACCACTACTACCACCACTACCACCACTACCGCCACCACTACCATCACTACCGCCACCACTGCCGCCACTACCACCACCACTACCACCACTACCGCCACTACCGCCACCACCACCACTACCACCACCGCCGTCACCACCACTACCACCACCACTACCACCACTACCACCACCACTACCACCACCGCCACTATGAGCTTTGATCCCAGCACGGTTGGCTATGTACTGTGCGAAAGAAGTTCAACATACTGGACATACAAAGACAATCATCGATGCGATGATAATTATAAGTGTATTTATTTTTCCAGGGGAGCCACGCTAAAGTAGGCCTCTTCTTCATGAGGCTCCTGCATTGGGTTCTCATTTTAAGGAAACTGGAGCACTGGAGAAAATCCACGAAAGCGAGGGGTCAACGCTCTAGCCCTGCACAGATTGAGATTATTTATTCTTATTTAGATTTGATTTACTTCAGCAGCTGGACTTTGTTCCATCGACACTCTGCGATGGCGCAGATGTTATAGAGAGCTTAGTTACAATCAGATGGAAACAGGTGGGAGCAGGCGATTAGTTCGCACTTATCTGTGCCGCCTTCTCCTGGCGACCATCTCCTTGACGCCCACGGGAAGGAAGTTCCACAGCCCATCCGTGCGTGATCCACCAACCCTCGCTGCTGCTGCTGCTGCTGCTTCCACAGCGCTGGGCTAGCACAGGCAGTCGCGTGCAGCAGCGTAGCCACCGCCGCCCGGCCAGCGAGTATCACTATCCCAGGCTGAAACGTATCAATGCATTATTCCTGTAGAGTGTGTAGTGTTGTGTGTCTGCGTGTCGTCTTTGTGGTTGGCCAGGACTTCAATACAGCACGGGGGAGACGAGAGAATAGCCTAACGGGGCTTTGGTTCACTCGTGAGACGCAAGTTTATCCAGACGTTTGGAAAGTTTGAAATGCACTAGAGGAAGGATGTGGGGCAGCGTGTGTGAAATATAAAGTGACAGTCAAGTATACCACGAGTCCATCATCGCCAGCATCATCAACAACTCAGCGTTCGTTCTTCTGTCCGTCACTGCGACACGTTCACGTGCGTGCGGTGGACCCCCCCCCCCCCCCCCGTCTGCGCCGACAGCCGCTGGACTACGAGACGAGCACGCGCTACGTGCTCACGGTGGTCGCCGAGAACGAAGCGCCGCTGGAGACGGCCGCTGCCGTCGGGGACCAGGAGGAGGGGGCGTCGGCGGCGGCGTCGTCGGCGGCGACGGTCACCGTCTACGTGCAGGACCGCAACGAGGCGCCCGCCTTCCCCGAGAGCCCGCGCCGCGTGGCGCTCGGGGAGCACACGCGGCGCGGCGACGCCGTCGCGCGCTACGCGGTCACCGACCCCGACCACATCGCCAACCAGAAGATCACGTGAGCGCCCACACACGCGCGCGCAGATGATAGGTTCCCCGCCCGCCCTTGCCCCATCCACCCCGGCGTAGCCTGTGACAGGCTGTCGGGGCCAAGTGCTGGCGGCGGGCAGCGCCTACGAAGGCCGGCACTGAGTGGCGTACGCAGGGGGTGGGTGGTCAGCACCACGTCCCGGTGCCGATGCTTTCTACACACCGCAACCGCGTACTCATTTGAGGCTGAGTCGACCTAGGGGAGGAGGCCCAGGGCCGGTTGAGATAGTCGTCACTGGTGTTTTTTGGCCGTGAGCGGGAATCGAACTCGGGTCGCTGGGTTCGTAGTGCAACGCGCGAACCGCTGCACCAAAGACAAAGATCCACCGTATATCCTTAACCGACTGTTGGGGCAAGTGCTGTTAGCGAGCACCTATGAAGGCCGGCACGGCACACGAGGGAGTGGGTGGCCAGCACCACGACCGACCGCCTTTGTCTCCCCAGTGGCGTTGTTTACACACCGCAATAGGTATTATTTTGAGGCTGAGTCGACCTAGGAGAGGCCCAGGACCGGAACGAATAATCGTCGCTGGTGTTGGCCGTGAGCGGGAATCATTTAAGTTTGAGTCGACCGAGCGGAGGACCTATTTTTTCATGGGTTTTATATGCCGATTTTATTGGTCGCGAGCGAGAATCGAATTCGGATCGCCGGTTTCGTGGTGCAGTGTGCTAAGCAATGCTCCACCGCTCCCCACGCACACACATGCTCTACATATGCACAAAGTGTGTTATATATGGTGCACGTACGCACACATACTTTACGCACACACGTACATAAGCTTCCTGTGACAAAACGTTGGCGGAGAACACATTTCTTAAAATACTCTTCCATAAAAATGTAGTCCTGGAAACGCTACATTTTATACGTAGGCTTCCACGACCAAAATTATGATTCATAATTAAATGTGGGTTCCATCATCGCGTAGCTACAGTGCCAACGTTCAGCTGTATCCTGGAGGGATGTTGAAAAGCAAGCAACATTGCCCACTTGACCACGTGATTTGATTGGATCTGTCACTGGGTGGCGGCGATTATAACTGAACATTGGCATTATTATTGTATTATTATTATTGTACCCACATGACGATCCAACCCACAGGAAACTAACTATGAATCTGAAACAGTAAATTCGGTTCACGGCGATGACTGCGCAAGCGTGTGGACAGACGGGGATGTGCGTGCGTGTCGCGGCTAGCGCTACGAACCCGGCGACCCGAGTTTGATTCCCGCTCACGGCCAACACCGGTGACGATTATCTGAACCGGTCCCTGGGCTTCCCCTAGGTCGACTCAGTGTCAAATGAGACCCTTGTTATGGTGTATACAAAAGACCGCCACTGGGGAGATGAATGTGGTCGGTCGTGGTGTTGGCCACCCACCCCTTCACGCGTGACGTGCCGGCCTTCATAGGCGCTCCTCGCAAACGGCACTTGCCCCAACAGTCTGCTAAGGCTACACGGGGGGATCTTTGTGTTTGTGTCCCGCACCACCCGACGGCCCTGCCTGCAGCTACTCGGTGGCGTGGGACCCGGCGGGCTGGCTGGAC
Organism: Lampetra fluviatilis; assembly: GCF_964198595.1. NCBI lineage: Eukaryota > Metazoa > Chordata > Hyperoartia > Petromyzontiformes > Petromyzontidae > Lampetra > Lampetra fluviatilis. The sequence continues at coordinate 11,990,100 of NC_136300.1, forward strand.
GTGGACGTGGACACGGGCGACATCGCCGCCAAGCGGGACTTCGACAAGATGTCGGGATTCCTGGAGGGAGGCGTCTACTCCGCTGTGATCATGGCAGAGGACGATGGTGAGTGACACACACAAAGAAAAATATGCCCCCCCCCCTGTATAGCCTTAACAGACTTTTGGGTCAAGTGCTGTTAGCAAGCAGCAGCGCCTATGCAGGCCGGAATGGCACACAAATGGGTGGGTGGCCAGCACCACGCCCGGCCGCCTTTGTCTCCCCAGTGGCGATATTTTCACACCACACAAGGTACTAATTTTGAGGCTGAGATCGACCATAAATGGTCCAGATAATCGTCACTGGTGTTGGTGGCCGCGAGCGGGAATCGAGCTCGGGTCGCCGGGTTCGTTGCGCAGTGCGTCAACCGCTGCACTCCAGCTCCGCATACAAAGATCCCCCGTGTCGCCTTAACAGACTGTTGGGGCAAGTGCTGATCGCGAGCGCCTCCACATACATACATAGAAAGACAACGATCGCGTGCTTGTTCTGGTGCTCGCTAACAGCACTTGCCCAACAGTCTGCTAAGGCTTTTGGGGGGATCTTTACATTTGCACACACACACATACACACGGAGAGGCACGCGCACGCACGATCTTGTTGGACGTGACAACATCTCCGCCTGCACCACGCCGTGCGCTATCACCCCCCTCCCCCCTGGTGACGCCGCTGCTGCCCGGCGCGCTCTGTCCCCGCGGCGGCGCAGGCATCCCGCCGCACACGGCCACGGGCACGCTGCACGTGACGCTGCTGGAGCAGAACGACTTCGCGCCCGCGCTGTCCCCGCGCGCCGGCGTGCTGTGCCACGAGCGGGCCAAGGGCGAGGGGCTGCTGCTGCAGGGCTGGGACGCAGACCTGGCGCCACAGGCCGCACCCTTCCACTTCGCCTTCCACCCGGACTTCCCCGAGTTCGCCGACAACTTCACCATCACGCCCGTCAACGGTGGGGTGCCGACGCCGGGCTCGCGCCACCGCGATCCGAAACCGCGAAAGGCAGCGAGGGTTGTGGTAGATGGCGCAAATACAACTGAAATAATATTTGTTTTTCTCTGCGCCTGATGACGGCCGCTTGTGTTGCGATCGAGTTTTTCATTTTATTTTTCATTGGTATTTTTATTTTATTTTCTATCTACGCGACTTTACCGAAAAAAACCAAAGAATATGAATTCCTGCAGTCACGAAAGTTTTAAGTCAAAATTTTACAACTGAAAAAGCTAAACAACTTTATTTTTATTTTACCAGGTAAGGCCCACTACTCAGCCACGTAGCTCTGTTGTTTCAGAAGCGACCTGGCGCTCGCAAATGATAGCCCAACGTAGTAATGGGCTTACCTTGTGGAAAATTATAGCAGCCAAATACACTAAACGCACGTTGATTCTCAACTTGGAAAGGAAAAACCAGAGGACTAGGAGAAAAATCCACACGACCACGGGGTAAAGACATGCAAACTCCAAATATACAGCAGCAAGCGTCAGGGTCGGGATCGAACCCGCGACGTCCTGTATACCAGGCGAGGTCGTTAACATCTCCCAGCCACCGTGAGGATGATGAGAGAGACACGCAAACTCCAAATATACAGCAGCAGGCGTCAGGGTCGGGATCGATCCCGCGACGTCCTGTATACCAGGCGAGGTCGTTAACATCTCTACATCACGATGCTCCCTCCCTGCTCGATGTCTGTCACCGTTTCCTGACTCGTGCATGGCTCAGACGGCAAGTGGATGCATTTCCATCTGTACGGGGGATTGAGTGTAATTTCACCTCCCTCGAACACGTGCAGTTTCATGCCGCTACTCCGGCTTCCTGTCCCCACGTGCAGCTGTGAGCACTCACGAACAGAGATGGCCAAACGTCCCAAAATAGGGAGGCCCGGCGGTAGCGCCACGCGCTGTTGCAGAGGTTCACGGTTCGGTTCAAGCGGCCGCCCTTGTTAATACTGCGGCTGAGAGTATTAACTATTTTAATAATAATACTACGCGCTGTCTGAGGATTATTATTATTCGCAAGAGTTGTCCGTTTTGTTTCGGCGTCACAGACCAGTCAATTAAACAACAACAACAAAAACGATCCGCAGACACTGTGCATGTTGATTCTCAATGTGGAGGGAAAAACCGGAGGACCCGGAGCAAAATCCACGCGACCAAAAGTGAGAGCATGGAGACTCCACACACACAGCAGGCGTCAGGGTCGGAAATGAACCCACGACCCCCTGTATACTAGGCGAGGGAGTCAACATGTCGCCACCGCGGCTCCCCTTGTATACATGCAGGACAACTCGCCAAAAAGAGTCATGAGACTGGGCGAGGCTTTTCTGGGTAAACGAGCGGAACGGTGACGATGATCGCGATGATGGCGATGATTCGAAGACCGCCTTGTGACACCGGTGCTGGATGTATTCCCACCTCCATGCGAAAACATTTGCTCATTTTGGCGCTGTAATTTTCATGAATGACACTGAATAAAATAACAACATTGTTATTATTACGTAGGAGATGGAGAGGTGGCAGAGTGGTTAGCCTACTGCAGTGTGAACGCGGGGTCCTGTGGGTGATTGTGTCTGCGTGTGGCGCCTGTGGGTGACTGCGTCGTCTCCCCTGACAAGTGGTTGCGTCTGTGGGTGACTGCGTCGTCTCCCCTGACAAGTGGTTGCGTCTGTGGGTGGCTGCGCCCGTGGGTGGCCGCGCCACCGCGTCGTGTCCGCACAGGCACCCACGCGCTGCTGCAGCTGCGGGTGGAGCAGGTGAGGGAGGGCGACTACGAGCTGCCGCTCGTCCTCTCCGACTCGGGCTCGCCCGCCCTGGCCGACTCGCCGACACTCAACCTCACCGTGTGCACCTGCGACGCGTTCGGCGACTGCGTGGTCAAGGCCTTCATCGTGGGGGGGCCGGCCATGGGCCTCAGCACTCCCGCCATCCTCGCCATCATTTTCTCCATCATCGCCCTGCTGCGTGAGTTTGCAGCCTCGATTGTTGACGAACAACCTCCACTCAGACCACCCTGGGGAGCTGGGGGGGGGGGGTTGGCGGCCGGGGTGGAGGTGAGACACGGTGGCCCACAGGTAGCCGCAGTCACCCGGCTTGTTGTTGCAGAGGTTCGAATCCGGCAGGCGGCCCTGGTTAACACTGCACTGTGTGTTTTAACCGTGCAATACGTCACCCTCCACGGTGGTGGGTGTCCAAAGATCGTGTGACGTCATTCGACGAGGACGAGGCCCCTGTGTGCCGCCTCCACCGTCCAGATTTACTGAGTCGGGAAGCGACAGCAGAGCGTCGTCTCCCCGCTTGCCGTGGACATTCAGCAGCACCCTGCTGACGAGGAAGCTCGAATCGTCGCGTAGGCTGCCCTGGGCAACAGTAAAACAGTGAGGCATTTACGAGCCGCGCTTGTGATTCTGTTGTTTCGTTCCGATGATCTCGCCGCATCTGCGCGTGCCGCGTGCCGCGTGCCGCGTGCCCGCTCCGTGTCACCGCCCCACGCCCCCCTCCGCAGTGCTCGTGCTCTGCATCTTCATTGTGGACGGCCTCCGGGACCGGCTGCCCCTGGGCAAGAGCCGTCTCTTCGGCGCGTCGGACGATGACATCCGTGACAACATCCTCAATTACAACGAGCAGGGCGGAGGCGAGGAGGACCAGGTGAGCGCGGGGAGGGGTTGGCGACGCACGAGAGGAAGGGAGGCAGCGGAAGAGAGGGATGGGATGAGGGGGGGGGCATTGCAAGGTTCACAGGGTGCATTGTCTCTCTTTAGTCGCACCCTCTGCACGCGTCATCCCTGAGGGTGAAGGAGCCGTGAAACGCTCATCGCGTGTCTACGAGCCTCGACCGGCAGACCGCTGCACTTGTGCGAAACTCGGAAGCGCTGACCCCGACCCTGACCCCGACCCTGACCCCGACCCTGACCCCGACCCTGACCCCGACCCTGACCCCGACCCGCCAGGACGCGTTTGACGTGGACCAGCTGCGCAACCCGGATGCGGTGGCCCCCGACGCCCCCATGCCGGGGCAACCGCGTCAGCGCAAGGACACCCCGAGCACGGCGCCCCCGCCGCAGCACCCACGGCGGCCGCCCTCCGACCCCTCGGACATGGAGGACTTCATCAACCAGGTGACTCCCAGCCCCCCTCGTCGTCATCATCATCATCACCGTCTTTGAGATCTTCTAGGACTTCCCCTGCCTCCCTCTCCCCCTTGTCTCACTCTACTCCCCTCCACGCACTCTCCTACCTCTCATCTAACTCTACTCCCCTCCACGCACTCTCCTACCTCTCATTTGACTCTACTCCCCTCCACGCACTCTCCTACCTCTCATCTCACTCTACTCCCCTCCACGCACTCTCCTACCTCTCATCTCGCTCTACTCACCTCCACGCACTCTCCTACCTCTCATCTCACTCTACTCCGCTCCACCCACTCTCCTACCCCTCCCCTCTCATCTCACTCTACTCCCCTCCACGCACTCTCCTACCTCTCATCTCACTCTACTCCCCTCCACGCACTCTCCTACCCCTCCCCTCTCATCTCGCTCTACTCACCTCCACGCACTCTCCTACCTCTCATCTCACTCTACTCCCCTCCACGCACTCTCCTACCTCTCATCCCACTCTACTCCCTTCCACGCATTCTCCTACCTCTCATCCCACTCTACTCACCTCCATGCACTCTCCTACCTCTCATCTCACTCTAATCCCCTCCACGCACTCTCCTACCTCTCATCTCACTCTACTCCCCTCCACCCACTCTCCTACCCCTCCCCTCTCATCTCACTCTACTCCCCTCCACACACTCTCCTACCTCTCATATCACTACTCCCCTCCACACACTCCCCTACCTCTCATCCCACTCTAATCCCCTCCATCCACTCTCCTACCTCTTATCTCACTCTAATCCCCTCCACCCACTTTCCTACCTCTCATCCCACTCTACTCACCTCCACCCACTCTCCTACCTCTCATCTCAGTCTACTCACCCCCAATCACGCTCCTACCTCTCATCTCACTCTACTCCCTTCCATGCACTTTCCTACCTCTCATCTCACTCTACTCCCCTCCATGCACTCTCCTACCTCTCATCTAACTCTACTCCCCTCCACACACTCTCCTACCTCTCATCTCACTCTACTCCCCTCCACGCACTCTCCTACCTCTCATCTCACTCTAATCCCCTCCACGCACTCTCCTACCTCTCATTTGACTCTACTCCCCTCCACGCACTCTCCTACCTCTCATCTCACTCTACTCCCCTCCACGCACTCTCCTACCTCTCATCTCACTCTACTCCCCTCCACGCACTCTCCTACCTCTCATCTCACTCTACTCCCCTACACGCACTCTCCTACCTCTCATCTCACTCTACTCCCCTCCACGCACTCTCCTACCTCTCATCTCACTCTACTCCCCTCCACGCACTCTCCTACATCTCATCTCGCTCTACTCACCTCCACGCACTCTCCTACCTCTCATCTCACTCTACTCCCCTCCACCCACTCTCCTACCCCTCCCCTCTCATCTCACTCTACTCCCCTCCACGCACTCTCCTACCTTTCATCTCACTCTACTCCCCTCCACGCACTCTCCTACCTCTCATCTCACTCTACTCACCTCCACGCACTCTCCTACCTCTCATCTCACTCTACTCCCCTCCACGCACTCTCCTACATCTCATCTCGCTCTACTCACCTCCACGCACTCTCCTACCTCTCATCTCACTCTGCTCCCCTCCACGCACTCTCCTACCCCTCCCCTCTCATCTCGCTCTACTCACCTCCACGCACTCTCCTACCTCTCATCTCACTCTACTCCCCTCCACGCACTCTCCTACCTCTCATTTGACTCTACTCCCCTCCACGCACTCTCCTACCTCTCATCTCACTCTACTCCCCTCCACGCACTCTCCTACCTCTCATCTCACTCTACTCCCCTCCACGCACTCTCCTACCTCTCATCTCACTCTACTCCCCTCCACGCACTCTCCTACCTCTCATCTCACTCTACTCCCCTCCACGCACTCTCCTACCTCTCATCTCACTCTACTCCCCTCCACGCACTCTCCTACCTCTCATCTCACTCTACTCCCCTCCACGCACTCTCCTACCTCTCATCTCACTCTACTCCCCTCCACGCACTCTCCTACCTCTCATTTGACTCTACTCCCCTCCACGCACTCTCCTACCTCTCATCTCACTCTACTCCCCTCCACGCACTCTCCTACCTTTCATCTCACTCTACTCCCCTCCACGCACTCTCCTACCTCTCATCTCACTCTACTCCCCTCTACGCACTCTCCTACCTCTCATCTCACTCTACTCCCCTCCACACACTCTCCTACCTCTCATCTCACTCTACTCCCCTCCACGCACTCTCCTACCTCTCATCTCACTCTAATCCCCTCCACGCACTCTCCTACCTCTCATTTGACTCTACTCCCCTCCACGCACTCTCCTACCTCTCATCTCACTCTACTCCCCTCCACGCACTCTCCTACCTCTCATGTCACTCTACTCCCCTCCACGCACTCTCCTACCTCTCATCTCACTCTACTCCCCTCCACGCACTCTCCTACCTCTCATCTAACTCTACTCCCCTCCACGCACTCTCCTACCTCTCATCTCACTCTAATCCCCTCCACGCACTCTCCTACCTCTCATTTGACTCTACTCCCCTCCACGCACTCTCCTACCTCTCATCTCACTCTACTCCCCTCCACGCACTCTCCTACCTCTCATCTCACTCTACTCCCCTCCACGCACTCTCCTACCTCTCATCTCACTCTACTCCCCTCCACGCACTCTCCTACCTCTCATCTAACTCTACTCCCCTCCACGCACTCTCCTACCTCTCATCTCACTCTACTCCCCTCCACGCACTCTCCTACCTCTCATCTAACTCTACTCCCCTCCACGCACTCTCCTACCTCTCATCTCACTCTACTCCCCTCCACGCACCCTCCTACCTCTCATCTCACTCTAATCCCCTCCACGCACTCTCCTACCTCTCATTTGACTCTACTCCCCTCCACGCATTCTCCTACCTCTCATTTGACTCTACTCCCTTCCACGCACTCTCCTACCTCTCATCTAACTCTACTCCCCTCCATGCACTCTCCTACCTCTCATCTAACTCTACTCCCCTCCACACACTCTCCTACCTCTCATCTCACTCTACTCCCCTCCACGCACTCTCCTACCTCTCATCTCACTCTACTCCCCTCCACGCACTCTCCTACCTTTCATCTCACTCTACTCCCCTCCACGCACTCTCCTACCTCTCATCTCACTCTACTCACCTCCACGCACTCTCCTACCTCTCATCTCGCTCTACTCACCTCCACGCACTCTCCTACCTCTCATCTCACTCTACTCCCCTCCACCCACTCTCCTACCCCTCCCCTCTCATCTCACTCTACTCCCCTCCACGCACTCTCCTACCTCTCATCTCACTCTACTCCCCTCCACGCACTCTCCTACCCCTCCCCTCTCATCTCGCTCTACTCACCTCCACGCACTCTCCTACCTCTCATCTCACTCTACTCCCCTCCACGCACTCTCCTACCTCTCATCCCACTCTACTCCCTTCCACGCATTCTCCTACCTCTCATCCCACTCTACTCACCTCCATGCACTCTCCTACCTCTCATCTCACTCTAATCCCCTCCACGCACTCTCCTACCTCTCATCTCACTCTACTCCCCTCCACCCACTCTCCTACCCCTCCCCTCTTATCTCACTCTACTCCCCTCCACACACTCTCCTACCTCTCATATCACTACTCCCCTCCACGCACTCTCCTACCTCTCATCTCACTCTACTCCCCTCCACCAACTCTTCTACCCCTCCCCTCTCATCTCACTCTACTCCCCTCCACACACTCTCCTACCTCTCATATCACTACTCCCCTCCACACACTCCCCTACCTCTCATCCCACTCTAATCCCCTCCATCCACTCTCCTACCTCTTATCTCACTCTAATCCCCTCCACCCACTCTCCTACCTCTCATCCCACTCTACTCACCTCCACCCACTCTCCTACCTCTCATCTCAGTCTACTCACCCCCAATCACGCTCCTACCTCTCATCTCACTCTACTCCCTTCCACGCACTCTCCTTCCTCTCATCTCACTCTACCCCCTCCATGCACTCTCCTACCTCTCATCTAACTCTACTCCCCTCCACACACTCTCCTACCTCTCATCTCACTCTACTCCCCTCCACGCATTCTCCTACCTCTCATCTCACTCTACTCCCCTCCACGCACTCTCCTACCTCTCATCTCACTCTACTCCCCTCCACGCACTCTCCTACCTCTCATCTGACTCTACTCCCCTCCACGCACTCTCCTACCTCTCATCCCACTCTACTCCCCTCCACGCACTCTCCTACCTCTCATCTCACTCTACTCCCCTCTACGCACTCTCCTACCTCTCATCTCACTCTACTCCCCTCCACACACTCTCCTACCTCTCATCCCACTCTACTCCCCTCCACGCACTCTCCTACCTCTCATCTCACTCTACTCCCCTCCACGCACTCTCCTACCTCTCATCTCACTCTACTCCCCTCCACGCACTCTCCTACCTCTCATCTCACTCTACTCCCCTCCACACACTCTCCTACCTCTCATCTCACTCTACTCCCCTCCACGCACTCTCCTACCTCTCATCTCACTCTACTCCCCTCCACGCACTCTCCTACCTCTCATCTGACTCTACTCCCCTCCACGCACTCTCCTACCTCTCATCCCACTCTACTCCCCTCCACGCACTCTCCTACCTCTCATCTCACTCTACTCCCCTCTACGCACTCTCCTACCTCTCATCTCACTCTACTCCCCTCCACACACTCTCCTACCTCTCATCCCACTCTACTCCCCTCCACGCACTCTCCTACCTCTCATCTCACTCTACTCCCCTCCACGCACTCTCCTACCTCTCATCTCACTCTACTCCCCTCCACGCACTCTCCTACCTCTCATCTCACTCTACTCCCCTCCACACACTCTCCTACCTCTCATCTCACTCTACTCCCCTCCACGCACTCTCCTACCTCTCATCCCACTCTACTCCCCTCCACGCACTCTCCTACCTCTCATCTCAGTCTACTCACCCCCAATCACGCTCCTACCTCTCCCCTCTGATCTCACTCTCCTCCCCTCTGTGTAAATCCTCCCAATGGGAGGTTGCTCCTTCTCTGCTGCTAATGTCCCGAGCGTGTGGAACCCTGTGCCCCACACATCAATGCTGCCCCCCCCCCCCGTTTCCTTTAAAGTGCAGGCTCCACACTAATTGCTTCTCCGTGTCTTCCCGTGACCATCATCCCTCGCGTGTATTTTGGCCAAGCGTGCATCTCCCCGCTTTCCCAATTTTTGTACTGCGTCTTGTGGTCTGTTGTGCTTTACAAACTTGTAAAACAAAAAAAAACGAGTTTTAACTAAGGGAGAAATATGTGGTATTGCGGTCAATATTCAAGTTTTATTTCTTTAACGAACTGAGAGCTTTAGAAAACAGAATAGAGTCTCATGCATGAGTGACCACGATCACCAAAATTACGTAAACACAAAGTATAGCAATGAACCAAATAGAGATCAGGGCAGCAAACTACCAAATATAAATCAGCACAAAAGCAACTGCGTTACAGAAGACATTAAAAAAACAGTGGACAAACATTCATCAATTTAGAGTAAATTTATTTTCTTATCACGAAATTTAGATTGGATAAATTACTTTTGAAAGTTTTTCATAACTTTTTTAACTGCCATATTACATTTACATAAACATCAACATGGGTCCCCGGTGATGACTGCCCTTCGTATGTAAACAGACGAGTCACGGCCCGTAATCGGCGCGGCCAAACATACCCAGCCAGATGGCTCAGCGGTAGAGCGAGCGGCTCGCAGTCAGAAGTGTCCGAGTTCAAATCTTGGTCGAGGGGTTGACTCAACCCATCAGCTCTCCGGCACTAATTTGTGGCGAAGCGGACTGTCGCTGTCCTACGGGTAGAATTGCCCAGCACCACAGGAACCACCAGCTCAGCACTGTGGCACCTGGAGCCCTCACGACCTCACACTGAACACGCTGGCTGTAATGCTGGCAGAGGACGGGGTGGTGGCACGGTCAGGAGAAAAGAATAAACGCATTAAAACTATGAACTATTAAAACTATGATTTATTTTATTTCATTTTACCAGGTAAGGCCTACTGAGCTATATAGCTCTTTTTCGGAAACGACCTGGCCACAAATGATAGCTCAACGAAGTGGCTTATCACGTGAACATTTATTGCAGCCAAATACTCTAAACGCACGTTGTTTCTAAATGTGGAGAGAAAACAGGAGTCAGGGTCGGGATCGGGATCGAACCCACGACCTCCTGCATACCAGGCGAGGTAGTTAACATCTGGCGACCGCCGCGCCTGTGAAATGACACCGCCTCGATGCTCAGTCGAGCGGGAGACGCCTTGACGCGGAGGTTTTAACGTCTCCAGAGCCTGGACACGGCAGACGGGGACCCCACGGCGCCCCCCTACGACTCGTACCTCCTCTACGACTACGAGGGAGAGGGATCCACGGCCGGCTCGCTCAGCTCGCTGCAGTCGTCCTCCACCAACGGGGACCAGGACTACGACCACCTGTCCGACTGGGGGCCTCGCTTCAACAAGCTCGCCGACATGTACTCCAGCGGCCAGGACTGAGCGGGCCCGTGAGCACCCCCCGCTCACGGGGGTTGGGGGGTGGGGGCTCACAGCCAACATTTTGACACTAGATAAGGTTTCGCCGCTGTCATTACGTCACGTCCATATTGTCGTGAGCTCGTGTTGTCTATCTGCGTGGACATCGTAAAGGCGCCAGCGATCAGAATATCCCATCGTGACTTCAACTGGGATCACGTGCTCCTGACAATGTGGCCACTCTTGCCGAATCTGTCCGTCATGACGGTTCATCCAACCGCAGTGCAGATGATCGTTTTCGCGTGTAATTTACCAGCACTTGCAGGGAGCCACTCCGAATGTCCCTTTTGCAGTGGTCATTGGCCGTATTGCCATGCCTCACACCGACTCACGACCGCACGCGAACCGGACACAACAGCGCACGGCACACCGAGCAGCAAAGACGCAGCGCGGCAGACGCTCGGCAAAATCCTCGGCAGATGCTTCCTTTTACATGACGGCCGTCCCGGAATGTTTTACGTGGCTTTTTCTCTTACAGTGCATTCATTTCCCTCGTTAATGCCAGAGCTGTGGGCATCCAGGAGAGTTCTGCGGGGTGGGTGGCATCACAAGAGGGGAGTACACCAGGGCCCTGGGGAGCTTACTCTCACAACGGAAGGGAACACTGCCTGACCAGGCAGGCAAGGGTCTCAGGGGGGAGGGGGGGGGGCGCTAACCGGGGGGACGTGTGTGCATCATATTAATTTAGGGTAGAAACTTTTGTATATATATACAGCACATTGCAGTCACGTGTCCACTTTGCAAAAGTGTGATTATTTCACCCAACGTGACAATGTGATGCGTGTGAGGTTCACCAAGTGCAGCATCCGCCCAGCACCGCATTGCCGTGGGCGCAGAGGCGCCCCCCCCCCGTACTTGCAGTTGTCGTGCAACGGTGACATGGCAGTCACGTGCGACAGCAGACGGCTACCGTATTAATATTTTACCCGCATGTATTTTCCACTTTCGGACGAACTCTTTAACGCGTAACACGATGCCGGGAGGCGCAGGGCAACTAAGGACAGCCACACGCACTTAAAACCGGCAGTCGTGCGGCGCTGTCCCAATATCACTCGTGGCCACATCCACCCCGGTGGTGCCAAGTCCTCAAAGGAGAAAATAAGCTGACAAACAAACCTCGAAAAAGTCCCCAGAAGCCACTCGCTGGAACCTCCAGTCACCAAAGATGTCACTATCAAATTGATTACAGTCGACTGATCCGGAATTCGTAAAACTTAGCGGGCATCGCCGCTGCGTCCATCCGTTCTCCTCCCAGGTTGGCTCGAAGTGTCGGGTGTTCGTTTTGACATTTTGTCGCGAGATAAACCCAACAGAGTCTCCGCCACGTGTAGCGGTCAAGTCGCCGAGTTGGCGACGCAGAGCCAGGTACACGCCGTGTCAACCCGCACGGTTCACCCCCCGTCTTTTTGAGCAGGGAAATTGAGCCTTCAGGTCCATACGGCGTACAGTCGTTTCAATACGGGCAAAAAAAATTGTCTATTTGTTTGTGTATCTCCCTTGTGATGGGACTTTGTAGGATGAACGTTGAGATTTATAAGGGCACGGGGTGACCTATAAGGCCCGAATGAGTCTTTAATACGGTAGGCGCTGATAAGGGGTTGACGGGTTTACAGTAGGTGGCGGCCCAGTTGACATTAGAACTTTGTGAAAGTCCATCCCTACAGCACTCATGAGATTCGTTTTTCTCCGTTGACATTGTGGCTTGTGAGCATCCTATCATGTTCTTGTGCAACTATAACATGCAAGCATGGGGTTCTCTAAAACTATAATGGAATAATAACTCTGTTGTCATCTGCTATCACTTTGTGATGGGCCATATACTATATCTGTGATTGGCCAAATACTATTATCTGTGCTAGGACATACACTGTATCTATGATGGGACATATACTATATCTGTGTTGGGTCGTATTCTATATCTGTGTTGGGCCATACACTATTATCTGTTTCAGCTTTACCAAAGTAGCTTCACGCTTTATTTCTGTATTATGGATGCACATTAAAATGGCAAAATGTTACAAAAATAACAATAATCGCATTGCGTAATGTGTCTTAGTCTCCACGATCGAGTTTCTATCGAGCTTTCGCATTGCATCTCTCTCGTGGAATCCACATCGTATCGGATTGGTGAAACGTTGAATGATTCTAATGGCGTGTCGGGTGTGTTTTTTTTGGGCGGGAGCGGGGTCGGCGCTGGAGGAGCAGACGTCAAACGTTCCGTCTCCCCGGCAGCCGCGGCCCCTCGACACGCTCACCTGCTGCGGGCCTCTGTGATGATGTGACGATTGCTCAATGCTTAATAAACGGAGGAGTTTTCCCCCTGTGTCCGCGAGCTCTCACCAACGTATGCGTTACACGGCGTTGTGAAAGTTAATGCACAGAGCCATACACACGGGGCTCCATTTCTGAAAGAATATCTTCCGTAACAAAATACATTAAAATCTTTAAACTAATTTTCTTTTATTTAATCAGGTAAGGCCCACTGAGCGATACAGTAGAGCTCTTTTTTCAGAAACGACCTGGCTATCACAAATTATAGCTCAACGAAATGGTTTATCGCGTGGAAATTTATAGCAGCCAAATACTCTAAATGCCTGTTGATTCTAAATGCGGAGGGAAAAACAGGAGGACCCGGAGAAAAATCCACGCGACCACTGAGAGAAAGCGCAAACTCCAAATATACAGGCACCAGGGTCGGGATCGAAGCAGACGACCTCCTGTATACCAGGCGAGGTAGTTAACATCTCGCTACTGCGGCGCCCCGTCTATCTGTTGCAGCTTTACCAAAGTAGCGTTATGCTTTATTTCTGTATTATGGATGCAAATAAGCAGGATATTCGCCACCTTCATATATGTCCCCACACAAAACAAAGTATATATTTTAACACATCCCATCAGCCGCACAGTCTTCTGGGAGTGGAGAGTTACATCATCATTTGTTCAACACACAAGCAAAACTCTGAGCCGGATTCGATATTTCAACGTCTCATCAGCAGTCAGGCTGCTCGTTTGAACCAATTCTGGTGAACTGCCAGATGTTTATAGGTGAGGACTCTTGGTTAAATACGAGTCCCAGTTCGATACCAATCTCTGTCACGCGTGACCCCGGGTGCTGGCACGTGATTGCAGCCACAGCGTAGAGAGAGGCATACAGGGGCTGCTCTACTTACGAACGAGTTAGGTTCCAGAGGTCTGTTCATAAGTCGATTTGTTCACATTACTCCTGTCGATTCCATAACATGTTGAACGGCATGCACACTAAAGACGGGGACTGGCTTTAAAAGTTGTATAATCTCCTGCAGATACCACTGGTTCTTCACGGTCTGCATATGTAGACGCCACTGATTCTTTACGTTCTGCAGATGCCGATGACACTACCGCCATCTATTGGGCGGCGGTTGAACTTACGATTCTCGATCCGAACAGGCAACTGGACGTACGGGACAGGTTTGTTCGTATCTCTGAAAGTTCGTAAGGAGTCCCTGCACTGGACGTGTGGTGCCGGGAGCAGAAATCTACTGGATGATGCGGGTTCGTGGGGATTATTTGACCATACTTCACCACGCCGGTCCACGTCGGGTCGGTAGAGGGAGCAACAGCACAATGCTTCATTTTCCTGCTGACAACCTAGTTGCCCGTTGTGGTCTGAGTGCGTTACTGACTGACAAGGTTATGCAGTTACCCGTTGTGGTCTGAGTTACTCGTGGTAGTCACCACCGATGTCTTTATCCCGCACGTCTACGCAGTTACCCTGTTGGGGTGTTAGAATAAACGTTTTGCTTCCCAGTTCAAGTGTGTGCCTCCGTGGAACCCACGACATATGCACCAGCTGCGCCCCCTACTGTGCCAACTCGCTGTATTCTAGCCACCCGGCGCCCCGCTCGTTGTTGTGAGAGTCGCTCCTCCGCCCTCCGTTGTTGCTGGAGGGTGACTGCCTCCAACTCCCCCGTAGCGTCCTTCACGAGCCTCCTCCACAGAGGTCGATCTTGACACCGCTGATACCAGTCGTGGGAAAGTCCACTCAGCTCCACATCCTCCCGTACCGCATCACTCCATCTCTTCTCCAGCTCATGTTGTGCCCGTTTAGCCCCCTCTATGCGGCAAAACAAGCTGCTTGGGCATGCGGTGGCTGAGCATGCGGGCTACATGACCCAGGCAGCGCAGCCTTGCTTGCCGGAAGAGCTCACTGATTGAAATGTGTCCAGATCTTTCAAGGATTTGTGGGCTCCTCACACAATCCAACCTGGTTAAACCCAGGATGGATCGTAGGCATGCCAGTCTGAATGTTTCTAACTGGCGCAGATGTTCCATTAAGGGGGGTCCACGTTTCACAAGCATAGAGAAGGGGGAGCATGACTGATTCGGAGTAAGACCTCTGCTGTCAAACCGGAGCTGGTCATAAGCACACTGCCCAGGTATGGGAAACTCTCCACAACTGCTCCATCACCAATAGGGAGCTGAGGGGGTGGAGTGTTTGGTGGCACAAAATACCCAGGCAGGTGATTAGTTTTAGTGGGGCTGATGATAAGACCCCCTCGTAGTGGCACACTCCAGGTTCAGCAGCAGCGCCTCTAACTCCTCCTCCTCGGAGTGAGCAACAATCACCAGGATACGTAACATGGTTGGCCAAATAGGGAGCCATCCCTCGGCCGCACCCGGGTATGGATCTGCCTCCCGTTGTATCTGTACCAGATGGAAATTCCTCCGGTACAGCCATCGAAAGCTTCTCGAACTACGTGGTCAAATATGGTGTTAAATAATGTGGGAGCCAGAGGACATCCCTGTCGTACCCCAAGGTGAACAGGGAATGGCTCCGATTCCTGGCCACATAGCTTTACCTGGGCCTGCCCACCAACAGGACCCTGCGGGGTGGGCTGGTAGGAACGAATAACCAAAGAATATAAACATAATGTATTATTACACTTGTTAAGCCAGGAAAGCCCCACTGAGTCAAAAGGTTTTTGTAGGGTCCTGCCAAGTGTTTGCAGTAGGGGTCGATGTTGATACACGGACGGACGGACGATATAATCTATTGGTGGTCTGGTCCACTTCGTTCCTACCAGTATAATGAAGGCCCTTAATGATTGTGAGCAGAGTCAGGGACTCCGAAAGCACGAAGAACTGGCCACAGCCCCGGGCTGTTGATAGTGTCATAGACCTTTACCAGGTCAATACAACGAACAATGCTGGGCCTTATACAGACGTCGTAAGCATGTGTCGCAAATTGGACCGTCGTAAACCGGTTGTAATGTGTCCCAAACATTAAGTCGACATTTTTACTGAGATTTAAAAACGCTTCAAATCAAGACTTAATTAAATAGTAATGTTTCACATGTTATGCGCTCAAAAAAAGTTATTTTGTCATTTTTCGTAACTTGAGTGCCTTTCACACACTTTACACTCCTATAGTTGTTTTCGCTGTAACATGACCTGCACCTACTGGACATCTGTAAAAAAAAACAGCTTCAAAGCTCATCGGATTTCTCCGAGATAAATTTAAAAGATATCCAATTTCTCTCACGGCGGTGACGTCACGTCCACAAGCGTTTCGCATGACGCAATGGAGCGCGCTCGAGGACATGACGTCACGCACTCAGCTTTCCGCGTGACGTCACGAGGTCCGCGCGCGCTGCATCGCATTCCAGGGCTCGCGCGTGCGCGCCCTGCTCCCTCACGGCCAATCGCGCGCGCTCTTACTCAGCGCGGGTCGGTTGCCCCTCCCCCCAATCCCCCTCTCGGCCAATCGCGTGGCGCGTTGCTGGTGTCTCGAGACTCGCGCAGAGGCGTCGGTAGAGGAGGCAGCGGAGCTCACGAAGCGGGGAAACGCAGAGGCCGAGGAGGAGGAGGAGGCGGCGGCCCACGGGGGGACGATGGCCACGCGCGGCGGAGTGAACGCGAGCGACGCGACGCAGCAGCTGCGCGACCTCCTCAAGCTCGACCGCCAGCCCGAGCAGCGCGGTGAGTGGCTGCGGCTGCGGTGTCAGGCGGGCGGGCGGGCCGCCATGCCCGGCGCTAGGCCTTCCCCGAGGGATGTTGCGGCTCGCTCCTGCCGTGGGGTTGAGGCGCGCGAGGTTTTAAATAGCGAGGCGTGCAGCGCCGCTTCGTGTGCGCTCGGCGTGATGCATCACTCGCGCCGAGTCGCAACTCGTCGGTGTGGACGTTTGTTGAACTTCTTTCTCACCGTACGTTGCCAACCGCGCTAATCGGAGGTGGTGGGGGCGGGTGAAGGACAAGAAACTAAACACGGCGAGCGGTTTTAAAGGAATTCGTTTTCGATCTGAATGATTTACAAGTGCACAGCTCCAGTGGCTTCCTAATATCGGAATGAGGAGCGTTCCAGACGTCCCGTGTCTACCACTAACACGTTCATCTGCTCCGGTGCACTGTTCGTACGCACTGCGTGTACCGCTGTTCATCCTTATTTTTGATGTGTATAGGTGTCAATGGGCACTGTGCACGTGCATCGTCTGTGTGTATTGCCGTCGATACGATTTGATGACCGTCCATGCCCCTGCTGGCCGCGATTTCTTTACTAGACGACTCGCCTCTCACTTCTCATTTCGTCGGCAAGATGAGCCGCCGATTTCTCCCCCGCCTCTGCACCTTTCACCTGCTTATCGCGTCAAAGTGTAACCACCCATTGCGATGTTACAATGTAGTTGATCGTTGGGTAATTTCTCATACATTTGGTCGTCTCGCTTCATCTGTTCGTGTGTACTGTTGGTGTATACTTCTGCTGATCTCTGGTTCGTGTGTGTGTCCCCTTGACCAGCAGCCTCTCATTAGCATTGTGCCGACTTGTTGATGCGTACCACCGATTCACCGTCTGACCCCGCAACAATTAAGCGCGCGTTTACTTTCACCAAATTTTTTTACAGATCCGTCAATGAACGCGGCTGACCCTGCCGTAGTCTCCTACAATGGGCAGTTGAATGGGATGGCAGCGACAGCCATGAGCGAGGGTGCCGGGGCGGAACCTGCGTGCGCCACGTCTGGAGGCGCAGTGGACGCGGCTGTGGTCTTACCGGGCCCCGCTCCGCACCTCGTCGACTCGCAGCAGATGTAAGTTCTCGTCTTTCTCTCGTTGTCCACGGATTCTCTACCGTCGTTCCTCTCTGTTTATCCAAGAAGGTATTATTACCCTGCTCTATTGAAGAAATGCGATGTGTGTGTGTGTTTCTATGTTACCTTTTACAACGTTGCCATTGCTGTTTGTTGCTGAGCACTTTAAATGTTGGGGGTCTGCGTGCTAGGCAACTGTAAGCAAGGTCCGGGCATTACTCGTGTTTTGTGGGCACACACGATGACGATGTTACACCAAACCATTCGGTAAAAAATCTGTTGCCAAACGATTTAAGGGGAAGTAACTTGTAAGAAGATTCTACAACACCTCTGCAACTATCGTTAATTGTAAGTGAATATTGCTAGTCACTGTAATCAGTGCAGTTTATTCACAAGTGCAGTTTCAGTGAGCCCATTTCATTTGATTCACTTGATTGCTAGCCGGTGTCACTGTTGGTGTTGCACATTGTGTGCCGCATGGACTGCCCTGGCTATTTTGGTTGCTTATAAAGTTTTGCTTCTGGCCTTTTCATTTGAAATGGTTGTGCATGAGTCTTTACAGCTTCAGTAATGAGTGTTATGAGAAGATACATTAGAGAATAAATGCAGACCGTGGTGCAGAAATGTCATTGATACAGCGCCATGCGGCACTTTTTGACGATCATGAATTAGTAACCGTTTCATAATATTCCGCACGGGGTAGAAATCTGCCATATAATTGAGTTTATGCTCGTAAATGCAAACATTTGAAACTATTTTTATTTAAATTGTTATGGTCTGGAGGTTGATTGTTTTTTTCCCCTGTGGAACGGTCAGCCTACGTTGCTCTAAAGTTTGTGCGGAGCACTTTAAATATACAATCATTCATGAATAATGAATGATTCGCCTACCGTGGAACGTGACACGAAAATAAATATAATCGGAAGTTTATTTCTCGAGTAAAGCCCATTGAGCTAAGAAGCTCCTTTTCAAGGGCGACTTGGACGGCAGACAACATATGTATGTTGAACTTCTTTCGCACCGCACGTAGCCAACTGTGCTCATTGCACTTTGCCCATATTAATGGACAACACCGACTCCCTGTATTAAATATGCTTTATTGTGCCATGTGATTAGGCGAGTGTGCAAGGCATGTGTCGATGGCGGGCACGACTTCTGTGTGTGTGTAGCACCCTGACAGGGGACGACAAGGCGGGTGCGGTGCCGGTGAATGCGTGTGACGTCGTGGTGATTTCCAGCGATGCCTCAAGCCTCTCCAGTCCATCCTCTGGCAGCAACCAGGTGTGGGCTCGCTGCTGTCAAAAGTGATGTCCCTCATTTAACCACGAAAGCCTCAGTGATGTCAAAAATCAACCGGTGCGGTCATATGTCATGGTCTTGAGATCCCGGGATCCATCTCACTCGAGATAATTTCTCCTCAGTGTTCATCCTCTTGGGCTTGTTCGTTCCTCTGGCTGTCGTTCTGTCATCAGTGTCATCCATCAGCAGTATACCTGCCCAGCCACACTTACGCTTCTTCACGGTCGTTATGACATCACTCTGATTTAAGATTGCTCTCTGGTCCGTGTGGTCTTTCTGTTTCTCAGCGTTAATCCCAGCATGCATCTGTCTGCTTGTCTGAGAACTTTTTTAGATTTGGTTGCATTTTAGTTGCCACTCCACATTCTAATCCTTTTTTTTAAAGAGGTTATCTACACTGAGTTAACACTTCTTTAGACACCTTGCTAGCTTACTTTATGCTATGAATTTCAATTCCAATAAAAATGTCTCCAGCTGTCACTCACCTGGATGTATTCAGTGTGCTTTGGTCCTTTTGCAGACCAACTACTTTGCTGTTCTCTGGAGTCCATGTAGCTGTTAAATATCATTGATTGCATTAGGGGTTCAATCGCTTCACTTGTCATTACTGTTCGGAATGATAGCAAAGTTTAAAATGTCTTGTTATTATTAAAATAATAACCTATAATTGAAAGTGCGTGCTCAATGCTACATGTGATGACTTATGTGGGTGTGGCTGTTTGGCCAGGTCAAGATTCAGCCAGTGACGCGCTATGACTGGGAGCATCGCTATTACCCTGGCAACATGATTGCTGTTTCCTCCACCTACCTCGCTTACATCATCCCCAGTGAGTCACAACACCCTTTTTACTCAGTAAACAATATATATTTTTATAAACACATGCATTGATGCATTCTACGAATTTAATGTAAAAAACACGATTCATTACCAATCAGGAGAACAGGCTTGCATGACGGGTCACTTAAGCATTGTACTTAACACAATAGTAAGAAATATTTATTTTTACACATTTCATTGGCCAAATGTGGTGGCGTGGTAGCGAAGATGTGAACTCCCTTGCCTGTGGTTTCAGGAGGTCATGGGTTCGATCCCGACCATGACGCCTGTATATTAGTTTGCATGCTCTCCCTGTGGTTGAATTATTTTTTTCTCTCCGGGTATTCCCGAAAAAGAGCTATATAGCTTACCTGATGAAATTAAAATAGTTCAGTTTATGGAAGTGATTTTTTTTCAGCAGCATTAGTTGAATACGAGTGACTTATGGACCGGCATTGGGTTAAGCTTGGCTTACTCTGCTGCTGCGACACTGAATGTTGGAACCAATCCGGAGTTTGCTTACGTTAAACCAATCCTGCTAAAAAAAAACACTCCCCGAAGGCTGTGTGGCCGATAGCATGTGTACAATATCTTCATGTTGTTGGACAGATATGGGAAGGAGGCGATTTGTCTGCTTTATTATATGTGTTACTTATGGTCTCCACAACGGCACTAATGAATATTTTGAGTTTCTGCGAAAGTTGTGGTTGTGAAAGAACCCCGCGGCTCATTCTGACATCAACCATAATAATGAAATCTGAATAATTAAATCTAGATACTCTACCAGTGGCTTGGACTTTTTTTTACCAAAACTACACAGTTGTGGAGGAAGGTTGTCCGCTCATTTATTTTGCTCATCGCAAATAGAGGAATAGCAAAGCTACACTAACTCTCTCATATTCTTGGGTTTTTACTTGATACAGCAAGCGTGCTGTGACAGTTCCACCTGAAGACGGAAGCTTGTGTTGCCTCCGAAATGTCGTGATTTTTATTTTACTTTTATTAATTTAAATTTTTTACCTACGTGACTTTACCGAAAAAACCCAAGAATATGAATCCTTGCAGTCACGAAAGCTTCAAATCTAGAATTAACTTTTTCTTGCTCTCTCGTTGGCTGGCAGACCTCAGCATTGACATTTAGCTCCTGAAACACATTTCTGCCATCACGCACAAGATTAAGATCGAATCACGATTGCGTTTGCTCTGTACGCCTCTGCACCGCGTTTGTGTTTTGGAGCAGAGCCCCAGGCGATGGTGCGGGTGCTGCACGCGCCCACGGCCGAGCGCACCCTCCTGAAGGGCTTCACGGGCGCCGTCACGGACCTCGCCTTCGCCCACCTGGGCTCCAGCCGCCTCGCGTGCGTGGACGAGGCCGGGAACCTCTTTGTGTGGCAGTTCTCACAGGACTCCTGCGGGAAGATAGCGTATCCTTGCTGGCACCGGCCTTGGAAATCGTTCACCTCTTAGTTTTCAATTTGTGTTTCAAAGTAAACACTACCTATTCACTAGGACCCTAAAATGACAGAGGATCCTTGCCTATATACATTTGGCAGTTCACCGGCATTGTTTTAACCGACCCTGAGTATGCTTTTGACGACCCTGAGTGTGCTGACGAAACATTGAATGTTGAAACCGGTCCAGAGTTTGCTTGTGTTGAACCATTTCTGCTGAAATTATGCATTCCCAGAAGGGTCATACGGCTGATGGCATGTCAAATAAATACTTTAAATATTTATCTGGAGGGACAAATATGGGAAGGGGGTGTGTTTTCTGCTTAGTTATTTTGTTACTCAGGACATGTCGCTGTAATCGTATTGCATCAGTCAATTACATTACTCGCTCGGTTCACGTATGTTTTCACAGCTGCTTGTGATCCAAATGCAGTTGTGTGGGTTTGGGCTGCACTCCCACGGGTATCTTCAGGAGCTTGACAATCATCGCTCACTACGCAGTCCAACCTGGAAAACCGGGCGTGTGCATATCGTCGCTCGCGCCACACTTTACGCTCGTTTTCATGTGTTGGGGTCGGCTCACCGCATCCCACTGGCGTTGTCCCTTAACTGGCTGTCAGAACGAAGCAGCTGTTACAGGCGATGCGGCCCGTGGGGACGCCACTGTCGGAGCTGCGCCGCATCCAGTGGTGTCCCTTCATCTACGGGAACAGCGATCGCGAGTCGGAGAGCGACGGCGAGGAGGACGTGGGAAAGATGCTCGCGCTCTTCCACCCCGACAGGGTGAGGCCTGCGCGCTCTATCCGAAGTGTTGATGGCTCGGTTGTCTGGTGACGTCTTCGAATGAATGTTTCCGACTTGTCAATGTTCTGCTACCCTAGCGCATGCAAGGCAAGAACAAATTTGCTCATTGGGAGCCATTATAACTTTCTCAATGTTATGGTGATCACGATATTTTTTAAGCCTTTCCTATAAATTCAAGCAACGTGCTCTTTTATTGCAACTTTTATCATGTTGTTTGTCGCTGAACGTTATGTGCCTGTGCTTAGCAATGGTGTTAAAAATATATTAAAATTTGGTGAACTTAACAGTTTTAACTAAGGTTTAACTAAGGTTGCCTTGTGACAAAGTTGCTTGTACAAAATGGGCTTCAAACGCCTGTAGTGTGCTCATGTTTTGACGGAGCACTCCATTCATTGACCTTTCCCATATTTACAAGAATTGAAAATTGTACATTAGTATTGGTTGATGGGGAAAAAGGGATGGGGTTTGAGTGTTGGGGAGGGGAAGGGATGGCAAGGAAGGGTGATAATAGAGAAAGGGAGGGGCGAGGTTACAGAAGGGGTAGTGGGAGGATGGTTAATGTTCTCAGGACAAGGACAGCAAGTCGTAAAAATATGAGTCTTAATGTAGAAACGAAAAAGAATTAGCCTCTACTAGGAATAGCTTCGTCTCTGTGTTTTGTGGAAAACCGAGCTATTATTGCTCTTGCAAGATCAACAGTGATAAGAATGGACGTCTGCACCGTTTTGCGTTGCAGACAGTCGATGTAATGCGAGCAAGAGTTTTGGTTGTTAACCAGAGTTGTTGTTGACAAAGAGTTTTTTTTGTTCACAGGCGGAAGCGTGGGATCAGGACGTGATCGTCCCTACTTCTGGTCCTTTCAAACCGGTGGCCGTCACCGACATCAAAAATCGCATCACCACTGTGAGAGGGCACCAGGGGGTGAGTGAAAACATTTTCACCACAGCAGCACCAACCGAAAAGTTACACTCGCTTGTTCGGGGCGATCTCTGACATAAACCTGCTGCCCTGCGCTTTTTTGTCACGTGACAAGTCGTGATGTGGTTGGTGCTCTTGGTGAACATGGAGGTGACGGCAACCCCCCCCCCCCCTGCCCCCCCCGTGGTTGTGTGCGGCCAGGCTGTGAATACGGGCGCCTTGTCTCCTGACGGAGCTATCTTGGCCACCGCCGGCCAAGATGGGCTGGTCAAGTTCTGGCAGATGTATGCAGAGTCTCAGGACACACCCAGGTGCGCACGCACGCCCCCGCCCGCCATGTGCCCTTTCGCCCAGGGAGTTCCATTTCTCATTCGCCCAGATATCAGTCGCCCGCCCTCATCGCATGGGTTAATTAGGGAGTGCAGCTCACTGATGTGTTTAAGGTATGAACCTAGTAGATCCCTCAGGTCCTCTGGCACTGGTCTCTTGGTTGTGCCAAAGGCCAGGACCAAAACTTATGAGGAGGCAGCCTTCAGCTGCGATGGTTCTCACCTTTAGAAGAGCTTGCATGAAGATTTCATGGCATCAGAATCAGTGAATGTTTTTAAACGAAATCTTAAAACATACCTTTTTAGATTGGCTTTTAATTAAGATGCTTTAATCATGCATTTTATAATACTTTTAGTTCATTATAATGTGATGTTATTTTATTTATTTTATTGTTGTTTACATCGTGTCAGCCTCTTCATTTAGTTCTTTGCACGAGTTGTGTTATGTAAGTAAAGTTTGATCGATTGATGGCGTACATTGCCCGTGTGTGACGGGCGGTTGAAATTGTCGTGTTTCCCCGCTGTCTTTCCTGTACAGCTGTCTGCACAAGTGGGAGCCACACAATGGCATGCCCGTCTCGTGCCTGGTCTTTTGTGACAACTACAAGAAGAAAGAGGGAGGGTACGTCGTGGCGGCATTTCACTTCAACATTTTTGCACATTCCATTCAGCGAGATCAAATAAAACGCAGCAGTGCCCCCAGTGCACTGTAGAGGTACTACTACTTGATAAGGCTAGACATGGTCGATGTAATGTGTTTAGAAGGATTCAGGAAGAGAGCCTGAGTTATTTCCATACACTCTTCTCTGATGATGATGATGCTTGCCATTTTTAGTGAACAGTACTGGCGGTTCGTCTTGACGGGCACCAATCAGAACCAGGAGCTGAAGGTCTGGTGCACCGTGACGTGGACGTGCCTGCAGACGCTGCGGTCAGTGACCTTCCTGACCCGAGCGTCCTTTCCCTGTCGTACGGAAACTAACGGTGCTAAGAGTTTGCGCTGTTTCTACAAAGCGCTCACAGCATTCCTTCTGTTCAATCGGATAATTTTCAATCCTCTAGAGCAGTGTTTCTCAAACGTTTGTGTCCCGCGGACCACTCGGCCATTGCAAACGTTTCCGTGGACCACACAGCCCCCCCTGCCCCTGGCGACAAGACGCATTTACTTTTATATAAATACCAGTAATACCACAACATGATTTATATTACCGTAACATAAAAAAAAACATGTCAATGGCGCTATCAGATTTTTTTTTATATGGGGGACATTTAGATCTTAGGATCAGGGTACTTAACCTCAAGTAAAACATGTATTAATATCCAAAACAAGAGGGGAATGCTGTGGGAGAGTAAACCCACAGCATTTACAATTCTCCAACACCCCGTTGTGCTCAACTAGTAATGAATGTTTTACATGACAAACCTTACTAATTAGTAATGGCGGATTTAATGACACATTTATATTTAAGCGATTGAACCCAAAAAGCCTCTTATGGATGATATTGGTCGTGAAAGCCTAGTACGTGTTAAACAAATACTGATTTTTGCCGAATTGTTTCACCAAACGTAACTGGAAGTATAATGGTGATGCCTTGGATCTCTGTGTTGCAGATTCTCACCAGACTCGGCAATAAAACTGAGCCTTGATATCACCGCCCAGTATCTGGTTCTTTCAGACGTGCAGCGCAAGGTAAGTCCAACACGTGCACAAGCTTTATAACAATGTGGTAACTTTTATACAATGATGTGGGTTTTTTCCCATTTTAATAATTTTACCGTGGTGTGCAGTGTTGACCCTTTTCCGTTCCGAGACGTCTGCAAGTTGCAGGGTGTGTCCCGTTCTCCGCTGAATCTCAGAACGCGCAAACAGTTCACGTTAGTCTTATTTAGAGAGGCGTAGCGCTGCTGTTTTCAAAGACATTGTACTCACCGCAGAGAACTGTAGCGACACGACCGCACTCTGTTAGCTGGCGCCAAACTGTGCCACACGCCCTCCTACATGGCCTAGTGGGAGCCTCGGTACTACATCTTCTGACCTGAAGACGTTCCGTTCTTCTCATTCTGTTCCAATAACATATACATACGTAATCGTTATCACGTACGTCCTTGGAATGGGAAAGGGTTAATGTGTTGTTTAGCACGTAAGTTTCCACTGCCACTAGTTATCTATGTGTGGTTATGATGAAGCAGTGTTATTTGCTGCTGTTGATGTTGTGCAGGTGCTGTATGTACTCGAGCTGATCCAGAACAAGGATGGACACGCGTACTTCAGTTCGCTGGCTGAGTACCTGCTCACGCACCCCATGCTGAGCTTCGGCATCCGGGAAGTGACGCCGCATCGTGCCGGCCGGCAGAGCGAGCACCAGGAGGATGGGGAGGTGGACGCCGCTGGTGTGTGTGTGTGTGTGTGCACCGGTGTGTGTGTGTGTGCACCGGTGTGTGTGTGCGGAGCAGGAGTGTCGCGGTGAGCGCGCCTTTCTACGAATCTTGCGACCCGAATTCGATTCCCGCTCATGGCCAACACCAGTGATGGTTATCTGAACCGTTCCTGGATCGCCTCCCGTAGGTCGACTTAACCTCAAATTAGTACCTGGTGTGGAGTGTAAATATTGCCACTGGGGAGACAAAGGCGGTTGGGCAAGATACTGGCCATCCACTCCTTTATATGCCGTGCTGGCCTTTATAGGTGCTCGCTAACAGCACTTGCCCCCAACAGTCTGTTAAAGCTGTTTGGGGGGGATCTTGTATCGGGGGATCTTATATCGTGCCTTATCGTAAGGCACTTTACAACAATTCAAAAATTATACATAAGATGATAGTGGTTAAAATAAAGAGTGGGTCATGAAAAGTGGTGGTGTGATTATGGTGACATGAGGGGGGGTAGGCCTGGTCGTACCCACAACCAGGTACTGGTGGCTATGCTACACGTCTGTAATGCAACGCCTTGGAGGCATTGAGGGTTGGTGGTTCACACACATTCATTAAACTCCCCCTCTCTCCATGGGCGTTGAGCTCACCATCTCCTGGCTTGCCCAGGGTATGATGGCAAGTGGGTTCGTTTCCATCTGTACGTGGATTGAGTGTTACCAACCCCCTCCCCTACACCTGTGGGTTTTCTCCAGATACTCCAGTTTCCTTCCTCGTGTATAAACACTCATCAGTGGAGTTGGACAACAACCCAATATGGGACCACAGAGCTTGACAATTTGTGTTCGTGCCGATTCTGGCTTCCCATTCGTCCGTAGTTTATCGTGCATCTGAAGTCCTCTTTGGATCGTTCCTACTCGCAGAGAGCAAAGTTGTGCCCATTACAATCTCTAAATGACGATCCCTTGGAGCCTTCACAACTTAGACAGGACTGTAGCTATGAGAATTTTCGATCCCACTGAATTTTGGAGAGGCACCTGACTACAAAACAATGCTTCTTACTTGTTTGTAACGTGATTATCTTGCACACTTTTGTAGAGCGTCACGGGATGGTGCTGCACATATTTGTCTGGTTAGGCATGACGTCAGTAAGGTGCGGTTTGTCGTAAGCAGGTGTATAAGCATAATTCTACTCTGCTACTGAAAATTACAAATAGTGGTACGAGTGGGTTTCAGCGGTCAAAATTATTTACTTGTCCACCAGAGCCACCCTGAGTCGTATGACTTTCTCAGGAGGGTCCTGCTACATGGGTTTTTTTGTTCTAAGATGTTTGCAGTCAATTCATCAGTCTTTAAAAATGTGGGAGGAAACTGGAGCACCCGGAGAAAACCCACGTGTGCAAAGGGGACAACGCTCTATCTCTGTACAGATGGAAACAGATGGCAATTAGTACACTTGTTGTACAGCCTTCTCCTGGTGAGCATCTCCTCGATGGCCTCACCTGTGCGGTGATCCACGAACCTTGGTTGACCTGGACGATGTATAACTTGTGACCAAGCTGTGCTTTATATCCTCTGCCAGATGGTGTGGAAGATGAGGCAGAGGTCACTGGCGGCGTGCTCATTAAGATCAACTGTGTACACACAAGGTAACAGTCACAAAGTGTGAACTTATCGTCCTCAAGCAAAACCATTTACAGTCTTGGTGAATAATCTAATGTGGTGTTTTATTTATATTCTTTGGGTCTTTCGGTAAAGTCACGTAGATCGGTTGAACCTATCTACGTGACTTTACCGAAAGACCCAAGGAATATTAATTCCTGCAGTCACGAAAGCTTTAAGTCAAGATTTGGTATTTTATTGTTAAGATTTAATTCTGAAGGTTAATGTCAGCCACAGTTGGCATGAGTGTGGACTGCGTGGCTTTTTCACGACCACATCTTTAGCAGATCGGTTGAGTTGGATGGATGGATTACCTTTTGTGGAGATTATATTCAACTCATTGACCAACCTTAATTGGGGGTATGCTTAGTAGAACTCCAAGATGATTCGCTGTGTGTGACTGTTAGAGCGAGGAGAGGTAGTGTCGCTCGCCACGCTACGAACACGGCGACCTGGGTTCGATTCCCACTCACGGTCAAACAGTGACGATTATCTCAACCAGTCTTTGGCCTTCCCTAAGTCGCCTCAAATGATTACCTGGTGCGATGTGTAAACATCGCTATTCTGGAGACTAAGGCGGTCAGGCGTGGTGCTGTCCACCCACCCACTCGTGTGCCATGCTGGCCTTCATAGGTGCTCGCGAACAGCAATTGCCCCAACAGTCTGTTAAAGGCTACATGGGGGATGTTTGTCTTTGTGTCAGAGCCCTGGAGAACGTGCAGATTCTCTTCTGCCCTCCCTCCACGTCTGGAGCCGCTCCTCCGGCGCTCTCGGTCTCCAGCTCTGCTTCGCACGAAGACATGGGTAGGGCTTGCACCGTCAGTCATTTCGGCACTCGCTGTCAAGAGGTCATTGTGGTCAAAGAAAGCCGTTGATGCCACCACACTTCACCAGCGCTAGATCCTACAGCTGCTGCACAGAAAACCTGCAGCCACCTCCAACATCTGCCCTGATCTCTCATCATCTGCTCTTGTATAGACTCACACAGAGACGCATAGACTCGCATACACTCACACATAGAGCCATAGACTTGCACACAGATCCATAGACTCACAGAGAGGCATAGAATCACAGAGAGCTATAGACTCACACGGAGACCCATCGATCTGCCCTAACAAGTCTCCCACCATCTGCCCTTTGGCCTTCTCTTCCCCTAGGTCGCTGGACTCGTAGAGACTGTTCCAATTCCTGTCTCAGAAATCGGTCATATCTACAAAACTCCCTGGCCACGTTCTCTTCCAGACTCGTGCATTGTTGACTGTCTTGCCATGAAATCCCAGAAAACTGTCTCTCTAGACACCTCTACTCAAACGTCTTTCCAACTGCTTGGGCATTACACAGCAAACAAGAGTGAGGGCCGAGCTTGACTTTTACCGAGCCATTTGTGGTTAACGTCGGCAATGTGTCTTCTGAGCTGCCCATAACAATGTGAGGGACGCAAGGGCGACCGGCTGAGATTTTGTCCATTCCGTGAGTGCTTGGGATTTTTTGCAAATGCAACGTCTTCCCCCGTGGCTGCTCCAGTTCTGCGGGACCGGCTCTCGGACATCAGCTCTGACGTTCCCATCGAAGAGACCAGCTCCCAGTCATCTGACTTCCAGCGCACATTTGATGACAACCGCAGGTAAAATAAGCGAATATAACGCCGACGACAACAACAGCACCACTGAATTGCAGCTTGAAAATAGCAAGCGTTTTCTGTTCTCTGCTTTTGTTGTATGATTTGGTACAGTTTTTGAGAAAAAAATATTTTGCTCGTGCTTGTGGCTTCGTTACTTTCACCGTTAACTTCGGCTGTTCAGAATCAGAATTGTAATTTATCCTGGAGGAATCCGATGAGCTATGAAGTTCTTTCTCGCAGATGTCCTGTAGGGGCGGGTCAGCAAGTTACAATAACAAGCGATACAAAAACTATAGGAGTGCAAAATAGAGAAAAGGCATGAAAATCACTAAATGTAATTGAATAGAAATAAAGTCTATGCAGTAAAACCTCGTTATTTTGCTATTTGATCAATCGTAATTGGGATAATTCGGAACGGAATATATGCAGTATTAGTAATTCGCCATGAGCCGTATTGCCGTACCGAATGGTCTAATTTCGGCATGCACGTTGTGCGACGCCACGCACCACGACCAAAACAATGACTCCGTCTGGTGAGCGTGGTGAGCGTGGTGAGCGTGGTGAGCGTGGTGAGCGTGGTGAGCGTGGTGAGCCTGGTGAGCGTGGTGAGCGTGGTGGGCGTGGTGGGCGTGGTGAGCGTGGTGAGCCTGGTGAGCGTGGTGAGCGTGGTGAGCGTGGTGAGCTTGGTGAGTGTGGTGAGCGTTAGTGCAGACCTGTTGTTGCTTTGGACTTTACCTTGTTTATGCACTCTGTACAAGCCAACCCTCTCAGAAATGTCGTCTACACCTACATCAAGAAGTAATAGAAATATAATGAAGTATAAACCCCTTAGTCTTGGAGACAAATCCCTTAGTTTTCCCCTGCAGTGCTGGTTACTGATGTTACTTTTTTGGGAGAATAATTTCTGGAAAACAAATTAGGATTTGTTTTTATTGGGGCAGGAGAGGCACTGGTGGGTTCCATTGCACATTATTCAGAATATTGGATAATTCGGCAAGGCCAAAGCCCCATATGTGTCGAATTAATAAGGGTTTACTAGACTTATGCCCTTCTCCCGCACCTCAGATTAGCATGGTTGGCTGCATACAGTGCGAAAGAAGTTAAACATACATTCCTTTCGATTTTTGTAATTGTAAAACTTCCATCCTTTGCGGTCCATTAGCAGTCATTTCAGCCAAGAAGCTCTCTTTCAATGACGACCCGGCCACAACGGATGAGCACGTTACATGGGAAGGGAGGGCTTAGAGAGGACTGCATCGCACGGCTGATAACAACGGTAGCCAGCATGTTACATGGGAAGGGAGGGTTTACAAAGATAGCATCAGACAAAAGCAGGGACATTTTATAAACATGACTAAGAAAATTTAAATAATAATGAACAACCAGAACTATGTACAATGGATATCCAGCGAGCGATTCAAATGTAACATTATGCATGACATAAGTGAGATGAGCTCTCATGTGGCGTTAATAACGGCACGAATTAACATTTGCATGTCCTGTTTTGAATTAAGTTGTTATAAAAGTGGCGTTTATAAAGCTGCAGTCACAAATGTATTCGCTGATGGCATTTGCAAGTGTGGCAGTAGTAGTCCTCAAGCAATGCCCTCAGCAAATTTACTGTTATTGTCATTTCCATGTGTTCGTTTTCTTGCATCGCCAGCTATATTGTGCATCTTTATTCACCTCATTGTACCGTGCATTTGCGTTCATGATAACTCGCTGATGTCGACTTAGGCCTCGGCAAGGTAAGGTAAAAGGTAAAAACAATGAGAGCCTACCTTTACCCTAACTTTTACCCTTACCCCATACAAATTACCCAATTACAGGGTAATTACTGGGGTACTATACATGAAAAAGGTTTATAACAGGTAAATGCTAGGTAGAGTGCTTTATTCATATAGAATACTCTCGATGATTCCAATTCTAAATGGAGGCCACGGACTGCGCCACGGAGCTTTTAGCAAGCGGTAAACGGTATTTACCGGGTAATACTTCGTGCTACCTTTACCCTACCCTTTACCTTACCCCTTTGGAATGTCAACACCTTTACCCTTTTACCTGGTAAAAAGGGTAAATTACCTTACCTTGCCGAGGCCTATGTCGACTCCAGCTCATAGCTGGCAAAATTAACTTTTGGACTGTGCTGTTGGTATATCTATGAGACCCTTTTTGCCGGTTTCAAGATGATAAAAAAGATGTTTTACCCTTCTCGGCAGTAATACAGGAGGTATATTCTTGGTTCTTTCGGTAAAGTCACGTAGAAGGGAAATAATAAAATAAAAAATATATAAAACAATAAAAATTCTCATGACGTTTCGACTGTAACACAAGCAATCATCATCAGGTGTGATATCCACAGCAAGAAAATTTGAAAAAGTGGCGGTTTTTCCTAACGTCAGGACCACAGACAGCGATTTGGCAGTTGGCCAGATGGACGAGTCCATCTATGTTCGGAAAAGAGGAGGGGGGAAAAGAAAATTGAATGCGGTCTGAAAGTCACCTTAAGCGTGAACACAATTAAGACCCGAAATGGTTTATCAAATCCTTCCAATGATTGCTAAGCCAGAATCCATCTTCTCGGTTGAAATAGTCTCTGTGTTTGTATATGTGGATAGCCTCATGAACGAATCTCATGGTAGCCAGATGGCTTGCAGAGAACCTCTGTCTTGGAGAAGTCAATGTCATGTGAGGCTATTCACATATATACAACACAGAGACAATTTCAACCGAGAAGATGGATTCTGGCTTAGCAATCATTGGAAGGATTTGATAAAATCATTTTGGGTCTTAATTGATTGTGTTCACGCTTACGGTGACTTTCAGACCGCATTCCATTTTCTTTCCCCCCCCCTCCTCTTTTCTGAACATAGATGGACTCGTCCATCTGGCCAACTGCCAAATCGCTGTCTGTGGTGCTGACAGGAAAAACCGCCACTTTTTTCAAATTTTCTTGCTGTGGATTTCACACCTGATGACGATTGCTTGTGTTACAGTCGAAACGTCGTGAGATTTTTTATTGTTTTATATTTTTATTATCTTATTATTTCCCTTCTACGTGACTTTACCGAAATAACCAAGCATATGAATCCCTGCAGTCACGAAAGCTTTAAATTAAAAATTAATACAGGAGGTGTTAACCTGTGCAGACACGACGTATGGACACCTATTGCAAGGGATCCAGTATTACAGCCATATTTGTGATTTGTAACTTTGATAGTTCTTGTGTTGCCTTGGTATAGTCTGGGACTGTTTTTGTTGTTGTTTTGCTCCCTTGCCCAAAGCTTGCATTGGGTGTTGACAGATCAGCAAAAATGTATTTACTTATGCAATTTCTATTTACATACATATTTATTTACCATGACTTGCTTACCTTTTCTCTATTTTACACTCCTATCGTTTGTTGTATTGTTTGTCGTAACTTTTGCTGACCCGCCCTCAACTGGACAGCCGTGAAAAAGAGCTTAACAGCTCAGCGGATTCCTCCGGGATCAATACACAATCTTGACTCCGTCGATGGCTCGTGGGTACAGGGAGGACATCCTGGGAAGGGTGGACCTGGGTGGGGGCGCTGCCCTGCTGAGTCCCGGACTCGGAGGCAGCGCGGGAGAGCTCGCCCGCCCCGAGGACTTCATGTCTCCACTCACGCCGGCGGGGGCCCTGCCCGACGACGCCAAGCTGCAGCTCAAGACCCCCGACGACTTCATGAGCAGCTTGGTCCCCAAGCAGGTGCTGCCCTGGTTCACAATAACCACCAGCGAGCCACCGCCGACTCTCTCTGGCTGTGTTGTTTATAGATTAGTTGGCTGTAGTTTGCCTCTGTGGCTACGTTGGCTGATGTCTACTCACGTAACATTGATATACCTGCTTATTTAAATTATGAATTTCCTCGTGTATTTGGTGCTCCGTGTGAAAGCCACATCCAAAAGCATTCGTGAAATAAATAGATTAGTTTGGCAAAAAGCACAAAGCCAGCTCAAGAGTGCCAAACCATATGTAAATGAGTTTTACTCCTGTGATGATGGTAACATTATAAAATTAAAATCTATAAAAAAAATACTTGTGGCATAACAAACGTGAGATCAACCAAAAAATTAAGACTCTACTGGGTTTACAAAGCATGTTTTAGAAAGATGATGGGTAGATCTGAATGTTTTCTGTTTTACAATTCCAACAAACGCACTCCTTGTGTTACAGCTGGGGCTTGGCTCTCCAACGGGCAGTGGCAGTTCTCTGACTGCAGTGACGGTGATTGGAAGCAATGTGTGAGTAGTGCCTGTGTGCAGCTCTCGCTTGTGACACACATTTTGTCTAACAGACTTCACGGCACTGGCTGTAGGAGGCGGCTTGATATTTGTCATTTTTTGTGACACGCTGTACCGAAAGTGCTCACAGTCTAAAGTAACGACAACTTTGGGGGAGTTTAACACGTAGGCTTTCGCGACCAATAATCACAATAAAGGTTTTTTGAGGTAAGGACGCGGTGCATCGCTCGGCACGTGGTCGGCTGACGTCATCATCCTTGTCTTGCAGCCTTTCTCAGAGCCCCCTCATGTCACCGGTGAGCAGCATGACGCTCACCCCTGGCAGCAGCCTGCACAGCTCCCTCAGCATGCCTCCGGGGGGGGGCTCACACTGCGGGGTGAGTGACGCCGCCGTTGCTTTCTTGTTTTCCCGCGCACCGTCGGCCTCGTGCACGCGATGACAGCGCGTGATGATCGCGCTGGCGCGCCGTGTGCCTCTTCCCCGCCCCCCCCTCGCAGGCCTCTCCCCTCGCCATGGCCGACTTGACCAACGCGTCTCCTCCGCGAGAGCTCCGCTCGCCCGACGTCATCTCCTCGGCCTCGTCCAATTCCACCCTGCCCCAGGTCATCCCCGAGGTGGCGTCCGAAGCTGTGCAGAGGGGCATGCGGGACTCGGCCGAGCCGGGCGCCCGCCTGGGCTCCCCGCGTGAGCAGAGCGGCCTTCTTGGGCAGGCGGGCAGCCGTCCTCGGTCCCCCGACGCCCCTAGCAGGGGGTCGTTTGGCTCCATGGAAGTACCCCCGTTGGATGCCGGACCTCGCCTGGTCTCCCCACTCGGGCAGAGCAGCTTGGGGACCGTCGCCGGCCAGCGTCAGATGCCCGACAACGTGCTCAGGGGCACCTACAGCCTCGGTCGGCATTCTCCATCTGAGGCAGGGGGGCACCTCGCTCCCTTGGCCAGGCAGGCCGCCCCGGGCCAGGTGGTCGGGCCGCAGCGGGCAGCCGAGAAGGAGGATCCTCCGCGGCAGCTCTACGGGCAGCAGCAGCAGCAGCAGGAGCAGCAGCAGCAGCAGGAGCAGCAGCAGCAGCAGAACGCCGCGTCCACCAGCCCCGCGTGGCCGGCGGCTCCTGACCTCACGCGAGAGACCCGGGGTGGAGTCAAAGTCAGGTAAGTCGGCACCGCACCATCGGAAGGCTCCAGAGTTCAAACGGCCATTTGGCAGGAACTCCCCAGATCCAAGTCCTCTTCCCTCCTACCTCCCAAACGACACGTACGAACACTCAACAAATATCGCATCTGCCCCCACCACCGCCGGTAAAAGTCAAAAGTTGTCATAATGAGTGCAGCGAGCTTTGCGTTGCACGGTGTAACTAGGGAAAATAAGACGCGAACCATTCCTCGTCGGTGTGACGCCCGCCCACTGGCCCGGCTGCGGTGGCTTTCGGGGCCGCGCTAGAGCTGGCGGATCGTTCGCGGAGGAAACAAGGTCGGCTCCACGGCCGTTTGTGCTTTTTGTCGCTTCAGCTCGGACGAGGACTTGGCGATGCGCCGGCAGCGAGCGTCGCCATCGCGCGAGCGCCAGCACCTCACGGCGGAGCAGCAGGAGAGTCAGGACGCGAGCTCGGAGCACAGGTGCCTCCGCGCAGACGCCCCGCCAGCAGCCGCGTGTCGCGCTGCCGTTTTAATAACGCTTTATTATTTACCGTGCGGGCCAGTCGGTTATTATAATTTATAATAGTTGACTTGTTTATCCAGGAGAACCACGCTGAGTCGTAGGACTCTCTTTTTTCAGGAGGTTTCTGCTCCCTGGGGATTTTATTTTCAGAAGTTTTCAGCCAATTTACTGATGAGTCTTTACCGTGGCACGTGAGGGTGCAACGCTCTATCCCCACATTTTGTATATTTTACGCCTATATATTTGTAGCGTGGATTTTTCTCCGGGTCTTCTGGATTTTCCTTCCACATTTAGAATCAACGTGCATTTAGGGTATTTGGCCGCTGTAAATTTCCACATGACGAGCCACTTCGTTGAGCTGTCATTTGTGGCCAGGTCACTTCTGAAAAAGAGCTACACAGCTCAGTGGGACTTACCCGGTAAAAAAAACAAATCTTGCTTTTTCTTTTGGTTAGCACTGTGCTACATGCTTACCGGTCACTTTTCACTCCAGCCTGACCAAAGTGCTGCATAGCTTGCAGTACTTGCTGCTGCAGGTCTAACATATGTTCAGTATGTGGTGTTTTCTTGTAACATATATTTGTTTAATGTATGGCAGCCCCTGTGAGAATCCCCGCTATTCGTGCTGTGATGCCTGGACACGGTAGTAAACTCGTGCTGCGCCAAACGCACTGGTACTGAGAGCTCTCGTCATCCCGCCGTGCGGCGAGGACACAAAGGGCCTGGTGTGTACGGTAGAAGGTCAACATCGCTAAACATGATGCACTGCCTGCATCAAGACCTGATGTAGGCAGTGATGAGAAGGAAACTGGCACTGTTTAGACACATGTAGGATGGATAACAACAGGAAATTCAAAGTTTGTTGTTAGGAAAAATGGAAGGAACTGGAAAGTCGAGGAAGACCTAACAGAATGGCTTGAGGACAAGAGATTTGTGCCAGAAAGATGTGGCACTGCTTGAGCATAATGGCACAAGGCAGAGGAAAGTGGAAACAAATGACAACATGTGCAGTGGACACCTGTGGGCCATCTGCCCATGGATCGTGATGATGATGACGAAACAAAGTCTTTCCTCTCCCCGTCATCAGTGATCAGGATGAGGAGGTTGCCTTCCTGTCATCGCCCGCGGGCGTTGTGGCCGGCGCGGGGGCGGCCGTCATTGCGGGGCCGCACCGGGGGCCTCCGTCTCAGCCGGGCTTCCGCGACCAGAAGGGCCGCGTGTCCCCTCGCCTGTCTCCAAAGTCGCGACGCAGGGCCACCCGCGAAGAGAGGTGCCGCCCCAGCTCCTTGAGCAGCGCGACCAAGCGGAGCCACGCACCAGAGAAACACATTCACTTGAATAGGACGATGGTCTCCATCTAAAAGTGTGTGTTTTGTGTTTCTTTTTGTACTTTGCAGTGAAAGAGCATCTCATCCATCAGCTTCTGACCAGGTGGGTGCATACATCTCATCGTTTGTTAAGTCGCTGATCGCCTCTTGGCACTGACGCATTGAAGGGTGCGCGCATTCAGTACTCGGGATTAGTCGATGAGAATCTGCATCTTTACTTATCCTGGAGGAATCCGATGAGCTATGAAGCTCTTTTTCACAGATGTCCATTGTGGGGGTAGGTTAGAAAGTTGCAATAATAAACAATACAAAAAAGCGAGGGCAAATTCAGGGGAGAGCGGCCTCCTCTAGGTGCCGGTAGCACCGTTGACGCTCGGAGGCTGCATTACAAATGCTTTTTTTCCCGAACACCCATGGGTGTAATTCGTCCCTGCCGTGTGGTGATTCCAGGCGAGGGAGGATGGGCAGGCGGCCATGCTGGCGTGCTTCACGACGCTGCAGACCAAGCTGGCGGCCATCTGGAGCCGGCAGGAGGAGATGGTTCGCGGGATGGAGGCGCGAGGGGAGGCGCTGAACAACGCCCTCTTGAGCCGCATGGAGGCCTCGCTGGCCAAGTCTCGAGAGCAGGACCGTATCCTGCGTCGGGGTGCTGCCACGTCACGTCCGCTTCAAGCGCACACCGTTCGTTTAGTCCTCAGACAATGAACGCGTAGCCATGCCTCGAGCGTCGATTCATTCTCGCCTGCGTTTGCTTCATCAGGGTGACGGGGACCGATGGTCGTGATTCTAATCCTCATGTACGGGAGTTGGGCCGATTGCTAGTTTTTTATGAGCTGGGAGTTGACCCATTTGTTGAAGTGACCCAAGTTTATACAGGAGTTTGGGAAAAGAGGCCAGCAGTTGATGGGAATAAGCAGAAAGAGACGTTTTTTTACCTGCAGTGGTGTGGTTGAGTAGACGAGTGGGTGAGTGAGTGATTTGGAGAGTGTGACTGTCGCGGTTAAAGCGTTGCGCTTTGAACCCGATGACCCGATTCGATTCTCGCTCACGACCAATAGCAGGGGCAAATATTTGAACCCATCCCGAGCCTCTTTTCGGTCGACTCGGCCTCAAATAAGTACCTGGTCTGATGTGTAAATGTCGCTACTGGGGAGACAAAGCCAACCGGGCGTGGTGTTGGCCACCCACCTCCTCCTGTGCCGAGCCAGTCTTCATAGGTGCTCACTAACAGCACTTTCCTCAACAGTCTGTTAAGGCTATATACTCAATGGATATTTCTAAATGTGGAGGGTAAACCCGGAGGATCCGGATAAAAATCCACGCGACCACCGAGAGATAGAACACGCA
This sequence comes from Lampetra fluviatilis, assembly GCF_964198595.1. Classification (NCBI taxonomy): domain Eukaryota; kingdom Metazoa; phylum Chordata; class Hyperoartia; order Petromyzontiformes; family Petromyzontidae; genus Lampetra; species Lampetra fluviatilis. The sequence goes on from NC_136300.1 coordinate 12,027,776, forward strand.
AACTCCAAATGTACATCAGGGGTCGGCATCGAATCCACAACCTCCTGCTTACCAGGCGAGGGAGTGAATTGTCGTGCGGAGGCAGGACGTCCCTGCTGGAGAAGTTGCTCCCTTGACGTGTGACCCAGAGGCCTGGTTCACCACGAAGCTGCAGCAGCACGAGGACCGCGAGCGAGCGCTGCAGCAGCAGCTGCAGCACAACCTGACGCAGGCCATGTCCGGCGTGGTGGCAGCCCGCCTCGATAAGGGAATGCGTGATGAAGTCAAGAAGCTCTTCCCCCAGGGTGAGCGTCGTTCGTCCACTCGCACGACCGCGCTGCCTCGGCACGGCCACGTCTCTGGGCGATGACTGATCCTGGGCTCTGGGAGCCTTTTGAAGCCAAAACCAGGGTCTGGTATCGCTTCACGTGTTATTCATGCCCTCGCTGTTGAATGTTCGCTTGGACTTTTTTTAAGGTGTGGGGTGGAGGGATGTGCGATTGGCGAGTAAAAATGCCTCTCTATCTCAGCGATCGCAAAAGCGGTGGAGCCGTTGGCAGCGCAGCTGACGAGCACGATGGCAGCCAAGCTGACGGCAGCAGAGGTCTCCACGAGAGATGGCATCGCCAAGATGGTCAAGGCCAAGGTGTGTACCTCCTCCATCCTGATGGGCGCTCTGGTACAATAAAAGCAGACTGCGACGGAATCGCCAATCTTGCTGATGTTAGCTCAGCGAATAAAGGGGGCATGTCACACAACTACTTTATCAAAGTATTGCTTGCCAATGAATCGATTGCCAATTATTTAAATTGCCAGTGATTCTATTGCCCATGAATTGTTGTGAATCGACCGTTTCAAGATGGCTGTCCGATCAACTTTGAACTGGGTGCCGGATCGACTGAGCTGAATCAATACAAATTCACCTTGATTCATGATCCACAGTACCATATCTTGGCAAACACCACACCTACTTTCATACATGGGCAAATCTCTCATCAATGATGTTGTCAGGTGTGTGATATTGTATTTTAGCGCCAACGGGTGCACTCATGGTTAAGGGATACAGGAGGGGTGGCTGTACAAGCACTACGGTGACTTAAACATGAATCTTTTTTCAGTGAATTTATTGATTTTATTCTTTTACGTGGGAGAGAAATATTCGTCCCTGAGCGGTTTTACGAGTGGCCCTGTGGCGTTACCGCAGTGAAAAGACAGGAAGTTACACCAGCGAATAAATCATAACGTATATTTAACTTGTTTCGCACCGTACGTAGCCAACCGTGCTCATCGGAGCTGCGGACACACAGTAGCAGACACTTTCGAGGAGGAGAACAACATTTGGCCCCTGCACCACTCAAGTAACACTGGCAGCTAACACAGATATAGCACAAACTCGCACGTCGGCATCTGAGAGAACTTCGATCAAGGAAGGAGTTTAAATTGGTCAGGGAATGAGGAGGAAATTAAGCCGAAAGCACGAAGCTCGTGAACTTGACTGTGAATTCCGCCCTTGTTTTTCCATGCGCGTGAATCTCCCAGGCAACTTCGGATGCCATCGGCAAGGCAGCAGCGGAGTGCCTCCAGGGCCCCATGCAGGTCGCCTTCAGGGAGGCCTTCCAGGGCTCGGCCGCCCCGGTGTTCGACCGCGCTTGCCAGGCCCTGATGCAGCAGATCAACGAAGTGTTCCACCGCGGCACCCATGAATGTCAGTGGCCCTCGTTACACACGCAGACGCACACTCGCAGACACACGCACCCACACGCAAAGACAAGACAAAGGTTCCCCGTATAGGGGGGTTGGGGGCGAGGCAACGGCGTTACCGTAGTGCCGCTATTGTCTGCGCAGTGCGCAATCTACCAGTGCTAAAACTGTACTTACTTATCTACCAGTTATGTGTTACTTATTTATTGGATATTTACCTTTGTTACTTATTTACTGTTTTACGTTCACTCGTTTCCAGTTAGTTTGTTTTCTTTGTGCACGTTATGATTTTAACGTTAACAGTTGATAGTGGAATGTATTACAAATGTAAACTTCGTATTAATATGATGGAATTAAGCTGCGGTAACGACGTTAAAGATATGAATGCATGCGGGGTATATGGAGGCGCGGGCTATCTGAAATTTGTTTTACACAAAAAGCTTTTTTTGCGGGGTATATGCGTCTGCGGGTTATATGCATATGCGGGAAAATACAGTAACTGCATGCTGCATAACCTATGCGGTTTACCCATTTTGCGGATTAACCGCGCACCTGAGATTTTGACATGAATTAATAACTCATGGATTTTCCCTGAAAGCCGATTTAACAATCTAAAAATAGTTGTACATTTTTATTCTTGGAAATGTATAGTACAAATCACGTGCTTAAACCGTACAAATATGTGCTCTGGTACTGGTAGGAATCACCTGGTTCCACCAGCCCACAGGGGATTATTGTGTCCGTCCGTCGTGTATCCAAAAATGGGAGGGGTGGGGCTGGGTGGAGAGGGACTGGGTGGGGCGGGTGGTGCTGGGTGGGAGGGGTGGGGCTTGGTGGGGAGGGGCTGGTCACCCCGTGGTGCCCTTATAAAACTCAGCGTTTAACCTACTCACGCCGGCTTGTGCCCGCCCTCACAGTCGGCCATATTTGCGGAATACACCACGCCGCCGTTGACACTGGCCATTGACCGAGCAACCCAACGTTCCTACCAGCTCCCTCCGCAGGAATGTGTTTAATCCGAAATCCACGTGATCACCTCTACAGTACAGTAGTTGCATATTTATAAAACAGTGGGCGGAGTTTGATTGATTTTGATTGGCATGGCTCTCCTATTCTTTGTTTTGTTCATTAAGAAATTATTTTCTTTACTGAAACTTAATTTTCCCTATATTTGTGGTTCTTGGCATAGAGATCCGAGGAAAATGTTATATTCTTAGTTTATCCGCGATTTTGAATTATCCGTGGCTGGCCTCCCCGTCATTAGCGTGGATAATCGAAGTCTACTTTCGTGTACAGGGATTGAGTCCGCCCCAATCCCCTGCACTCGTGAGTTCTTCTCTAGTTATTCTCTTTTCCTCCCATGCATTATTTAACCGTTCGTTAATAGAATAAAATCAACATCCACGATAGGCCCACAGAGCTTGAGCCTTTGTTGGCACTGCTTCTGGCTATTGTCGTGGAGCCTCTGCGAAAAACGGACAGTGCGCGCGTTGGAAATTCGGCGGAAATTTTTTTCAACGTCATTTGAACGACGCTGTACTCGCGTGATAAAATATTCTCAAGCGTGAATAATAATTACAGCTTGTATCGAGAACCTTTCCTAAAACCGCAAGGCACTCTACATTAAGGGGTGTTTTGGTAAGAAGTGGCTCAATTAAAATAAGCAATACCTTCAGGGAGAGGAATAATTTTTGGCAGAAGGACTTGAAGATCCCAACTTAACCAGACTCCCTGAAACAACCTTCAGGAGACCATTCCACAATCCGGGTACTACAGAAACAAAGGTCCAGAGAATTCCACGGTCCGGGTACCATGGAAACGAAGGCCCATATAGTCCCACAGACCGGGTTCTACAGAAGCCAAGGTCCGATCACCCGTGAGCTTCGTTCTTGTTCCTTACAATATGTGCCTGCTCGTCGTCACGGTTTCAGATGTGCAGCAGCTGGAGAGCCACCTGGCGGCGCGGAGGCAGGCGGACCAAGGTGCGTTGGAGGGCATGGGCACGCAGCTGCAGCAGGCCCTGATGGCCATGCAAGCCTCCACGCAGCAGCTGGCACCAGCGCTGTCTGCCAGCGTGCATACGGATATACAGGCGCAGATGCGTGACGTATCGTGCAGGTAGGTGGCTACAGACAATCAAATAGGTCGGTGCGTTTCACCATGAATTGTCAAGTTCGACGATGTTCCCGTGCGCGTGTGCCTTGGTGTTCATTGGTCATCTCGGCCACAAAAGAGTACCTGGTGCTGTGTGTAAACATCGCCACTGGGGGAGACAAAGGCGGCCGGGCGTGGTGCTGGCCACTCACTCCCTCGTGTGCCGTGCCGGCCTTCATAGGTGCTACTCGCTAACAGCACTTGGCCCAGATCTCTGTTAAGGCTGTATGGGGGATCTTTTTCTTGTATGTATCTGTACCCCAATCTGTGGCTCATGTGGAATGAATTCTGTGTATGGTCTCCTGTGTGTGCCCCTTTGTATGTATACTGATATGAAGCCTTGTGTATTCTGTGTGTGTGCCTACCCATGCGTGTATACTCCGATGGTGTGCCAGTAACCCCATATGTGCGTGTACCCGCGTGTGTGTAACTGCGGGGAGTGGTAGTGTAGCGGTTAACACGCTGCGCTACGAACCCGGCGACCCGAGTTCGATTTCCGCTCATGGCCAGCACCAGTGACGATTATCTGAACCGGTCCTGGGCCTCCCATAGGTCGACTCGGCCTCAAATGAGTACCTGGTGCGGTGTGTAAACATCGCCACTGGGGAAACACTCGGCTGGCCATGGTGTTGGCCACCCGCCCCTTGAGTGCCATGCCAGCCTTCATAGGTGCTTGCTATAACAGCACTTGCCCCAAAAGTCTGTTTCAGGCTATACGGGATCTTTGTCTATGTGCCTGTACCCGTGTGTGTGTGTGTAACTGTGGGTGTGTGTGCGCGTGTAACCGTGTGTGTGTGCGTGTAACCGTGTGTGTGCGCGTGTAACCGTGTGTGTGTGCGTGTAACCGTGTGTGTACTGTGTAACCTTGTTTGTGTAACCATGTGTGTGCATGCACCCGACCCGTGTGTGTAACCATGTGTGTGTACCAGTGTGCATGCACTAGTGTGTAACCATGTGTGCGTGTGTGCGTGTAACCATGTGCGTGCGTGCAGCCTGCAGGAGGGCCTAACAGGGACGGTGCGCCGGGTGGTGCGCGAGGAAATGGCGTTGGCGCTGAAGGAGCAGCACGCGACCGTGACCAACAGCATCATGCAGGCTGTGCGCTCCGCGGCGAGCACGCCCGTGCCGTCCGCGCACCACCCCCCCATCGACTTCCGTGTGCAGCAGGAGCACATCATGCAGCTGTTGCAGCAGGGACAGATTAACCAGGCGTTCCAGCAGGTGAGGACAACCGACCGACCGGCCACTGCCCGCGACGACGATTTATTTGCTGTGCGATTCTCGCCCTCGATGCCAATTTGCAGTGTCGGTAATCTGTGGGAAAAGACAAATTTTGATTGGGTCGTAAGTTTCAAGTTCGTTTTTGCGTAACTCGGTGCGAGAACGCAAGACGCGGGGATAGATAGTCTCATTTACAAGAGTGACCCGCGTCACCAAAATGACGAAAGCAATCAAGGAGGAAAAACAACCGCGTTACAGAGGTTCAAATCGAAAACGGTGCAATAAAAATTGATCGCACAGCACACAGTGTGCCCGTGGGTGTGCGTGAGTAATCAACTCCGACCCAAATGAGCACCTGGTGTGGTGTGTCGTAAACATCGCTACTGGGGAGACAAATGTGGCGCGACGTGGTGCTGGCCCCCCACCCTCTCTGTGTGCTGTGCCGACCTTTATAGTTGCTCGCTTAACAGCACTTGCCCCAACAGTCGATCAAAGCTATGGCGGGGGAGGAGGGGATCTTTGTACGTTTGTGCGTGTCACGCCCTCGCAGGCAGCTCTCACCCCTGCTGCGTCTCTCTCCCGCGCTCAGGCTCTGACGGCCGCAGATCTGGAGCTGGTGCTGTTTGTGTGCGAGACGGTGGACCCGGCGCAGGTGTTCATACCTGGGTCGTGCCCCCTCACGCAGCCTGTGCTTCTGTCGCTGGTGCAACAGCTGTCGATGGACCTCGCCGTACACACCAAGACCAAACTCCGGTGGGTGTGCGCTGCCCACCCTCCAACCCCCCCGACTCCCCCCCCCACCCCCCTCCGGCTCTTCGTCCTGTCTCCACGCCTGCCTGTTGGCTGTTGCTACTGCTCTGAAGGGCGCTGCTCTCTACAGTGCTTGTAACACAGCCTTAGCCGGCGAATGTGCAACAACGGAGGTTGTGGTGCGGCGTGCAGTGAAGCAGCAAGACTATAGGCCGTGGCATACTGAAGTCACGGCCACAGTTAAAATATATCACTCGATTCTGCAAAATTCATCATTGCAATTAAGCCTCACACCTCTGTATATCATCAATTGTTTGCTCTCAGAAAGGATTTAGAAGCAGTATTTTTTCGTGCATGACACCCCGTGTAAGAGGCATACGGTATGCAAAAATAAAGGAGCTGCTTTAACTCGGTAAATAGTAAAACAAAAAATCGACTGCAAATTACTCGATTGATAAACGCAGCAACCTCACCCTCTATCAGGGCTCTCATGAGAAAGAGTTGACACTCAGTGAAGCGTTCCTAGGCAAACACGCACAACGATAATAATAATTCTGATCTCTTTCTGCGTCCGCGTCCAGGTTCCTGGAGGAGGCGGTGATGTCTCTGGACCCCCAGCACTCGATCACGCGCGAGCACTCGGCCACCGTGCTGGTGCCCGTGCAGCAGAAGATGCACGCCTTCCTCGCCGCCGACCAGCGCGGACAGTTCTCCAAGCAGGCGCGCATCCTGCTCATGGCCGTCGGCTCCCTGCTCAACCGCCACTCCTGACCCCCACCCCCCTTACCGCCACCCTCCCACCCCACCACCCTCACCACCGCCTTCCCGCCTCACCACGCCCCGCACACAACCCGGCTCACTCACTCCTTTCTTCCTCCTGCGGTCCCACCCGACTGCGGTTAACGAAACGTAGTTCTGCTCACGAGCAAGGTCGGGTTTGGTCACGTTTTGTTTAACCCGGGTAAGAACTCGAGAGAGACCAGGGTCAGAGTCTCTCTCTCGCAAGAGTGTCCTGAGCAGCGTCCTGCCGTCCATTACCCAGGGGGTGGCTGTGTCAAAAGAATGTTTTGAGTGGCTCCGTGTCCAATTTTCATGGCTCACCGGCCTGATGTGACCTAAAGATTCTTTTGGATTGAGAGAGCACGGCCTCACGCGACGACCAAAGGGCTTCCTCAAAGTCCGTGGTGGCGAGATGTTTACTCCCTCGCCTGGTATTTGGGTTCGATCCCGACTTTTGACGCCTGCTGTATATTTGGAGTTTGCATGGCTGTCTCGCCGTGCTTGCGTGGATTTTTCTCCGGGTCCTCCAGTTTTATCCCTCCACATTTCGAGACGTGCGTTTAGAGTATTCGGTTGCTATACATTTCCACGTGATAAGGGACTTCGTTGAGCTATCATTTGTGGCCAGGTTTCTTCTAAAAAAGAGCTACATAGCTCACTGGGCCTTACCTGGTGAAATAAAATAGTTGAGATGGTTGAACTACCATGGGCGGACTCGCACGCCCTTGTCTTCACAGCAGCACGTGTTGGTGAGTGTCGCTAATCAGCCAGTTTTCCTTTGTTTGTGGAAGATGTGAATGTTGTTGATGCCGTTCATGTAGGTGTCTATACCTGATGAGGTTACAATCGGGTGGTTACCAGGGGTAAAAACATTGCCTAGGTTCCATGGAAGCCTTAACGTTGAGTTTCATTGCCGAAAATGCAGTCGCGTCTGGTTGGGAACACCGTTAAAAAAATTGAGCATCTTACTCTGCTGTGAAAACAGCCGAAGTGCTGGATAGGTCAGCCGGCTTGGCAGGATGTGTGCATCGCCGCATGTAGGAGCGTTCGGGGGCGGTCGGCGATCGCTCGCTCAAAAGTCGAATGGTTGGGTGGGCGACTTCTAGCGGTAGTCGAGCCAGAGTTCCAGGTCCCACGTGCGTCACGTCAAACTACATTCAGACCCCCCCCCCTTCCGTCCGCCCCCCCCCCAGCCTTGAGCTCTCGTTGGCTGTGGCATTTATTTTAGTCTTAGTGGTTAAGTCTTGAGCGTTTTTGAGCGACAGGAAGCCACCACCCCAGTTTTATACAGTCGCTCACGTACGAGCTGGCGAGTGCTGCATACGTTTCTTGTTTTGTTTTATAAGTTAGTCGCAGTTTGAAAACACGTAGTGCTCTGTTACCACTGATTTTGCGTTTGGGTTCAAATATCTGCACAGTTGAGTTGTTTTCTTTTATTACGCAAGTAAAGTGTAATCGCGTCAAGGACTGATGTGTGTTCTCGGACATCCTGAATGAGTCGGTTCCCATACCCATCTGCCCCCCTCCCCCACTCTCCGTTGATCGACCACGACTCTGAACGATTTCACGTTGAGCGGCGCGAGCGGGGAAGCGGCCGGGATGACCAAACACCGGATAATCCTCGGAATGCAACGGCAACAGCAGATGGTGAGGCCTTCACAGAATACAAATAGATTCGGAGATCGGCTGAGGTACGACCGCGATGTCTTCGCGAGTGGTGGGACGACGGCGTTGAGATCGCTGTGCGGGTTGGCAGAGCCGTTCTTAGGGCGATGGCGAATTGGGGCGATCGCCCCGTCCCCCACGCTTTGGGGCGGGCGGAGGGGGCGCGTCTGAACGTCAGGGTGTCAGATGTAATACTTCTGGTTTAGTTTGAAGTCATTGGGGAGGGGGGACCCACGCGCTGTGATTTGCCCCGGGCCCCATACCCCCCATGCCCTCCCCCTATGAACGGCCCTGGGGGTCGGGGTGAGGTGGGGAGAGGGGGGCGAGGCAAGGGCCGCGCGTGAGATGGGGGAGTGAAATGAAATCGCGATGGGGGACACCGCCGGGGCCGCGTTGCCCACTGAAGGCGTGTGGCGAGGGGCTGGCGGGCCGCCGGGTGGAGCTGAGAAGCCCAGGGTGAAGCGCCTGCTGCCCGTGAAGGGGTCGCCACGTTTGCGGGAGGTAGTTCTGTCAGTGGCCCGACCTGCATCGCTCCGGTCTCCCACTTCTCCCGAGACCTCAGCTGGAGTGGGTGGTTGAGCACGGTGGGTGGTTGAAAACCACGCAGTGGACTTGCTGCTGTTGGTCATCACCACGGGGATTCGTCGTCCCGGGCTGCGTTATTTCCTGAAATGTTTTCTTGATCTCTTGGCGCTTATACACAAGTGCGTTGGCGCACACAGCACAAAACGCCCAAATAACACTTGCCTGAATATGCAACGATGCGACATGCTGGGCCATGTGGCGTCTTTACCATCTGTGCCCATTCGGTGATGGTGGTAATCGGGCCCAGGAATGCATTCCTACGTGGATCGTGCCTTGTGCTGACAAGAACAAATCTTCCCACAATGCACTGTGCAAACAACTTTCTCATTTGACTTTTAACATACATTAGTTTATCATTGAGTAGTAATACTTCTTGATTATTTAAGAGTTATCGGCTCTGCCTGGACATCTGTGAAAAAGTTCTTCATAGTTCAAAGGATTCCTCCAGAATAAATAACGATTCTAATTCTATTCAATAGCTATTTGGTAACTTCATATCCCAATTAAAAAACTGGTCGTCAATAAACATTGAATGAAATGCAATTCTCATCAGGGCCCAATGGTATATCAAGTGGCACTGATATCATTAAAGCGGACTGCGACGGAATCGCCGATCTTGCTGATGTTAGCGAATCAAATTAAGGGGCGTGTCACATCATTACTCGATCCATGGATCGATTGGCATAAAATAGACAGCGATTAACTCACAAATTACGATGAAGCCGGTATTTTTGATGTTCTATTACGTCCGTTTCTATATTAATGATGAACATTGGATTATGATTTTCGTTTTCATCTTAAACTTCATTCAATGAGTGCATACAAAGCAGTGCTATTTTTACGTTTGATTGTATATTAATATTGATTGTGAGGGTATACAGAACAACTTGCGGGGTAAGGGATTTACTCTCTCCAGAACTTGTAGTTCTTGATATCAGAGGTGTGGACTCGAGTCATGTGACTTGGACTCGAGTCAGACTCGAGTCATGAATTTGATGACTTGCGACTCGACTTGGACTTGCATAACAATGACTTTGTCCCACCTATGAGATGTGGACTCGAGTCATGTGACTTGGACTCGAGTCAGACTCGAGTCATGAATTTGATGACTTGCGACTCGACTTGGACTTGCATAACAATGACTTTGTCCCACCTCTGCTTGATATGCCTTTTCTGTTTACACAGACCTTTTTGTTAATCTACTGCCGGATGAAGGCCTCACCCAGCCCTCCCTTCCCCCTCCCCTTCTAATGCACCATCGGCATCATCATCCGGGGTCCGCTCCACTGCTGGATGAATGCCTCCCCAAGCCTTCACTAATACATACAGGACCTCAATAACATCCCTAATTATTACTTAGTCACGCAATCCCGTTTGGATCCATGCGCTTTAACCTTAAACCATGCAAATGCAACCCCGATGAAGTCTGGTGAGCTGAATTGAGTTCTAAAGAGCTTGCAAACATACTCTTTGTTTTTGTCGGTAAAGTCACGTAGGTGAAACATTTATTTTTTGTTTATTTTTCACCTCCGTGACTTTACCGATAAAACAAAGGAGTATGGATCCTTGCAGTCACGAAAACTTCTAATCTGTCATTAATTTACAATTCCTGGGTTTGATCTTCCACGAAACTCATGGTTTACCCTAAACCGCATCCACTCCACAAACCATGGCAGATGCGGATACCTGATGCACATAATGTGGAAAATAAAACAACTCTCCGGTGTGCGACTGGTCATCCATACAACATGACGAAGCAATGTCCCATCCACAAATACGAAGGAGACGTGACCACGATACACTCCGCTGCTTCTAACGCAGCTGTCTGGCTTGACCAACTGAATGTGAAATTGTAGTTGTCGCTCTGCATCTACATCAGCCATATAAAATGAGTAATACATCGGCAGCAGCCATGATCTAGCCTCTGCTGGCTGATTAGCCATGCTTCACCACGACGGTCAATGCACTGGGCTCCACTCACGGCCACCACTGACACTAGTGAGTGGCCTTTGGCAAAGGAAGCGGGGCTGCTGCTCTTCATCACGTGATGTGCAAGTTCACAGAACCGCGTGAAACGAAACACAAAAATCAGTTTATCAATGGCACCTCACATTCGTTATTTTCATCCCGTGTACAATGTTCTCCAGTGTTCTAGTTTTTGTTGCATAGGTCTCCACTTGTAACCTATACAGCTTAAAGGTTACTTGCAGACCTGTATCTCGACATGCCAGAAAACATCATTTTGGACAGCACTCTTTTACAAATACGCTGAGGTGGGGTGTTGAAACAAATCCTGGTCCCATTACCACCACATCTTCTCCATCAATCACCTGTAACTCAACAGATTTCAAAAACAGACCGGGTAGCCACAGCAGCCGGATGCAACGCGCATGGAGCGGCGTCTTGTCGAGATCGGAGAGGGCGCAGCTCGTGCCTCTACCCTCACTAAGACTACTGCCAGCTGAAGTTCAGTGGAGCAGATGTGCTGTAAAACATGGATTCGGTCGGTGGACTGTATGCGTGTGTCAGGATTGCATCGGGCCACAGGCGTGAATTAAGTTTTGACTTTACACCTTATGCATGTGGCTTTGCGGTTCTATTTCTCTGGGGTGTGTGGCACCGTTTGAGGTGCTATTGTTTGCACTCACTGAATGAAGTTTAATACAAAATCTGACACCCACAGAATCAAGTTTAAGATGAAGTAGGACATCAGAATTCAATGGTTTTGTATGTGTTGTGTCAGTGATCTGGAGACAAGGTTTGTAGGATGCACCTTGATTAGAAACGTTCACGGTCTCGTCCACACTCTCTCCACAGTCGCTTAGCCTAGCCTGTCCCCAACATCAGCCGTCTAACACTGACGGCGCTGGCTGAGACAGCCAACAACTATCCTGCAGCGCAATATCTCGCGGAGACGGCAGCAAAGACGGCGACGAGACGAGTCTAATCCCAGAACCGGCAGCCTCGAGCTCCCACTCTCGGCTCCTTTTATGCTCCCTGCGCGGTCTGGCCCCGCCCTGGCCACGCCTCCCTTCTCGAACCCACGAGTAGGTCCCAGGGGCCTCCAGACGGGGTCCTCTGTGACCCTTGCCCTGGTTCCTCCGCTCTGCCAACACGCACCGTGCACACGCTCACCGGAGTGTGAGCTGTCTACCAGCCGGCGCTATTACTCATTGAATGAATTTGAACACAAAGTCTGACACTCAGAATGAAGTTTAAAATGAAGTAGGACATCAGAATACATTAGCATAACATTTATTTTAAAGTATAAAAAGGGTATTTTTACACAGCGGTTGAAAACAGCACTTTGATCGACTACTATAAAAAGTTAAGTAAAATCGGACATCAATACCTTTGTTTTGTATCTGTGAACCGTGGAATTAAATTTAAGATAAAATCGTACATTTTAAAGATTTCTGCCCGACCGACTGAATTTGGTGCCAGAACGTCTGATTGGAATCGATCAATTAACCGCCATTCAATATCCACAACGACCATATGGGCAAAGACGCCCCCTCGGTTAACGCCACGGTGGCGAGGAGATGTTAAATACCTCGCCTGGTATGCAGGAGGTCGTTGCTTATAAGAGCTATGTAGCTAAAATTAAAATAGTTCTAAGTGCTGTCTCTAACTCTTTTTCATCCACGATCTGGCCTTTTTTTTAAGGCGGCGGTGTTATTGCCGAATGTGCTGAGTTTTTTTTGTTTGTTACCACTGCCAACGCAGGAGCATCGCCAAAAATGTCTCACGATTGCTCCAGAAGCCTCCTCACTGCAAAGATTTGCGCCGTGGGGGAGTGGGGGCGCGGGGGGTGGAGTGGGGGGTGTTTGTAAAGGGGGGGGGGGGCGTGGGGGGACGATCATTGGAAGCGATAATGAGTTGCATGTGAGAATGCAGGTGCGGGAGACGCCTCATTAAGGGTGACAAAACTCCGGCACTAGGTGAGGCTGGAGCAAGTCTCATTGGGCTCAGCTCAAACTACAAATACCCCCCGGGGAGCCTTGTATTTTGATCTTTTTTCGTACCGTACGTATGTAGCCAAACGTGATATTCGGAGGTGCAGGAGAAGGACAACAGACTAAACACAAAAAGACGTTCTAAGGATACTAGTTTTCAATCTAGATGACTTAAAAGTGCATAGCTCTGGTGGCTTCCTAAGGAAGAGCGTTCCAGACGGCCACAAAAGCGCATCTGAAAGCCCGCGATGCGGTAACTGTCTTTGTTCGATGGTTAGCCAAAAGCCACTTGCGTGGATGACCGGAGTTTGCGTGATGTTTTTGCCCAAACAGCTTTAACAGACTGTCGGGGCAAGTGCTGTTAGCGAGCACCTGTGAAGGCCTGCACGGCACACAAGGCTGGAGGTTGACCAACACCCTCTAGCCCAAACACTACACCCTCCATATCTCACGACACGCTACAGCATCGCGCTAACACTGCAAAGACATATACCCCATAAAGACTTCACAGGCTGGCCAAGACCGGTTCGCGAGCATCCACGATTGCAGGCACGGCGCATGAGGGGTTGGTGGCCAGCACCACGGCCGGCCGCCTTTGTCTCCCAAGTGACCATACCCAGAAGCCGTGGGTCGACTGCGGTGACTGGCAGATGCACCACCTGCTGTCCCTTCTGTGCTGACTTGCAGCGTTTTATCCGGCCGGCGTTCAGCTCGTTGTTGTGAGCGTCGCTTCTCTGCCCTCTGCTTTTGGAGGGCGACTGCCTGCAACTTACCAGTAGCGTCCTTCACGAGCCTCCGACACAGAGGCCGATCTTTTACACACCGCTGGTGCCAGTCTTTGGCAAGCCCAATCGGCTCCACTTTTGACCGCGTCAGCCCATTTCTCGAGCCAAGTGTTCTTCATTGGCGGCCCCTAGTGGCCCTTTTGTGCGGCCCCTGACAATGCACAAATCTGAAAACACCGCCCCCCCCCCATCGTGCTGCCAAACCCAATGGTTTCAAATGTGTGGCGGCCCTCAGACTGATGTCTTATCGGCAAATGTAGCCCCGCCCCCCCTGAAAATGAGTGAAGAACACTGCTCTTGACCCCCTTCTATCCGGCCAAACAAGCAGCTTGGGCATGCGGTGGCTTGGCATACGGGTGACATGACCCAGCCAACGCAGCATCGCCTGCCGGAGATCACTGATGGGACTTGTCTCCAGATATTTCAAGGATTGTGAGCGCCAAACCCAATCCAGGCTAGTTAAACCCAGGATGGATTCAACCCTAGACGGCAGGCCAGCCTAAATGATTCAAACCGGCGCGGATATTCATTTAAAGGGCTCTACGTTCCGCAGACATAGAGAGGGGAGTGTATACCTCTGGCAATGAAGACCCGGAGCTTCGTACAGAGTGACAGGCCAGGTAGCTTCCACACAACGTTACACAGCTGATGAAACGACCATGCCGCTCGACTCATTCGGAGGGAGACCTCCACTGTCAAACCGCTGCTGGTCATAAGCACACTGCCCATGCACGCGAACTTCACAACTTTCCCATCAATCATTGAGAGTGAATGGAGTTGAGAATTTTATTACATAAAATACCCAGGCAGATGCTTTGTTTTTGTGGGGCTGAAGCTAAGGCCCCATCCCGGTAGGTCGCACGCTCCAGGTTCAGTAGCAGCCTACAACTCCTCAGATTGAGCAGCGATAACCAGATCGTCACCGATGCTTTGAGAGATAGAGACGGGCCGAGGGGGTGGAGAGGCGATCTTGTCACTCGTGGCGCCTCTCCTCCAGCAGGGGGCGTCCAGGTATCGCTGCTGTGGACCCCACGTGCGGAGAAATCGGCGTCTCCTCGCTCATCTCGATCTCTGTGTGAGGCCAAACTTGCGTTTCGCGTGAAGCGCAGGCAACACATTTCATTCCCTCGGCCTGTGGCTATTAGGATCAGCGCTGCTGTGCGAGCAGTGTTTGTTCAGAGAAATAAAACCCCTCGTGCCGGCGTTGGCTTGCTGAGCCCTCCCCCTCCCGGGATGCGCCCTGGGGGGGGGGGGGGGTGCTTGGATCGGCGCGGCAGCTCGGCACAGAATGATCGCACGCACTGCGTCACGCACGTGGCGGCGGCGCCATCCTCTCGCGGGCTGCAGCTGAGGCTCGATTCCCCGCGCTGACGAAACGAGGGCGGCTGTGATCATGTGATGGCCTTGCGCGTTCGTCCGTTGTTCGAGTCGCGTCGTCACAGAAATCTGCGGAAGCGCAACTGTTGCGGTCGGCCGAGAGTCCCCGCGCCTAAACGAAGCTATTTTCGTTCGTCAGGTAAAGCCCACGGAGCTGTAAAGCGACTCTTCAGAAGCGACTGACCACAAATGATAGCTCGACGAGGTGGCTTATGGTGTTGAAATGTCGCAGCCAACACGTGATGTGGGTGATACACGTGGTGGGGAGAACCTGAGGACACAGAGAAAACATCCACGCGACCACCAGGAGAGAGAGACACGCAAATTCAAAATATACCGCGGGCACAGTCAGGGTCGAACACACAACCTCCTGTATACCAGGCGAGGTAGTTAACATCTCCTCGCCTCCGTGGCGCGCCACCTCCAGCGGAGTTAAACGCCTCGTGGAAAACTGACGATGGTGCCGATGCGTCTGTGGGGTGGTGGTGGTGTGGTGTGGTATGGTGGGTGGGGTGGTGTGGTGGTGGTGTGGTATGGTGGGTGGGGTGGTGGGTGTTGGGTGGTGTTGTGGTGGGGTGGTGTGGTGGGTGTGGTGGTGGGTGTGGTGGTGTGGTGGGTGAGGTGGTGTGGTATGGTGGGTGGGGTGGTGGTGGTGTGGTATGGTGGGTGGGGTGGTGGGGTGGTGGTGGTGTGGTATGGTGGGTGGGGTGGTGTGGTGGGGTGGTAGTGGGGTGGTGGTGGTGTGGTGGTGGTGGGGTGATGGTGTGGTGGTGTGGTGGTGGGGTGGGGTGGTGTTGTGGTGTGGTGTGGTGGGTGGGGTGGTGGGTGTTGGGTGGTGTTGTGGTGGGTGTGGTGGTGTGGTGGGGTGGTGGGTGAGGTGGTGGTGGGTGGTGGTGGTGTGGTGGTGTGGTGGGTGGGGTGGTGGGTTGGTGGTGGTGGTGTGGTGGTGGTGTGGCGGGGTGGTTTTGTGGTGGGTGGTGTGGTGATGGTGTGGTAGTGGGGTTGGGTGGTGTTGTGGTGTGGTGGGGTGGTGGTGGGGTTGGGTGGTGTGGTGGGGTGGTGGTGTGGTGGGGTGGTGGGTGTGGTGGTGGTGTTGGTGGGGTGTGGTGTGGTGGTGGCGTGGTGGTGGTGTGGTCACACTTTGCTGTGCTGTGCTGGCGGATCGCGTGGACCTCGCGCGACTCGACGTCGTTGTGGGCTGCGGCTGTTTGTGTGTTTTACTCGCCGCGTCTGACCCGCCTTGATTTGGGCAGCTCAACACCGCGTGAGCCACGCGATTGCGTGGCCATTGGGGGGGGGGGGGGGGGCAGGCGAGGCGCTGAGTTACGAGTTGGGAGAAGCTTCGTCCTTGGTTATGAAGTTCATGATTGTGTTTGTATCCGTGTATGTCTACACACGGCGTGTGTACAGAACCACCACTTAGTGGTGAACGGCGGTTGTGTTGCTGTTAGAATCAGAGACGGGGAGCGGTAGTGCGGTGATTCGTGCACTGCCCTACAAGCTCGGCCAGCCGAGTTCGAAT
This sequence comes from Lampetra fluviatilis, assembly GCF_964198595.1. Classification (NCBI taxonomy): domain Eukaryota; kingdom Metazoa; phylum Chordata; class Hyperoartia; order Petromyzontiformes; family Petromyzontidae; genus Lampetra; species Lampetra fluviatilis. Next base: position 12,044,251 of record NC_136300.1, read on the forward strand.
CTGGCTCGCGACCAACACCAGTGACGTTTATCTGAACCAGCCCTGGACTTCCCCGAAGTCGACTCATCCTCAAATGAGTACCTGGTGCGATGTGCATTCATTCCCTGGTGTGCCGTGCCGACCTCCATAGGTGTTCACTCGCAGGACTTGCCCCAACAACCTGTCACGCCTATACGAGTGTCTTTGTCTTTGTGTGTGAGAGTGTGAGTGTGTGTGAGTGTGTGTGAGTGTGTGAGTGTGTGTGAGTGTGTGTGTGAGAGTGAGTGTGTGAGTGTGTGTGTGTGTGAGTGTGTGTGTGAGAGTGAGTGTGTGAGTGAGGGTGTGTGTGTGAGTGTGTGAGTGAGTGCTAGTGTGTGAGTGAGTGTGTTAGTGTGAGTGTGTGAGTGTGAGAGTGTGTAAACCCCACCCCTGCACCACTCATCTCGTCGGTACGCGGCCATGATGAGTGGGGTCTGTGTCGAGACGCGCCGCGCACGCTGCTCCACAAGCGACGCTGTCGCCAATGCAAGTGCGCACGGTTCAGATTCTCCGCAGCGTGACGCACCCCCCCCCCCCACACCGTCCAGGGAGAGATTCCGCGTATTTCCGTCTTCGTGCTCCTCTGATGAAATCCGTTCACGGGAGTGGGAGGGCTCCGTGCGGTGACCCCGCGACTCCCGCACAGAGATTGCGCTGCCGCGCTGTGCAAAGCAGCCGCGTGTTTGCACGGCCGATTGCTGCGCTAACCCCGTACCCCCAACCCCTACCCCTGCTCTAACCCCTAACCCCCAACACCAACCGAAACCCCCTCCAGCATCCTCGGCCCGTGCGCCCTCCCTTCCACACCACTCGCATCGGGACATCAGCAGGCCGCTGCGCGACATCTCCGTGGCGATGAGTGAAGAGTGGTCGCGAGTGGGCGGCGTGCGATGGTTATGGTTGAAGAGTGATGGCAACTCACGATTGATGTTGATGGGTGACGGGTGACTGTGACAGGTGATGGGTGACTGTGATGGTGATGGGTGATGGTGATAATGGTGCCGCACTCTCACACGGGAGGAGGAGACGTGGGTGTGAGTGAAACCGCGCTTCCATGTCGCGATGACGGAGGATTCTGCTCCCCGTGGTCGCGAACAGCGCGGAGTGAAATTCGCGTCTCGTCTGCGCCTCCGGGGAGGGAGCGGGAGCGAGGTATGGAGGAAGACTCGGGGGGGAGTGGGGAGCGTAGTGGCCTTGAGGACGCAGAGCGGAGTGGTTCCCGTCTCTGCTCTCAGCGCGCATCGCCCGCGAGACGCAGCCTGCGAGCAGCTCGCACACAACGCCGATCCCTCGCCGCGTCATTCGCCGCACACAGATCCGCAATTACAGCCGGCCCCGTGTTTACACTGGGGGGGCGGGGGGAGCACAAGGCATTGTGTCCCGCGCCTCCTCCTGCCCCTCCCTACCCCCTCCCCCCGTACCATCGCAACATTCCGTTTCTCCACCATCCGTCGTGCTTTACGGCGTCTGGTATTTATTTGTTTTTGCTAATGTCCCGTCACGTGCTGTTTTACGAGTGTGCCTCTGCGCGCACGCTGTACGTCTTGTTCATTCCCGTGTCTGCCATCACATTTGCCTCCTGAGATTTGTATTTGCAGAGAACTTGCAATACAACACCCACCACCACCACCTAATGTCACGTCCGTGCCGCCGTGGGCCTCCGCGCGCCCCGCGAGCGTGCGAGCAGAATGGGCCGCGCGGCTCGCGCGGAGCTGTCGCTGCCGTCTCTGCGCCGCTGTTTTGTGAGCCAGAGCGGCTCCTCGCTCAGCGACGGCTCGCGGCTGAGCCGCAATACCGAGCCCACTTGCGCCTGATGGCGAATGTTGCTTTTCGTCGGATGTCTCGGCACAGGCGTGCCCACGTCTTCGCACACACCAGCGCGTTGCTGCCGCTATTGCTCCATCAAAGGTGCGCGAGACCGCGTCGCTCAGCGGAGCCAGTGTCGGAGCACCGATAGCCGGCGCTCGCTTACACCTGGGCTCGCATCCAGGTGTCAGCCGTGCGCCATGTCACCGGAGAGACGATGCCGCTTTGATCTCGAGAGGAAATTGAAAGGGTCTCAGATCGGAGCTCCGTGATGTCCCCTTGCAGAGGCCACGTGACGCGGGCCCACGACGCCGTTGCGCCGGCCTCGGCAGCCTCGGGGCGGCGCCCAGAGCACAGCGAGTCGGCCCGCGGCTCGGGCGCCGGTCTCTTCGTTTATCGCCGGGAAACGGGGGGAGGTGGGCGGTGGCGGCGGTGGGGGTGATGGGGGGTTGATATTTCCTCTTCCGCTCGACTTCGATTACCCTCCCACCCTCCCACCCCCCCCAGAGACTGACCGCGTCACTCAGCACTCACCCTTCATGTTCAACCCATGCCACTCCTCACATATCGCCACGGTGGCGAGCTGTTAACTACCTCGCCCGGTATACAGGAGGACGTGGGTTAGATCCCGACCCTTACGCCTGCTGTATATTTTGAGTGTGTGTGTCTCTCTGCCCGTGGTCGCGTGGACTTTTCGCCGGGTTCCTCCGGGTTTTTCCCCTCCACATTTAGAATCAACATCACCACGCGTTTCGAGTATTTGTCTGCTGCTGTGAGTTTCCACGTGACGATGAGCCACTTCGTCGAGCTGTCGTTTGTGATCGCCTGGTGGTCGCTTCCGAGAAGAGCTGCAGAGCTCAATGGGCCCTACCTGGTCAAATAAACAAATATTGAGATTTTAAAGCTCCACGCTCCTCTCTTGCACGTGACCTGCGGTGGACCGCGTGCCGAAATTTAAAAACGCGGCCACCCCCCACACCGTCCCCCGCATCGGAGTCGATCCCGACTCCCCAGGAGCCAGCAGCCGAGCAATCCCAGAGCCTTGGTCTTGTTCGGCACATCGGCACTCGAGGGGGGGCGGGAGGGTTGGGGGGGAGGGGAGGAGCTGGGCGGGGAAGGGAGCGGAGGGAGGCATCAGCAGCATGGAGCGTGCGTGGTGCAGGGGACTTTAAGGCGACGTCTCTGATTGCATCCGAAGCGCATTTTTGCCGACCGGGAGTCGCCTGCCGGAGAACGACGCCGCCGCTGGCTTCATCAGCGCCGGCGAAGGTCGCACGCAAATGGATTCCTAACTGGGACCTCGCACAAAGCTTTCAGGTAGAAATGAAACCGAAAACCAAAAGGCATTCAATGCGCTCCTCCCCCCCCTCCCCAAGGTTAGCGGCGCCGAGTGGAGTCGCGCGAGGCGATTTAACGCGCTTTGTGTTGCCCTGCAAATCGGCGGCCGTGCTCATTGTTGTCTCCCGGGCAGTCGCGGCCATCCGCGCTCCTTCATCCCCCCGCCCCCCCCGCCCCCCCCCCGCCCCCCCCGCCCCCCCCCCGCCCCCCCGCCCCCCCGCCCGCCCCGAATCTTCCCCATGGGCAACGCGCGGTTCCTGGGAGTCGCGCATTCCCGGTGTTTATCGCGTTTCACACACAGGACACACACATACACGTCTCACACACAGGACACACACACATGACTCACACACACATACAGGACACACACACAGGACACACACATACACGTCTCACACACACACATGACTCACACACAGGACTCACACACACACGTCTCACAGACACACATGACTCACACACACAGGACTCACACACACATGACACACACACATGACTCACACACAGGACACACACATACACGTCACACACACACATACATGACTCACACACACAGGACTCACACACATGACTCACACACATACAGGACACACACACAGGACACACACATACACGGCACACACACACATGACTCACACACGCACAGGACACACACGCACAGGACTCACACACACGTCTCACACAGACACACTCACACACACATGACTCACACACACAGGACTCACACACACACAGGACACACACGCACACAGGACTCACACACATACACGTCTCACACACACGTCTCACACACGCACGTCTCACACACACACATGACTCACACACACACAGGACACACGCACAGGACTCACACATACAGGACACACACACACGCACAGGACACACACACGCACAAAGACAAAGAACCCCCAACTGACTATTCGGGCAAGTGCTGTTAGTGAGCATCTATGAAATCTAAGACTGCACGCGAGGGGGTGGGTGGCCACCACGCCCGACCGCCTTTGTCTCCCCAGTGTCGAACTTTACACACCGCACCATGTACTCCTTTGAGGCTGAGTCGACCTATGGGAGGCCCAGGACCGGTTCAGATAATCGTTACCGCTTTTGGCCGTGAGCGGGATTCGAACTCGGGTCGTCGGTTTCGTAGCGCAGCGCGCGAATCACTGCACCATCGCTTCCACGGAGACAAAGATCCCCCGTGTAGCCTGAACATAGTGTTGGGGCAAGCGCTGTTAGCGAGTAGCATACCTATGAAGGCCACAAGCACGCACACACACACACAGAGGAGCACGCACAATCGCGAGCAGTATTCGCAAGTCTCGATGTGCACGGCACCCCAGGCCAGGCGTGACACGCGCACTCAGTGACACGCGCACTCACTCGGGTGCACGCAGACTCAGTGACACGCACACTCACTCGGGTGCACGCAGACTCAGTGACACGCGCACTCACTCGGGTGCACGCAGACTCAGTGACACGCGCACTCACTCGGGTGCACGCAGACTCAGTGACACGCGCACTCACTCGGGTGCACGCAGACTCAGTGACACGCACACTCACTCGGGTGCACGCAGACTCAGTGACACGCACACTCACTCGGGTGCACGCAGACTCAGTGACACGCACACTCACTCGGGTGCACGCAGACTCCCCCCCCCCCCCAGCGCGCTGTTGTCCCCTCTACCCATCCCCCGATCCGCCGCTCTCTCTCTCTCTCTCTCGTCCACAGTTGCGCCGCCTCTGTGCAGCGCAAGTCCCGCTCCGGGTCCGAGGAGTCCCGAATCCCGAGAGCGCTCCCACAACGCCGATCCGCGCACGCGCCCGCCTGCGTGCGCGTGCGTCCCTCCGCGTGCATGACACAGAGTCGCTTGTCGCGCATTCCATCAGCCGAGCGGCCTGCTGGGAGGAGACGTCATTTCGCCATTTAGTGTTTCATCAGCAGTCAGGCTGCCCGATTGAACCCGTAGTGGTGAACTGCGGGAGGGGGTGGAGGCGGTGGAGGGATGGGGGGGGGGCATTTTCACGTGAGGCTCATGAATCATCCGAGCCTCACATCTGCCCTGACTCCTCACCTCTCGTGACCCCTCACCTGTCGTGACCCTTAAAGCATAACTCACCTGTGTCCCTTCTTCACCCCCCGCCACCACCCCAGCCCCCACCGTGACCCGCTCACTCGCCTAGCGCGACCACCCGCACCTGCAGCGCTGCGCCCGCTGTTGGAGGCGATTTGAGGGGAGCGGCGTCCCTCGGGGATGAACCCCGCGACACCCCGCGAAGCGAGAGTCGGCAGGGAGGGTGTGGGGAGTAAATCGGGGGTGGGGAGTGGGAGGGGCTTCACCTGCACGGACTCTCGTCCAATTACCACCGTGGTTGCCACGGCGACGCGAGTCCGCTGGGGAGCAGCGAGCAGGCCAGTCACGTGGGCGCGGCGTGAGCCCGCCCGTCTGCACGGCGCATCGGCGGCAAGGTCAGAGTTCGTGTGATCCCAGTGGCTGGGAGATGTCAACTACCTCGCCTGGTCTACAGGAGGTCGTGGGTTTGATCCCGACCCTGACGCCTGCTGCTGCTGTATATTTGGAGTTTGTGTCTCTCTCTCTGTGGTCGTGTGGATTTGTCTTAGGGTCCTCCGGGTTTTCCCTGCACATTGAGAAACGTGCGTTGAGAGTATTTGGCTGCTATAAATGTCCACACGATGAGCCACTTCGTTGAGCTATCAGTTGTGGCCAGGTCGCTTCCGATAGAGCCACACAGCCAAGTGAGCCTGACCTGGTAACATTCAAAATAGATCGCTGTAGTGTGGCCGGACGAGAGCGGAGACGCTTTCTCTTCTTTGACCTGGGCGCGCTCTTCTCAGAGGCCATGGGATGTGTGCGGGGGGAGAGAGGTGAGGTGGGTGAGATGGGGGGGGGGAGCGGGGGGGGGAGCGTGGGGGGGGGGGGATGCGGGGGGGGGGGTGCTCCACAGCTCCAGCGCGGCTGCGCGATTCGCGGGTGGCCGCCGCCGCCGCGCGCCTCGTTCCGTCGCCAGGCAACGCGGCCCCGCCTCGCGGGGGGGGGGGGGGCCTCTGGGACGAGGATCGATGCCGCGGGGAACATCGCGCCGCGCCGCGCCGCGTCCCGAGTCACAGCGCCGGCGGCTTACAGCGCAAACGCGAGACGTGCGGACCGGCGCCCACACACGTCTACCCCCTGCGCTACCCCCTGCGCTACCACCTGCGCTACGCCCTGCACTGCCCCCTGCCCTACCCCCTGCACTACATCCTGCACTACCCCCTGCACTGCCCCCTGCCCTACCCCCTGCACTACCCCTGCCCTACCCCCTGCCCTACCCCCTGCACTGCCCCCTGCCCTACCCCCTGCACTACCCCCTGCCCTACCCCCTGCACTACCCCCTGCCCTACCCCCTGCACTACCTCCTGCACTACCCCCTGCACTGCCCCCTGCCCTACCCCCTGCCCTACCCCCTGCACTACCCCCTGCCCTACCCCCTGCACTACCCCCTGCACTGCCCCCTGCCCTACCCCCTGCACTACCCCCTGCACTACCCCTTGCCCTACCCCCTGCACTGCCCCCTGCCCTACCCCCTGCACTACGCTCTGCACTACCCCCTGCCCTACCCCCTGCACTACCCTCTGCACTACCCCCTGCACTACCCCCTGCACGCCCCGCACCTTTGGCCCGTGGACGGCGGCCAATTAGGAGCGCGTGTTCCTCGGGCCGTCCCTCTCCTGTCCCTCCCTCCCCTGTCCTTCCCTCCCCTCCCCTGTCTCTCCCTCCCCTGTCCTTCCCTCCCCTCCCCTGTCCTTCCCTCCCCTGTCCCTCCCTCCCCTGTCCTTCCCTCCCCTGTCCTTCCCTCCCCTGCCCTTCCCTCCCCTGTCCTTCCATCCCTACCCTGTCCTTCCTTCCCCTGTCCTTCCCTCCCCTCCCCTGTCCTTCCCTCCCCTGTCCCTCCGTCCCCTGTCCTTCCCTCCCCTGTCCTCCCCTCCCCTGTCCATCCCTCCCCTGTCCCTCCCTCCCTCCCCTGTCCTTCCCTCCCCTGTCCTTCCTTCCCCTGTCCTTCCCTCCCCTGTCCTTCCCTTCCCTGTCCTTCCCTCCCCTGTCCTTCCCTCCCCTGTCCTTCCCTCCCCTGTCCATCCCTCCCCTCTCCTTCCATCCCTCCCCTGTCCATCCCTCCCCTGTCCTTCCCTCCCCTGCCCTTCCATCCGTACCCTGCCCTTCCCTCCCCTGTCCCTCCGTCCCCTCTCCTTCCATGCCTCCCCTGCCCTTCCCTCCCCCTGTCCCTCCGTCCCCTGTCCTTCCCTCCCCTGTCCTCCCCTCCCCTGTCCATCCCTCCCCTGTCCTTCCCTCCCCTGTCCTTCCTTCCCCTGTCCTTCCCTCCCCTGTCCTTCCCTTCCCTGTCCTTCCCTCCCCTGTCCTTCCCTCCCCTGTCCTTCCCTCCCCTGTCCATCCCTCCCCTCTCCTTCCATCCCTCCCCTGTCCATCCCTCCCCTGTCCTTCCCTCCCCTGTCCTTCCATCCGTACCCTGCCCTTCCCTCCCCTGTCCCTCCGTCCCCTCTCCTTCCATCCCTCCCCTGCCCTTCCCTCCCCCTGTCCCTCCCTCCCCTGTCCTTCCCTCCCCTGTCCCTCCCTCCCCTCTCCTTCCATCCCTCCCCTGCCCTTCCCTCCCCCTGTCCCTCCCTCCCCTGTCCCTCCCTCCCCCTGTCCCTCCCTCCCATCTCCCTCCCTGCCGACACCGCGGGGAGCCGGCTTCACCTGAGAGCGCCTCTACTCCGTTGTTGATTTCTGTTCCCGGTCGATATTTCCATGACAACTCGCGTCGCTAATGAGTTCATGACGATAATTGCCGCACGGGAGCGGCCGCACTAATCACGGAGATGTCTCTCACATGGCCCGGCGAGATCCGCAGGGTGGCGGGAAGGGGACCGTTTCGTCGCGGTGGGGGCATCACTCAGGCCCCGCGCTACCCCGAGACACATTGGATGGAGTTCGATCACCCGATCCTCTCTCAGTCAGCGTTTCTCTCCGGGTCCCCAGAGTCCAGGAGACGTGGGGCAGTGGGCGAGCGGAAATCGCCACTCGAACGCGCTGAGCCAATCCGCGCGTCTAAGTTGATCATGAGGGTATAGATCGCCTCCCACTCAAAGCCCGACCCCAGTGCCTTCTGGGATTGCGCTGCTGCTGCTGTCAACGGCAGAGGACCTCGTCACCCAGATCCAGAAGAACGCCGCTACTGCTGTGCGGACAGAACGGAACAACGCGGGCGTCCAAAATCAACACCTCATTCGAGACCCAAACATCGCCCCTTCTGGCTTTGACGTTCTCCCTCCTCTTCCTCGAAGACGCTGGTGGTGGAGCCATCAACAGTATCGAGAACATCAACAGCAGGCCGATGGGAAAATTAAATAAAGACGTAAGCCAGAGCAGGGTCGTTGTGGCCATGCAACTCAAACTACGGACCACACAGTAAACCCATAGAGACGCACAGAGATTTCATAGAGACCCATAGAGATACATGGAGACACACAGAGATACATAGAGACCCATAGAGATACATGGAGACACACAGAGATACATAGAGACCCATAGAGATACATGGAGACACACAGAGATACATAGAGACCCACAGAGATACATCGAGACCCATAGAGATACATGGAGACACACAGAGACCCCATAGGAGATACACAGACATCCATGAGTCAAGCCCACACTCGTGCGATTGCGGCGGTGCGACCCAAACTATGAACCACAGGGTAACCCCACAAGGTAACCCCACAGGGTAACCCCACAGGGTAACCCCACAGGGTAACCCCACAGGGTAACCCCACTGTGCTCTGCGCTCCTTCAACAGAGCGGAAGGAGCAACAGCGACACGACCTCTCTCTCTCTCTGCCCAAGCCCTCTCGTCGTGGCCAACAGCGGAGCTCGCCGCTGGCGCTCGGCTCTGAACGCGTCTTGCGCTCACGCCGTCGTCACGCGCAGGAATGGAGATGACAGCAGAGCCGCAATGAGCCGGAGAGCGGCCCGCGAGGGTGTGGGGACCCTGCCATGAAGACGCGTGAGGTCACCACCGAGACCATCCACTGATACCACCCAGACAAAGCCCCCCCCCACCCCGTCCCGTCACCCTTTGAGGCTATTTGGGGGCAATTGCTGTTATCGATCACCTATTAAGGTCGACTTGGCGCACGAGTCGGTGGCGTGACAAGCCACGCTCCGACCACCTGTTTCCCCAGCGTTCATGTCCACACACTCTATCAAGCTACTCATTCAAGGCTGCGTCGACCTAGGGGAGGCCCGGTACTGGCGTTGGCCGTGAGTGGGAATCGAACTCGGGTCGCCGGGTTCCTAGCACAGCCCGTTAACTGCTACACCATCGCTCTCCACAGGGAAGACCCAGTACCACACACACACTCACCCACACCAGCACCACACTCACCCACATCGCAGAACCACACACACACCCACTCACCCACACCAGCACCACACACACTCACCCCACCAGCACCACACACACACACACTCACCCACACCAGCACCACACACTCACCCACTCCAGCACCACACACACACCCACTCACCCACACCAGCACCACACACTCACCCACACCAGCACCACACACACACACACCCACACCAGCACCACACACACACCACACTCACCCACACCAGCACCACACACACTCACCCCACCAGCACCACACACACACACACCCACACCAGCACCACACACACACCACACTCACCCACACCAGCACCACACACACTCACCCACACCAGCACCACACACACACTCACCCACACCAGCACCACACACACACCCACTCACACACACCAGCACCACACACACACCACACTCACCCACACCAGCACCACACACACACCCACTCACCCACACCAGCACCACACACACACCCACTCACACACACCAGCACCACACACACACACACCCACACCAGCACCACACACACACCACACTCACCCACACCAGCACCACACACACACCACACTCACCCACACCAGCACCACACACACTCACCCCACCAGCACCACACACACTCACCCACACCAGCACCACACACACACACACCCACACCAGCACCACACACACACCACACTCACCCACACCAGCACCACACACACTCACCCACACCAGCACCACACACACTCACCCACACCAGCACCACACACACACCCACTCACACACACCAGCACCACACACACTCACCCACACCAGCACCACACACACACCCACTCACACACACCAGCACCACACACACACACACCCACACCAGCACCACACACACACCCACTCACCCACACCAGCACCACACACACTCACACACACCAGCACCACACACACACCCACTCACCCACACCAGCACCACACACACACCCACTCACCCACTCCAGCACCACACACACTCACACACACCAGCACCACACACACACCCACTCACCCACACCAGCACCACACACACTCACACACACCAGCACCACACACACACCCACTCACCCACTCCAGCACCACACACACTCACACACACCAGCACCACACACACACCACACTCACCCACACCAGCACCACACACACACCCACTCACACACACCAGCACCACACACACACACACCCACACCAGCACCACACACACACCACACTCACCCACACCAGCACCACACACACACCACACTCACCCACTCCACACCACACACACACACCCACACCAGCACCACACACACACCACACTCACCCACACCAGCATCACACACACCACACTAACCCACACCAGCACCACACACACACCACACTCACCCACTCCACACCACACACACACCACACTCACCCACACCAGCATCACACACACCACACTCACCCACACCAGCACCACACACACACCACACTCACCCACTCCACACCACACACACACACCCACACCAGCACCACACACACACCACACTCACCCACACCAGCATCACACACACCACACTCACCCACACCAGCACCACACACACACACCCACACCAGCACCACACACACACCACACTCACCCACACCAGCACCACACACACACCACACTCACCCACACCAGCACCACACACACTCACCCACTCCACACCACACACACACCACACTCACCCACTCCACACCACACACACACACCCACACCAGCACCACACACACACCACACTCACCCACACCAGCACCACACACACACCACACTCACCCACACCAGCACCACACACACTCACCCCACCAGCACCACACACACTCACCCACACCAGCACCACACACACACACACCCACACCAGCACCACACACACACCACACTCACCCACACCAGCACCACACACACACTCACCCACACCAGCACCACACACACACCACACTCACCCACTCCACACCACACACTCACCCACACCAGCACCACACACACACCCACTCACCCACACCAGCACCACACACTCACCCACACCGCAGCACCACACACACACCACACTCACCCACAGCACCACACACTCACCCACACCAGCACCACACACACTCACCCACACTAGCACCACACTCACCCACACTCACCCACACCAGCACCACACACTCACCCACACCAGCACCACACACACACCACACTCACCCACACCAGCACCACACACACTCACCCACACCAGCACCACACACACTCACCCACACCAGCACCACACACACTCACCCACACTAGCACCACACACACACCACAAGTTAAGTGGGGCGCCAAATTCGAGGAAACATTTTCAAATAAAACAAAGACACATAAAATAACGAAGATGTCATTATTTCAATACCGGTGCGCGTACAGAGGGAATATGAATTATAATTCATTTCTCAACATTTTTGAGAATGTGTTAATATAAAAAAGAATATTTGCTGCAGAAATAAATACCGTAAATCGGACTGACATATTGCCGTGTTGTCGAGTACAAAATCTATTCTGAAAATGTCGCGTCTCTATTTTATATAATCTCAGAAATATTGGTTGTACAGACGGAACGACGGACAGACCGAATAAGTATGCCTCTGTTTAAAAAAGAAATACGCTTAAAACATATTGAACGGAAAATAGGGGCAAAATATTTCCTAATTTACCAAAAACCTCAGCCCAGATCTGCCCTGAGGGTTTGGGGGGCGCCGATTGCACGGCTCGCCCGAGGGCGCCAGTTGACGTCTAGGGCCGTCCCTGCCAGCACCACACACACACACCCAGCACCACACACACACACCCACACCAAGACTACACACCCAGCACCACACACACACACACCCACACCAACACCACACACACACACCCAGCATCAGACACACACACACACCCACACCAACACTACACACCCAGCATCACACACACACACACCCACACCAACACCACACACACACACCCAGCACCACACACACACACACCCACACCAACACTACACACCCAGCATCACACACACACCCACACCAACACCACACACACACACCCAGCATCAGACACACACACACACCCACACCAACACTACACACCCAGCATCACACACACCCAGCACTACACACACACCCAGCACCACACACACACCCAGCACCACACACACACCCAGCACCACACACACACACCCAGCACCACACACACACAGCACCACACACACACCCAGCACCACAAACACACAGCACCACACACACACCCAGCATCACACACACACACACCCAGCATCACACACACACACACCCACACCAACACCACACACACTCAGCACCACACACACACCCAGCACCACACAGACACACCCAGCACCACACACACACAGCACCACACACACACAGCACCACACACACACAGCACCACACACACTCAGCACCACAAACACACAGCACCACACACACACACACCCAGCACCACAAACACACAGCACCACACACACACACACAGCACCACACACACACAGCACCACACACACACACACCCAGCACCACAAACACACAGCACCACACACCCAGCACCACACACACCCAGCACCACACACACCCAGCACCACACACACACACCCAGCACCACACACACACAGCACCACACACACAGCACCACACACACAGCACCACACACACACACACACAGCACCACACACAGCACCACACACACACACAGCACCACACACACACACCCAGCACCACACACACACACCCAGCACCACACACACCCAGCACCACACACCCACAGCACCACACACACCCAGCACCACAAACACACAGCACCACACACACACACCCAGCACCACAAACACACACCCAGCACCACAAACACACACACACAGCACCACACACACACAGCACCACACACACACACAGCACCACACACACACAGCACCACACACACACAGCACCACACACACACACAGCACCACACACACACAGCACCACACACAACACCACACACACACACAGCACCACACACACACACCCAGCACCACACACACGCACACCCAGCACCACACACACACACAGCACCACACACACACACACACAGCACCACACACACACAGCACCACACACACACAGCACCACACACACACAGCACCACACACACACACAGCATCACACACACACACTGACCCACACCGCAGGTCGCTATCCTTCTTTTTCCGCTTCTGCCCTCGCACTGCTCCACTTTGACTTTCCCCCCCTCCCGTCATCGTCTCTTCCCCCCTCCCCACGAGCGCTTCACAGAGGCGTCGCACGCCTCTGCAGTACAACTTTGATAGTGCTGCGTGTTGCTGGCCGCATGACGCTTTCGGCCTTTGGTGCCGCGTGTGCTCGCAACCGGAGGAGCCAGTGGGGGATCAGGCGCAGCGGTGGCTCCTCCGCTCTCGGCTAATAACAAAACACAGTCCGGTGATCAATTTTATATCGCAGCGGTCTCGCCGTTCGCGCAAATCACATCTCTCACAGTCGCTGAGTCGGCATCACCGACCAAGCTTTAGGGTATTTTTGGCTGCTATACATTTCCACGTGACAAGCGAAACTTCGTTGGGCTATCATTTGTGATTGCCAGGTCGCTTCTGAAAGAAAAATATACATAGCTCGGCGGGCCCTAGCTGGTAAAATAAAATAGTTGTAATCGTTTCTTTTTCAAGCTCGAAGGCTGCCAGGCGGTCAACCGGCACCAAGCGGGCTTTCAGCCAATCCGCTGAGTGGTGTTTATACTGCACGTGGTAGGAAACCGGAGCACCCGGAGAAAACCCACGCGTGCGAGGGGGGAACACTCTATCTCCGTACAGAAGTCCACACTTTTTCTGCACTGCAACCCGCTGGCGAGCCAGGATATGGCACCTTCTCGATGTCCACGGGAAGGGAGCCTCACCACATTGTACAATCTGTGTGCGACCCAGCAACCCTCGCGGCTGCCCCTAGCACAGTGCTGCGTCAGAGGCAGCCGCGTGCCGCAGCAGCGCCGTCACCACCTCCCGGCTCAGCGGCTCAACGCGGAACCGGACGCGTTCCGCCAAGTCGGTAGCAGATCGCGAAATCCCTGCCAGGGCTTTCCACCGCGTACCCCCCTCCCCTCCTCGACGCCTTCAAACTCGACCGTCAGTATTACATCTGACACCGTGTCGTCGAAGCGCCCCCCCCCCCCAAAGCGCGGGGCCCAGGGCGCTCGTCCCGATTTGCCCGTACCCCCCACCCCCTCGACCCCCTAGGGACGCGGCGCTGATATCTCCCGCGGTGACGCGGCCGGGGCGACCATCACCCCCACCGCGCTGCCTCCCCCCCCCTCTCTACTGCTGGATGACGCCGCCAGGGATCAAGGTCCCGTCTTCTCTCCCGTCCTGCCCTCCTGCTGCGCCGCGTTCTTGAGTTCGCTGCTGAGCCGGAGACACGAACTCCACCTCGGACCTTTTTTTTGTCTTTTTAGTTTCTATGGGACATTTTTACCAATTTCAAAAATGATGACAAAATACCAATAGGTTTTACCCTTTCTGTAAATTATTACAAAAATAAGAATAGGCGATGATTGCCAGAAAGGGTCAAACATTTGCCTCTTATTTTTCCGTCAGTCTCAGGTGTTCACGCGCACAGGGGGGTCGTTGGGGCAACTTGAAGCCGCCGGTCTCGCGGAGCTCATCCTCGGGTGCCCTCAACATCACCCGTCGCGTTTCCATCAGCGGTGAATCCACGCTCACCCGTCACCTGCCGACGCCTTCACACCCTTGGGACGGACTGTGTCAGACGGCTCCGTCGGGAGCCACGAGTTGGTCCCCTGGCGCTCGGCAATGGCCAGAGTTCTGTCACCTCGTGACGTCACCTCGAGCCGTCACCTCGTGACGTCACCTGGAGCTGTCAGCTCGAGCCGTCACCTCATGACGTCACCTCGAGCCGTCACCTTGTGCTGTCACCTCGTGACGTCACCTCTAGCCGTCACCTCGTGACGTCACCTCGAGCCGTCACCTCGTGACGTCACCTCGAGCCGTTACCTCGTGACGTCACCTCAAGCAGTAACCGCGTGACGTTACCTCGAGCTGTCAGCTCGAGCCGTCACCTCATGACGTCACCTCGAGGCGTCACCTCGTGACGTCACCTGGAGCTGTCACCTCGAGCTGTCACCTCGTAACGTCACCTCAAGCCGTTACCTCGTGACATCACCTCGAGCTGTCACCTCGAGCTCTCACCTCGTGACGTCACCTCGAGCCGTCACCTCGTGACGTCACCTGGAGCTGTCACCTCGAGCCGTCACCTCGTGACGTTACCTCGTGACATCACCTCGAGCTGTCACCTCGAGCTCTCACCTCGTGACGTCACCTCGAGCCGTCACCTCGTGACGTTACCTCGTGACTTGTCGTCGTCGCCCCCACCCCCTTGACCTCTCGGACCTTCTGCAGTCGATGCGGTATCGGCCCAGCCCCGCCCCACACCGACATGGGACCGAGTCAGGACCGGCTCAGGATCGCAACGGGACCAGCTAGGGACCAGTCCAGGACGGACATGGGACCAGCTCGGGACCGGCACGGGTCCGGCTTGGGACCGGCACGGGTCCGGCTCGGGACCGGCACGGGTCCGGCTTGGGACCGGCACGGGTCCGGCTCGGGACCCGCTCACTTCGCCGTGAGCGGTTTCAGATCCTCGCACGAGCTCCTCTCGCCGCCCCCGCCGCCCCCGCCGTGGTGGTGGCGGCGAGCAAAACAGAACCCCCAACCCAGGCGCACTCGCCTGCAGGCGGAGAGCCCTGCATTAGGGCGGACACGGGCGGGCACGCGCGACTCACTTGAGCTCGGGCCGTCGTTTAAGTGGGAGTTGAGTGAGCGCGAGGAGGCGCAGTCAAGAGGCGGCGCGTGATTACGGGGCAATCATCGCGGGCGCGGTGCTCCATCCGTGGGAGCCTCGGAAGCCCTCGTCCATCAGCTATCATTCCGGAGCTCATCAGTGCCCTCCTCCATGCAGCGCCGACTATTTGGCCGCATCGTCGTCGTCGTCATCATCAATCAGCCAAATATATAAACAATCATCTTCAATAACCTACCTCCATTCAGCCCATGAACCCCCATCTCGTCTCCCCAGGCCCATCCTGCTACTGCTGCTCACTCCCCCTCCCCCCAGCTAGGACCAGGCTTACCCCAACCCCCATCACTACCCCAACCCCCATCACTACCCCAACCCCCATCACTACCCCAACCCCCATCACTACCCCCACCCCCATCACTACCCCCACCCCCATCACTACCCCAACCCCCATCACTACCCCCACCCCCATCACTACCCCAACCCCCATCACTACCCCCACCCCCATCACTACCCCCACCCCCATCACTACCCCAACCCCCATCACTACCCCCACCCCCATCACTACCCCCACCCCCATCACTACCCCAACCCCCATCACTACCCCCACCCCCATCACTACCCCCACCCCCATCACTACCCCAACCCCCATCACTACCCCAACCCCCATCACTACCCCAACCCCCATCACTACCCCCACCCCCATCACTACCCCCACCCCCATCACTACCCCAACCCCCATCACTACCCCCACCCCCATCACTACCCCAACCCCCATCACTACCCCCACCCCCATCACTACCCCCACCCCCATCACTACCCCAACCCCCATCACTACCCCCACCCCCATCACTACCCCAACCCCCATCACTACCCCCACCCCCATCACTACCCCCACCCCCATCACTACCCCAACCCCCATCACTACCCCCATCACTACCCCAACCCCCATCACTACCCCAACCCCCATCACTACCCCAACCCCCATCACTACCCCAACCCCCATCACTACCCCAACCCCCGTCACTACCCCAACCCCCATCACTACCCCACCCCTATCACTACCCCAACCCCCATCACTACCCCAACCCCTATCACTACCCCAACCCCTGTCACTACCCCAACCCCCATCACTACCCCAACCCCCATCACTACCCCAACCCCTATCACTACCCCAACCCCCATCACTACCCCAACCCCTATCACTACCCTCACCCCTATCACTACCCCCACCCCTATCACTACCCCAACCCCCATCACTACCCCAACCCCCATCACTACCCCAACCCCCATCACTACCCCAACCCCTATCACTACCCCAACCCCCATCACTACCCCAACCCCCATCACTACCCCAACCCCCGTCACTACCCCAACCCCCATCACTACCCCAACCCCCATCACTACCCCAACCCCCATCACTACCCCAACCCCCATCACTACCCCAACCCCCGTCACTACCCCAACCCCCATCACTACCCCAACCCCCATCACTACCCCAACCCCCATCACTACCCCACCCCTATCACTACCCCAACCCCCATCACTACCCCAACCCCTATCACTACCCCCACCCCTATCACTACCCCCACCCCTATCACTACCCCAACCCCCATCACTACCCCAACCCCCATCACTACCCCAACCCCCATCACTACCCCAACCCCTATCACTACCCCAACCCCCATCACTACCCCAACCCCCATCACTACCCCAACCCCCGTCACTACCCCAACCCCCATCACTACCCCAACCCCCATCACTACCCCAACCCCCATCACTACCCCAACCCCCATCACTACCCCAACCCCTGTCACTACCCCAACCCCCATCACTACCCCAACCCCCATCACTACCCCAACCCCCATCACTACCCCAACCCCCATCACTACCCCAACCCCCATCACTACCCCAACCCCCATCACTACCCCAACCCCTGTCACTACCCCAACCCCCATCACTACCCCAACCCCTATCACTACCCCAACCCCTATCACTACCTCACCCCTATCACTACCCCAACCCCTATCACTACCCTAACCCCCATCACTACCCCAACCCCTATCACTACCCCAACCCCTATCACTACCCCCACCCCTATCACTACCCCCACCCCTATCACTATCACTACCCCAACCCCCTATCACTACCCCAACCCCTATCACTACCCCAACCCCTATCACTACCCCCACCCCTATCACTACCCCCACCCCTATCACTACCCCTATCACTATCACTACCCCAACCCCCATCACTACCCCAACCCCTATCACTACCCCAACCCCTATCACTACCCCAACCCCCATCACTACCCCAACCCCTATCACTACCCCCACCCCTATCACTACCCCTATCACTACCCCAACCCCTATCACTACCCCAACCCCCATCACTACCCCTATCACTATCACTACCCCAACCCCTATCACTACCCCAACCCCCATCACTACCCCCAACCCTATCACTACCCCCACCCCTATCATTACCCCAACCCCCATCACTACCCCCACCCCTATCACTACTCCCACCCCTATCACTACCCCAACCCCCATCACTACCCCACCCCTATCACTACCCCAACCCCCATCACTACCCCACCCCTATCACTACCCCAACCCCTATCACTACCCCAACCCCTATCACTACCCCCACCCCTATCACTACCCCCACCCATATCACTCCCCCAACCCCTATCACTACCCCAACCCCTATCACTACCCCAACCCCTATCACTACCCCAACCCCTATCACTACCCCAACCCCCATCACTACCCCAACCCCTATCACTACCCCAACCCCTATCACTACCCCAACCCCTATCACTACCCCTATCACTACCCCAACCCCCATCACTACCCCAACCCCTATCACTACCCCAACCCCTATCACTCCCCCAACCCCTATCACTACCCCAACCCCTATCACTACCCCAACCACTTTCACTACCTCTATCACTACCCCAACCCCTATCACTACCATTACCCCAACCCCTATCACTACCCCAACCCCTATCACTACCTCATCCCCTATCACTACCCCAACCCCTATCACTACCCCAACCTCCATCACTACCCCAACCCCTATCACTACCCCTATCACTACCCCAACCCCCATCACTACCCCAACCCCCATCACTACTCCAACCTCCATCACTACCCCAACCCCTATCACTACCCCAACCCCTTTCACTACCCCTATCACTACCCCAACCCCTATCACTACCCCCACCCCTATCACTACCCCAACCCCCATCACTACCCCAACCCCCATCACTACCCCAACCCCCATCACTACCCCAACCCCTATCACTACCCCAACCCCCATCACTACCCCAACCCCCATCACTACCCCAACCCCCGTCACTACCCCAACCCCCATCACTACCCCAACCCCCATCACTACCCCAACCCCCATCACTACCCCAACCCCCATCACTACCCCAACCCCTGTCACTACCCCAACCCCCATCACTACCCCAACCCCCATCACTACCCCAACCCCCATCACTACCCCAACCCCTATCACTACCCCAACCCCCATCACTACCCCAACCCCCATCACTACCCCAACCCCTGTCACTACCCCAACCCCCATCACTACCCCAACCCCTATCACTACCCCAACCCCTATCACTACCTCACCCCTATCACTACCCCAACCCCTATCACTACCCCAACCCCCATCACTACCCCAACCCCTATCACTACCCCAACCCCTATCACTACCCCCACCCCTATCACTACCCCAACCCCTATCACTACCCCCACCCCTATCACTACCCCAACCCCAACCCCCATCACTACCCCTATCACTATCACTACCCCAACCCCTATCACTACCCCAACCCCCATCACTACCCCCAACCCTATCACTACCCCCACCCCTATCATTACCCCAACCCCCATCACTACCCCCACCCCTATCACTACTCCCACCCCTATCACTACCCCAACCCCCATCACTACCCCACCCCTATCACTACCCCAACCCCCATCACTACCCCACCCCTATCACTACCCCAACCCCTATCACTACCATTACCCCAACCCCTATCACTACCCCAACCCCTATCACTACCTCATCCCCTATCACTACCCCAACCCCTATCACTACCCCAACCTCCATCACTACCCCAACCCCTATCACTACCCCTATCACTACCCCAACCCCCATCACTACCCCAACCCCCATCACTACTCCAACCTCCATCACTACCCCAACCCCTATCACTACCCCAACCCCTTTCACTACCCCTATCACTACCCCAACCCCTATCACTACCCCCACCCCTATCACTACCCCAACCCCCATCACTACCCCAACCCCCATCACTACCCCAACCCCCATCACTACCCCAACCCCTATCACTACCCCAACCCCCATCACTACCCCAACCCCCATCACTACCCCAACCCCCGTCACTACCCCAACCCCCATCACTACCCCAACCCCCATCACTACCCCAACCCCCATCACTACCCCAACCCCCATCACTACCCCAACCCCTGTCACTACCCCAACCCCCATCACTACCCCAACCCCCATCACTACCCCAACCCCCATCACTACCCCAACCCCTATCACTACCCCAACCCCCATCACTACCCCAACCCCCATCACTACCCCAACCCCTGTCACTACCCCAACCCCCATCACTACCCCAACCCCTATCACTACCCCAACCCCTATCACTACCTCACCCCTATCACTACCCCAACCCCTATCACTACCCCAACCCCCATCACTACCCCAACCCCTATCACTACCCCAACCCCTATCACTACCCCCACCCCTATCACTACCCCAACCCCTATCACTACCCCCACCCCTATCACTACCCCAACCCCAACCCCCATCACTACCCCTATCACTATCACTACCCCAACCCCTATCACTACCCCAACCCCCATCACTACCCCCAACCCTATCACTACCCCCACCCCTATCATTACCCCAACCCCCATCACTACCCCCACCCCTATCACTACTCCCACCCCTATCACTACCCCAACCCCCATCACTACCCCACCCCTATCACTACCCCAACCCCCATCACTACCCCACCCCTATCACTACCCCAACCCCTATCACTACCCCAACCCCTATCACTACCCCCACCCCTATCACTACCCCCACCCATATCACTCCCCCAACCCCTATCACTACCCCAACCCCTATCACTACCCCAACCCCTATCACTACCCCAACCCCTATCACTACCCCAACCCCCATCACTACCCCAACCCCTATCACTACCCCAACCCCTATCACTACCCCAACCCCTATCACTACCCCTATCACTACCCCAACCCCCATCACTACCCCAACCCCTATCACTACCCCAACCCCTATCACTCCCCCAACCCCTATCACTACCCCAACCCCTATCACTACCCCAACCACTTTCACTACCTCTATCACTACCCCAACCCCTATCACTACCATTACCCCAACCCCTATCACTACCCCAACCCCTATCACTACCTCATCCCCTATCACTACCCCAACCCCTATCACTACTCCAACCCCCATCACTACCCCAACCCCTATCACTACCCCTATCACTACCCCAACCCCCATCACTACCCCAACCCCCATCACTACTCCAACCTCCATCACTACCCCAACCCCTATCACTACCCCAACCCCTTTCACTACCCCTATCACTACCCCAACCCCTATCACTACCCCCACCCCTATCACTACCCCAACCCCCATCACTACCCCAACCCCCATCACTACCCCAACCCCCATCACTACCCCAACCCCTATCACTACCCCAACCCCCATCACTACCCCAACCCCCATCACTACCCCAACCCCCGTCACTACCCCAACCCCCATCACTACCCCAACCCCCATCACTACCCCAACCCCCATCACTACCCCAACCCCCATCACTACCCCAACCCCCATCACTACCCCAACCCCCATCACTACCCCAACCCCCATCACTACCCCAACCCCTGTCACTACCCCAACCCCCATCACTACCCCAACCCCTATCACTACCCCAACCCCTATCACTACCTCACCCCTATCACTACCCCAACCCCTATCACTACCCCAACCCCCATCACTACCCCAACCCCTATCACTACCCCAACCCCTATCACTACCCCCACCCCTATCACTACCCCCACCCCTATCACTATCACTACCCCAACCCCCTATCACTACCCCAACCCCTATCACTACCCCAACCCCTATCACTACCCCCACCCCTATCACTACCCCCACCCCTATCACTACCCCTATCACTATCACTACCCCAACCCCCATCACTACCCCAACCCCTATCACTACCCCAACCCCTATCACTACCCCAACCCCCATCACTACCCCAACCCCTATCACTACCCCCACCCCTATCACTACCCCTATCACTACCCCAACCCCTATCACTACCCCAACCCCCATCACTACCCCTATCACTATCACTACCCCAACCCCTATCACTACCCCAACCCCCATCACTACCCCCAACCCTATCACTACCCCCACCCCTATCATTACCCCAACCCCCATCACTACCCCCACCCCTATCACTACTCCCACCCCTATCACTACCCCAACCCCCATCACTACCCCACCCCTATCACTACCCCAACCCCCATCACTACCCCACCCCTATCACTACCCCAACCCCTATCACTACCCCAACCCCTATCACTACCCCCACCCCTATCACTACCCCCACCCATATCACTCCCCCAACCCCTATCACTACCCCAACCCCTATCACTACCCCAACCCCTATCACTACCCCAACCCCTATCACTACCCCAACCCCCATCACTACCCCAACCCCTATCACTACCCCAACCCCTATCACTACCCCAACCCCTATCACTACCCCTATCACTACCCCAACCCCCATCACTACCCCAACCCCTATCACTACCCCAACCCCTATCACTCCCCCAACCCCTATCACTACCCCAACCCCTATCACTACCCCAACCACTTTCACTACCTCTATCACTACCCCAACCCCTATCACTACCATTACCCCAACCCCTATCACTACCCCAACCCCTATCACTACCTCATCCCCTATCACTACCCCAACCCCTATCACTACCCCAACCCCCATCACTACCCCAACCCCTATCACTACCCCTATCACTACCCCAACCCCCATCACTACCCCAACCCCCATCACTACTCCAACCTCCATCACTACCCCAACCCCTATCACTACCCCAACCCCTTTCCCTACCCCTATCACTACCCCAACCCCTATCACTACCCCAACCCCTATCACTACCCCAACCCCCATCACTACCCCAACCCCTATCATTACCCCAACCCCTATCATTACCCCATCCCCTATCACTACCCCAACCCCTATCACTACCCCAACCCCTATCACTACTCCAACCCCCATCACTACCCCAACCCATATCACTACCCCAACCCCTATCACTACCCCAACCCCTATCACTACCCCAACCCCTATCACTACCCCTGCTCCTATCACAACCCCAACCCCTATCACTACCCCAACCCCTATCACTACCCCTATCACTACCCCAACCCCTATCACTACCACTACCCCAACCCCTATCACTACCACTAGCCCAACCCCCTATCACTACCCCATCCCCTATCACTACCCCAACCCCTATCACTACCCCAACCCCTATCACTACCCCAACCCCTATCACTACCCCTATCACTGCCCCAACCCCTATCACTACCCCTATCACTACCCATATCACTACCCCTATCACTATCCCTATCACTACCCCAACCCCTATCACTACCCCAACCCCTATCACTACCCCATCCCCTATCACTACCCCAACCCCTATCACTACCCCAACCCCCATCACTACCCCAACCCCTATCACTACCCCTATCACTACCCCAACCCCCATCACTATCCCAACCCCCATCACTACTCCAACCCCCATCACTACCCCAACCCCTATCACTACCCCAACCCCTATCACTACCCCTACCCCTATCACTACCCCATCCCCTATCACTACCCCAACCCCTATCACTACCCCAACCCCCATCACTACCCCAACCCCTATCACTACCCCTATCACTACCCGAACCCCCATCACTACCCCAACCCCCATCACTACTCCAACCCCCATCACTACCCCAACCACTATCACTACCCCAACCCCTATCACTACCCCTACCCCTATCACTACCCCAACCCCTATCACTACCTCAACCCCTATCACTACCCCAACCCCCATCACTACTCCAACCCCCATCACTACTCCAACCCCTATCACTACCCAACCCCCATCACTACCCCAACCCCTATCATTACCCCAACCCCTATCACTACCCCATCCCCTATCACTACCCCAATCCTATCACAACCCCTATCACTACCCCAACCCCTATCACTACCCCAACCCCTATCACTACCCCAACCCCTATCACTACCCCAACCCCTATCACTACCCCAACCCCTTTCACTACCCCAACCCCTATCACTACCCCAACCCCTATCACTACCCCTATCACTACCCCAACCCCTATCACTACCCCTATCACTACCCCTATCACTACCCCAACTCCTACCACTACTCCACCCCCTATCACTACCCCAACCCCTATCACTACTCCAACCCCTATCACTACCCCTATCACTACCCCAACCCCTATCACTATCACAACCCCTATCACTACCCCAACCCCTATCACTACCCCAACCCCTATCACTACCCCAACCCCTATCACTACCCCAACCCCTATCACTACCCCAACCCCTATCACTACCCCAACCCCTATCACTACCCCAACCCCTATCACTACCCCTATCACTACCCCAACCCCTATCACTACCCCTATCACTACCCCTATCACTACCCCAACTCCTACCACTACCCCAACCCCTATCACTACCCCAACCCCTATCACTACCCCAACCCCTATCACTACCCCAACCCCTATCACTACACCAACCCCTATCACTACCCCAACCCCTATCACTACCCCAACCCCTATCACTACCCCAACCCCTATCACTACCCCAACCCCTAGAACTACCCCAACCCCTATCACTACCCCAACCCCTATCACTACCCAAACCCCTATCACTACCCCAACCTCTATCACTACCCCAACCCCTATTGCTACCCCAACCCCTATCACCACCCCAACCCCTATCCCTACCCCAACCCCTATCACTACCCCAACCCCTATCACTACACCAACCCCTATCACTACCCCAACCCCTATCACTACCCCAACCCCTATCACTACCCCAACCCCTATCACTACCCCAACCCCTATCACTACCCCAACCCCCATCACTACCCCAACCCCTAGAACTACCCCAACCCCTATCACTACCCCAACCCCTATCACTACCCCAACCCCTATCACTACACCAACCCCTAGAACTACCCCAACCCCTATCACTACCCCATCCCCGATCACTACCCCAACCCCTATCACTACCCCAACCCCTATCACTACCCCATCCCCGATCACTACCCCATCCCCGATCACTACCCCAACCCCTATCACTACCCCAATCCTATCACAACCCCTATCACTACCCCAACCCCTATCACTACCCCAACCCCTATCACTACCCCAACCCCTATCATTACCCCAACCCCTATCACTACCCCATCCCCTATCACTACCCCAATCCTATCACAACCCCTATCACTACCCCAACCCCTATCACTACCCCAACCCCTATCACTACCCCAACCCCTATCACTACCCCAACTCCTATCACTACCCCAACTCCTATCACTACCCCAACGCCTACCACTACCCCAACCCCTATCACTACCCCAACCCCTATCACTCCCCCAACCCCTATCACTACCCCAACCCCTATCACTACACCAACCCCTATCACTACCCCAACCCCTATCACTACCCCAACCCCTATCACTACCCCAACCCCTAGAACTACCCCAACCCCTATCACTACCCCAACCCCTATCACTACCCAAACCCCTATCACTACCCCAACCTCTATCACTACCCCAACCCCTATCGCTACCCCAACCCCTATCACCACCCCAACCCCTATCACTACCCCAACCCCTATCACTACCCCAACCCCTATCACTACACCAACCCCTATCACTACCCCAGCCCCTATCACTACCCCAACCCCTATCACTGTCCAACCCCAATCACTACCCCAGCCCCTATCACTACCCCAACCTGTATCACAACCCCTATCACTACCCCAACCACTATCACAACCCCGATCCTAAACCCTCTTTAATCTTTCCCTTCTGCTCTCACCATGTCTTCATCTCCACTTTTAATAACGAACCCCACTGTATGTCTACCACTTATCATCTCATGCGCATTGTTATAATTGCTGTGAAGCCACTTTGGACTACGGGGGATATACAAATGTACACACGATGACGTCATCCATTTGAAGACGAGACTTGAGATGGTTAAGCAGGATGTTTATTGCCAACGCAACTCACACCGTACTTGCACTCGTCATCGAAAAGCAACCTCGAACCCTCCAACTCCTCTCCCTTACAAAGTCAGTCTCCCCCCTTTCTCACACTCTTTCCCTACTCGGGGTTTCCGCCCTCTGTTAACCCTGACGGGGTTGTCGCCCCTTTGCCAATCCTTCTCCAGGTTTTCCCCACTCTGTTAATCCTTCTGGGGCCAATCGGAGCAGAGTGTCCTCCACTCAATAATCGGCTTGCGCGTCGTACACGGCAGCGCTCCCGTGACCCTTGACCCCTGGTGCTTGTGTGGTGTTTGTGTGTTAGAATGTCCCGAACATCCTCTACATCACCACCCCCCCCCCCCCTTTCTGTGAAGAGGGAGCCGTCCTCGGCCCGGATGATTCCCCGACTTGGTGAACAACACACAATCCAGCGTTGTAACCGAGCGCATGTGTAACAATAATTTCCGCAGTCTACCGCACAAGGGGGAGGCACAACAACAACAACTTTCCCGATCCCCCCCCCCCCCTTGTCAAGCCGTGAGCCGCCTCTGTTGGCGAAAATGTCCAGTATCCATGACCGCAACCCAACACAAGCGAGCCCCAGGAATGTCTTGGGCCGATTCTGCGACAAGACAGCGGCGTGACTGCGAGCGGGTGCACGGACCCCCCAGCCTCGGACGGGTGACCGTTCGGGGCTGTGGTCGCGTTTCTGAGCAGGCACGACAGTCACTCGCATCCCTGAGGAGGAGCGGCCGCTGGGAAGAACCGACGGTCTTGGTTGGCCATCCCTGTCGCCACCGTCCTGCTGCTGCGGCAGCCGCGGGCGATGGAAGATGACCTCGTCCCCGGGCGAGAGCGTCGCCCCCCCCCCCCCGCCTCCCTGGGTGCCCAACGTCGGCGTTGGTGCTCGGCCCCCCGGGGCATCCTCGTAGGTTGTCGCAAGACCGCCACCGCTTCTCCTTCCTGAACTTCTGTCGGCTGCGCATGCCCCGCAGAGGCTTCCGGTGTCTCGGCCGCTCGGGATCCGGCGGCGTCGTTCATTTGTCGGTCAGCCCGTGCCACAACTCGTGCGGGTGCCGTCATTTCTTCAGAAGCACGGAGGTGCCGTGCAACCCAAAGGGAGGTACGGGCCTCTTCCTCCGCCCCGGCCACCTTCTGTGCCGTGGCGAGTAGACGCTCTTCCAACAGCGAGTCCAGGGGCCGCCTCGTCCAGCTGCGGAAACGCCGCTACCGCCAGCGTCAATAGTTCTGTTCTAAAAACCAGGAGCGACTCGGACGCGTCCCTCTGCCGGTTTTTGAACTTGTGACGAGCCCCGGATGGAGGATAAACTACTTCCACCATCTCCTTGAAGACCGCTTGCAGGGATCCCCTCTTTACGAGTGGGATTTGGCAGAACACCACCAGCACCCAGTCATCCAGGGTGGTGGGGAGTGTCCTCAGCGCCTCCTCCTCTGTCCATCTCCGTGCCTGGCACGCGGCCTCAAATCGGCACACAAAGGCACGCCATGCTCCTGTTCTGGATGAGAATTTCTCCACCGGGCCCAACTGGCGGCCCCACCCCCGTCCACTCTCTTCGGGTCGCTCTGTTGGGTACGCAGCTCGGTTCCTGGCCCCGTCTCTCTCCCACGGCCCCTGCTCACTCGGCTGCTCCGCTGTCGGCGGGGCTGCGGAAGACGGGGCAGCACTCGCTCCCTGCTCCTGCGCTGGACGCAGCGTCGGCGGCGTCGATGGAGATTCGCCCGCCGCTGGCTGTCGGGCTGGGCCAGGGCTTCCGCCAACTTGCTGGGGTGGGGCGACCGCTGCGACTTCCCCCGGTCATGCCCTCACGGCCCCCAGCTGGCGAAGCCGCAATGTCACTGCATCCAGTAGTTGCTCCCTCCTCCCATCCCTGTAGGATGGTCTACAGCGGCGGCAATGAAACGGCTCCGCTGGGCTGGTGGAAGAAGGTGCCCATCTCGGGGGAGCGGCTGCTTTTGTTCCTGTCGAGGAGCCGAGAGACAAGTCCCGACCCGGCGGGTCCTTCTCGGGGCAGCGCTCATCCTGGGCGCCTAGAGGGTCCGAGGCTTGAGTCTCCCCCCGTGGGAGTTTGCGTCGACTAAGTCGAGACGTCCCACCGCTGCCACCAGGTGAAGAGGAGACTTGAGATGGTTAAGCAACTCACACCGTACTTGCACTCATCATCGAAAACCAACATCGAACCCTCCAACTCCTCTCCCTTACGTACCCGTCTCGCCCCTTTCTCACACTCATTCCCTATCTTCTTGGTTCTTTCGGTAAAGTCACGCAGGTCTGTCGAGGCGACAGACCTGGTTTCACCTGAGGACGGCTGCTTGCGTTGTGGCCGAAACGTCGTGAGAATTATTTTTATTATGTTTTATTTTTATTATTTGATTACTTCCCTTCTACGTGACTTTACCGAAAGAACCAAGAAGATGAATCCCTGCAATCACGAAAGCTTTAAATCGAAACTCATTCCCTACTCGGGGTTTCCGCCCTTTGTTAACCCTTACGGGGTTGTCGCCCCTTTGCCAATCCTTCTCGCGTTTTCCCCACTCTGTTAATGCTTCTGGGGCCAACCCGATCAGAGTTCCTCCACTCAATAATCGTGTCGCGCGTCGTTCACGGCAGTGCTCCCGTGACCCTTAACCCCTGGTGGTTGTGTGGCGTTTGTGTGTGAGGATGTCTCGAACATCCTCTACACATTCACTACTGGATAAAAGCCTCCCCAGGTCGCTGCCATCTCTCACATTGCTGCGATGTGAACCATCCACAAGGGCGCCGGTAAGCTGCAGTCATGTGCTGCTCTGCACCACGTGGGGCTGCACAGAGACAGAGAGTTGGATAAAGTTCAGGGGTTTTTGCTGCGTCATAAAGATGAATAACATTTTTAAAATACATTTTCTCGCAAATCCCCACTCGGTCCTGCGCCCACGGAACAGCGATCCCAGCAGCTGTTCCAAGCGAGCTGATAAAATGTATGTATGTTGTATGTATGTTGCATGTATGTTGTATGTTATGTGTAGTGGTTCACACCAGGGAGGCAAAGAGGCAACACGTGTATTTAACAATGAAGCCCTCAACACGAAGGGAAATATCTGCCCCTTCACCAGCTACTCCAGCGAGGTGTCTCCTCCGGGCTAACTCACCCCAGCTCACCCTGACTCACCCCAGCTCACCCCAGCTCACCCCAGCTCACCCCAGCTCACCCCAGCTCACCCTGACTCACCCCAGCTCAACCCAACTCACCCCGACTCACCCTGACTCACCCCATCTCACCCCAGCTCACCCCAGTTCACCCCAGCTCACCCTGACTCACCCCAGCTCACCCCAGCTCACCCCAGCTCACCCCAGCTCACCCCAACTTACCCGACTCAACCCGACTCACCCCGACTCACCCCGGCTCACCCCGGCTCACTCCAGCTCACCCTGGCTCACCCCGACTCACCCTGACTCATCCCAACTCACCCCAACTCACGCCGACTCACCCCGACTCACCCCGACTCACCCCAGCTCACCCCGGCTCACCCCGACTCACGCCGACTCACCCCAGCTCACCCCGACTCACCCCAACTCACCCCAACTCACCCCAGCTCACCCCGACTCACCCAGACTCACCCAGACTCACCCAACTCACCCCAGCTCACCCCAGCTCACCCCAGCTCACCCCAACTCACCCTGACTCACCCATCTCACCCCAGCTCACCCCGACTCACCCAGACTCACCCAACTCACCCCAGCTCACCCCGGCTCACCCCGACTCACGCCGACTCACCCCAGCTCACCCCGACTCACCCCAACTCACCCCAGCTCACCCCGACTCACCCAGACTCACCCAGACTCACCCAACTCACCCCAGCTCACCCCAGCTCACCCCAGCTCACCCCAACTCACCCCGACTCACCCTGACTCACCCATCTCACCCCAGCTCAACTCAACTCACCCCGACTCACCCTGACTCACCCCATCTCACCCCAGCTCACCCCAGTTCACCCCAGCTCACCCCAACTCACCCCAGCTCACCCCAACTCACCCTAGCTCACCCCAGCTCACCCCGACTCACCCCAGCTCACCCCAACTCACCCCAGCTCACCCCAACTCACCCCAGCTCACCCCAACTCACCCCAGCTCAGCCCATCTCACCCCAGCTCACCCCAGTTCACCCCAGCTCACCCCGGCTCAGCCTGACTCACCCTGACTCACCCCAACTCACCCCAACTCACCCCAGCTCACCCCAACTGACCCCAGCTCACCCTGACTCACCCCAACTCACCCCAGCCCACCCCAGCTCACCCCAACTCAACCCAGCTCACCCCAGCTCACCCCGGCTCACCCTGACTCACACCAACTCACCCCAACTCACCCTAGCTCACCCCAGCTCACCCTAGCTCACCCAGCTCACCCTAGCTCACCCCAACTCAACCTGGCTCACCCAACACACCCTAGCTCACCCCAACTCTCCCCAGCTCACCCTGGCTCACCCTGACTCACCCCAACTCACCCCAGCCCACCCCAGCTCACCCCAACTCACCCCAACTCACCCCAGCTCACCCCAGCTCACCCTAGCTCACCCAGCTCACCCTAGCTCACCCCAACTCAACCTGGCTCACCCAACTCACCCTAGCTCACCCCAACTCTCCCCAGCTCACCCTGGCTCACTCTGGCTCACCCCAACTCACCCTGGCTCACCCCAACTCACCCTGGCTCACCCTAGCTCACCCTGGCTCACCCAACTCACCCTAGCTCACCCCAGCTCACCCTAGCTCACCCTAGCTCACCCCAGCTCACCCTAGCTCACCCTGGCTCACCCTGGCTCACCCCAACTCATCCTAGCTCACCCCAGCTCACCCCAGCTCACCCTAGCTCACCCTAGCTCACCCTGACTCACCCAGCTCACCCTGACTCACCCAGCTCACCCTGACTCACCCAGCTCACCCTGACTCACCCAGCTCACCCTGACACACCCAGATCACCCCGGCTCACCCAGCTCACCCTGACTCACCCCAGCTCACCCTGACTCACCCAGCTCACCCTGACTCACCCTGACTCACCCAGCTCACCCTGATTCACCCCAACTCACCCTGACTCACCCTGACTCACCCCAGCTCACCCCACTTACCAAACTCACCCCAACTCACCCCAACTCACCCAGCTCACCCCAGCTCACCCCAACACACCCCAACTCACCCAGCTCACCCCAGCTCACCCCAACTCACCCAGCTCACCCCAGCTCACCCCAACTCACCCCAGCTCACCCCAACTCACCCCAACTCACCTCAGCTCACCCCAGCTCACACCAACTCACCCAGCTCACTCTGACTCACCCCAGCTCACCCCAACTCACCCCAGCTCAACCTGACTCATGCCAGCTCACCCTGGCTCACCCTAGCTCATCCTAGCTCACCCTGGCTCACCCCAACTCACCCTGACTCACCCTGACTCACCCAGCTCACCCCAACTCACCCCAGCTCACCCCAGCTCCCCCTGACTCACCCCAGCTCACCCCAACTCACCCCAGCTCACCCCAGCTCACCCTGACTCACCCTTACTCACCCTAGCTCACCCCAGCTCCCCCCATCTCATCCTTACTCACCCCAGCTCACCCCAGCTCACCCCAACTCACCCCAGCTCACCCTGACTCACCCCAACTCACCCCAGCTCACCCCAGCTCACCCCAACTCGCCCCAACTCGCCCCAGCTCACCCCAGCTCACCCCGGCTCACCCTGAACCACCCCGACTCACCCCAACTCACCCCAGCTTACCCCAGCTCACCCCAACTCACCCTGGCTCACCCCAACTCACCCTGGCTCGCCCTAGCTCACCCTGGCTCATGCAACTCACCCTAGCTCACCCCAGCTCACCCTAGCTCACCATAGCTCACCCTGGCTCACCCTGGCTCACCCCAACTCACCCTGGCTCACCCTGGGTCACCCCAACTCACCCTAGCTCACCCCAGCTCACCCTAGCTCACCCTAGCTCACGCCAGCTCATCCGAGCTCACCCTGGCTCACCCTGGCTCACCCTAGCTCACCCTGACTCACCCAGCTCACCCTGACTCAACCAGCTCACCCTGACTCACCCAGATCACCCTGACTCACGCTAGCTCACCCTGGCTCACCCTAGCTCACCCTGGCTCACCCTGGCTCACCCTGACCCACCCAGCTCACCCTGACTCACCCAGCTCACCCCAGCTCACCCCGGCTCACCCTGACTCACCCCGACTCACCCCAACTCACCCCAGCTTACCCCAGCTCACCCTAGCTCACCCATCTCACCCTAGCTCACCCCAACTCACCCTGGCTCACCCAAATCACCCTAGCTCACCCCAACTCTCCCCAGCTCACCCTGGCTCACCCCAACTCACCCTGGCTCACCCCAACTCACCCTGGCTCACCCTAGCTCACCCTGGCTCACCCAACTCACCCTAGCTCACCCCAGCTCACCCTAGCTCACCCTAGCTCACCCTGGCTCACCCTGACTCACCCCAACTCACCCTGGCTCACCCTGGGTCACCCCAACTCACCCTAGCTCACCCCAGCTCACCCTAGCTCACCCTAGCTCACCCCAGCTCACCCCAGCTCACCCTAGCTCACCCTGGCTCACCCTGGCTCACCCTAGCTCACCCAGCTCACCCTGACTCACCCAGCTCACCCTGACTCACCCAGATCACCCTGACTCACCCTGGCTCACCCTGGCTCACCCTAGCTCACCCTGGCTCACCCTGGCTCACCCTGACTCACCCAGCACACCCTGACTCACCCAGAACACCCCGGCTCACCCCGCTCACCCTGACTCACCCCAGCTCACCCTGACTCACCCAGCTCACCCAGCTCACCCTGACTCACCCAGCACACCCAGCTCACCCCAACTCACCCCAACTCACCCAGCTCACCCCAGCTCACCCCAACTCACCCCAACTCACCCAGCTCACCCCAACTCACCCAGCTCACCCCAACTCACCAAAACTCACCCAGCTCTCCCCAGCTCACCCCAACTCACCCAGCTCACCCCAGCTCACCCCAGCTCACCCAACTCACCCCAGCTCACCCCAACTCACCCCAACTCACCTCAGCTCACCCCAGCTCACCCCAACTCACCCCAACTCACCCAGCTCACCCAGCTCACCCCAACTCACCCCAACTCACCCAGCTCACCCCAGCTCACCCCAACTCACCCCAACTCACCCAGCTCACCCCAACTCACCCCAACTCACCCAGCTCACCCCAACTCACCCCAACTCACCCAGCTCTCCCCAGCTCACCCCAACTCACCCAGCTCACCCCAGCTCACCCCAGCTCACCCAACTCACCCCAGCTCACCCCAACTCACCCCAACTCACCTCAGCTCACCCCAGCTCACCCCAACTCACCCCAGCTCACTCTGACTCACCCCAGCTCACCCCAACTCACCCCAGCTCACCCTGACTCACGCCAGCTCACCCTGGCTCACCCTAGCTCATCCTAGCTCACCCTGACTCACCCTGACTCACCCATATCACCCCGGCTTACCCCGACTCACCCTGACTCGCCACAGCTCACCCCAACTCACCCTGACCCACCCCAACTCACCTCAGCTCACCCCAGCTCACCCCAGCTCACCCCAACTCACCCAGCTCACCCCAGCTCACCCCAACTCACCCCAACTCACCCCAGCTCATCGCAGCTCACCCCAGCTCACCCCAACTCACCCAGCTCACCCCAGCTCACCCCAACTCACCCCAACTCACCCAGCTCACCCCAACTCACCCCAACTCACCCAGCTCACCCCAGCTCACCCCAACTCACCCAGCTCACCCCAGCTCACCCCAACTCACCCAGCTCACCCCAACTCACCCCAACTCACCCAGCTCACCCCAGCTCACCCAACTCACCCCAGCTCACCCCAGCTCACCCCAACTCACCCAGCTCACCCCAGCTCACCCCAGCTCACCCAACTCACCCCTGCTCACCCCGACTCACCCTGACTCACCCCAGCTCACCCTGACTCACCCAGCTCACCCTGACTCACCCAGCTCACCCCGACTCACCCTGACTCACCCAGATCACCCTGACTCACCCAGCTCACCCCGACTCACCCCAGCTCACCCTGACTCACCCAGCTCACCCTGACTCACCCCAGCTCACCCTGACTTCCCCAGATCACCCTGACTCACCCAGCTCACCCCGACTCACTCTCACTCACCCCAGCTCACCCTGACTCACCCAGCTCACCCTGACTCACCCCAACTCACCCTGGCTCACCCTGGGTCACCCCAGCTCACCCTAGCTCACCCTGGCTCACCGTGGCTCACCCTAGCTCACCCCAGCTCACCCTAGCTCACCCTAGCTCACCCCAGCTCACCCTAGCTTACCCTGGCTCACCCTGGCTCACCCTAGCTCACCCTGACTCACCCAGCTCACCCTGACTCACCCAGTTCACCCTGACTCACCCAGATCACCCTTACTCACCCTGGCTCACTCTGGCTCACCCTGGCTCACCCTGACTCACCCAGCTCACCCAGCTCACCCTGACTCACCCAGATCACCCCGGCTCACCCAGCTCACCCTGACTCACCCAGCTCACCCTGACTGACCCTGATTCACCCAGCTCACCCTGACTCACCCTGACTCACCCATATCACCCCGGCTCACCCTGGCTCACCCCAACTCACCCCAACTCACCCCAACTCACCCCAGCTTACCCCAGCTCACCTTAGCTCACCCTAGCTCACCCCAACTCACCCTGGCTCACCCAACTCACCCTAGCTCACCCCAACTCTGCCCAGCTCACCCTGGCTCACCCCAACTCACCCTGGCTCACCCCAACTCACCCTGGCTCACCCTAGCTCACCCTGGCTCACCCAACTCACCCTAGTTCACCCCAGCTCACCCTAGCTCACCCTAGCTCACCCTGGCTCAACCTGGCTCACCCCAACTCACCCTGGCTCACCCTGGGTCACCCCAACTCACCATAGCTTACCCCAGCTCACCCTAGCTCACGCTAGCTCACCCCAGCTCACCCTAGCTCACCCTGGCTCACCCTGGCTCACCCTAGCTCACCCTGACTGACCCAGCTCACCCTGACTCACCCAGCTCACCCTGACTCACCCAGATCACCCTGACTCACCCTGACTCACCCAGCTCACCCTGACTCACCCAGATCACCCTGACTCACCCTGGCTCACCCTGGCTCACCCTGACTCACCCAGCTCACCCTGACTCACCCAGATCACCCCGGCTCACCCAGCTCACCCTGACTCACCCCAGCTCACCCTGACTCACCCAGCTCACCCTGGCTCACCCTGACTCACCCAGCTCACCCTGACTCACCCTGACTCACCCATATCACCCCGGCTCACCCTGGCTCACCCCAACTCACCCCGACTCACCCTGACTCACCACAGCTCACCCCAACTCACCCTGTCTCACCCTAACTCACCCCAACTCACCTCAGCTCACCCTAGCTCACCGCAGCTCACCTCACTTACCCCACTCACCCCAACTCACCCCAATTCACCCAGCTCACCCCAGCTCACCCCAGCTCACCCCAACTCACCCAGCTCACCCCAGCTCACCCCAGCTCACCCCAACTCACCTCAGCTCACCCCAGCTCACCCCAACTCACCCCAGCTCACTCTGACTCACCCCAGCTCACCCCAACTCACCCCAGCTCACCCTGACTCACGCCAGCTCACCCTGGCTCACCCTAGCTCATCCTAGCTCACCCCGACTCACCCCAGCTCACCCTGACTCACCCAGATCACCCTGACTCTCCCAGCTCACCCGACTCACCCTGACTCACCCCAGCTCACCCTGACTCACCCAGATCACCCTGACTCACCCAGCTCACCCCGACTCACCCTGACTCACCCCAGCTCACCCTGACTCACCCAGCTCACCCAGCTCACCCTGACTCACCCAGCTCACCCTGACTCACCCAGCTCACCCCGGTTCACCCATCTCACCCCGACTCACCCAGCTCACCCTGACTCACCCCAACTCACCCCAACTCACCCAGCTCACCCTGACTCACCCCATCTCACCCCAACTCACCCAGTTCACCCTGACTCACTCCAGCTCACCCGACTCACCCAGCTCACCCTGACTCACCCCAGCTCACCCCAACCCACCCAGCTCACCCTGATTCACCCCAACTCACCCCAACTCACCCAGCTCACCCTGACTCACGCCAGCTCACCCTGGCTCACCCTGGCTCATCCAACTCACCCTAGCTCACCCCAGCTCACCCTAGCTCACCCTGGCTCACCCTAACTCACCCCGACTCACCCTGACTCACCACAGCTCACACCAACTCACCTCAGCTCACCCTAGCTCACCCAAGCTCACCCCAACTCACCCAGCTCACCCCAGCTCACCCCAACTCACCCCACTCACCCCAACTCACCCCAACTCACCCAGCTCACCCCAGCTCACCCCAACTCACCCCACTCACCCAGCTCACCCCAACTAACCCCACTCACCCAGCTCACCCCAACTCACCCCAACTCACCCCACTCACCCAGCTCACCCCAACTCACCCCAACTCACCCAGCTCACCCCAGCTCAACCCAACTCACCCCAGCTCACCCCAGCTCACCCCACTTACCCCACTCACCCAGCTCACCCCAACTCACCCACTCACCCCACTCACCCCAACTCACCCCACTCAGCCCACTCACCCCAACTCACCCCAACTCACCCAGCTCACCCCAGCTCACCCCAACTCACCCCAGCTCACCCCAACTCACCTCAGCTCACCCTAGCTCACCGCAGCTCACCTCACTTACCCCACTCACCCCAACTCACCCCAACTCACCCAGCTCACCCCAGCTCACCCCAGCTCACCCCAGCTCACCCCAACTCACCCAGCTCACCCCAGCTCACCCCAACTCACCTCAGCTCACCCCAGCTCACCCCAACTCACCCCAGCTCACTCTGACTCACCCTGATTCACCCATATCACCCCGGCTCACCCTGGCTCACCCCAACTCACCCCGACTCACCCTGACTCACCACAGCTCACCCCAACTCACCCTGTCTCACCCCAACTCACCCCAACTCACCTCAGCTCACCCTAGCTCACCGCAGCTCACCTCACTTACCCCACTCACCCCAACTCACCCCAACTCACCCAGCTCACCCCAGCTCACCCCAGCTCACCCCAACTCACCCAGCTCACCCCAGCTCACCCCAGCTCACCCCAACTCACCTCAGCTCACCCCAGCTCACCCCAACTCACCCCAGCTCACCCCAACTCACCCCAGCTCACCCTGACTCACGCCAGCTCACCCTGGCTCACCCTAGCTCATCCTAGCTCACCCCGACTCACCCCAGCTCACCCTGACTCACCCAGATCACCCTGACTCTCCCAGCTCACCCGACTCACCCTGACTCACCCCAGCTCACCATGACTCACCCAGATCACCCTGACTCACCCAGCTCACCCCGACTCACCCTGACTCACCCCAGCTCACCCTGACTCACCCAGCTCACCCAGCTCACCCTGACTCACCCAGCTCACCCTGACTCACCCAGCTCACCCCGGCTCACCCATCTCACCCCGACTCACCCAGCTCACCCTGACTCACCCCAACTCACCCCAACTCACCCAGCTCACCCTGACTCACCCCAACTCACCCCAACTCACCCAGTTCACCCTGACTCACTCCAGCTCACCCGACTCACCCAGCTCACCCTGACTCACCCCAGCTCACCCCAACTCACCCAGCTCACCCTGATTCACCCCAACTCACCCCAACTCACCCAGCTCACCCTGACTCACGCCAGCTCACCCTGGCTCACCCTGGCTCATCCAACTCACCCTAGCTCACCCCAGCTCACCCTAGCTCACCCTGGCTCACCCTAACTCACCCCGACTCACCCTGACTCACCACAGCTCACACCAACTCACCTCAGCTCACCCTAGCTCACCCAAGCTCACCCCAACTCACCCAGCTCACCCCAGCTCACCCCAACTCACCCCACTCACCCCAACTCACCCCAACTCACCCAGCTCACCCCAGCTCACCCCAACTCACCCCACTCACCCAGCTCACCCCAACTCACCCCACTCACCCAGCTCACCCCAACTCACCCCAACTCACCCAACTCACCCAGCTCACCCCAACTCACCCCAACTCACCCAGCTCACCCCAGCTCAACCCAACTCACCCCAGCTCACCCCAGCTCACCCCACTCACCCAGCTCACCCCAACTCACCCACTCACCCCACTCACCCCAACTCACCCCACTCAGCCCACTCACCCCAACTCACCCCAACTCACCCAGCTCACCCCAGCTCACCCCAACTCACCCCAGCTCACCCCAACTCACCCCACTTACCCCACTCACCCAGCTCACCCCAACTCACCCCACTCACCCCACTCACCCCACTCACCCCATCTCACCCCAACTTAGCCAGTTCACCCCAACTCACCCCAACTCAGCCAGCTCACCCCAGCTCACCCCAACTTAGCCAGCTCACCCCAACTCACCCCAACTCAGCCAGCTCACCCCAGCTCACCCCAACTCACCCGAATCACCCCAGCTCACCCCAACTCACCCCACTCACCCCAACTCACCCAGCTCACCCCAGCTCACCCCAACTCACCCAGCTCACCCCAGGTCACCCCAACTCACCCCAACTCAGCCAGCTCACCCCAGCTCACCCCAACTCACCCAGCTCACTCTGACTCACCCCAGCTCACCCCAACTCACCCCAACTCACCCAGCTCACCCCACTCACCCCAACTCACCCCACTCAGCCCACTCACCCCAACTCACCCCAACTCACCCAGCTCACCCCAGCTCACCCCAACTCACCCCAGCTCACCCCAACTCACCTCAGCTCACCCTAGCTCACCGCAGCTCACCTCACTTACCCCACTCACCCCAACTCACCCCAACTCACCCAGCTCACCCCAGCTCACCCCAGCTCACCCCAGCTCACCCCAACTCACCCAGCTCACCCCAGCTCACCCCAACTCACCTCAGCTCACCCCAGCTCACCCCAACTCACCCCAGCTCACTCTGACTCACCCTGATTCACCCATATCACCCCGGCTCACCCTGGCTCACCCCAACTCACCCCGACTCACCCTGACTCACCACAGCTCACCCCAACTCACCCTGTCTCACCCCAACTCACCCCAACTCACCTCAGCTCACCCTAGCTCACCGCAGCTCACCTCACTTACCCCACTCACCCCAACTCACCCCAACTCACCCAGCTCACCCCAGCTCACCCCAGCTCACCCCAACTCACCC
The DNA here is from genome assembly GCF_964198595.1 of Lampetra fluviatilis. Taxonomy (NCBI): domain Eukaryota; kingdom Metazoa; phylum Chordata; class Hyperoartia; order Petromyzontiformes; family Petromyzontidae; genus Lampetra; species Lampetra fluviatilis. The sequence goes on from NC_136300.1 coordinate 12,084,354, forward strand.
AGCTCACCCCAGCTCACCCCAGCTCACCCCAACTCACCTCAGCTCACCCCAGCTCACCCCAACTCACCCCAGCTCACCCCAACTCACCCCAGCTCACCCTGACTCACGCCAGCTCACCCTGGCTCACCCTAGCTCATCCTAGCTCACCCCGACTCACCCCAGCTCACCCTGACTCACCCAGATCACCCTGACTCTCCCAGCTCACCCGACTCACCCTGACTCACCCCAGCTCACCATGACTCACCCAGATCACCCTGACTCACCCAGCTCACCCCGACTCACCCTGACTCACCCCAGCTCACCCTGACTCACCCAGCTCACCCAGCTCACCCTGACTCACCCAGCTCACCCTGACTCACCCAGCTCACCCCGGCTCACCCATCTCACCCCGACTCACCCAGCTCACCCTGACTCACCCCAACTCACCCCAACTCACCCAGCTCACCCTGACTCACCCCAACTCACCCCAACTCACCCAGTTCACCCTGACTCACTCCAGCTCACCCGACTCACCCAGCTCACCCTGACTCACCCCAGCTCACCCCAACTCACCCAGCTCACCCTGATTCACCCCAACTCACCCCAACTCACCCAGCTCACCCTGACTCACGCCAGCTCACCCTGGCTCACCCTGGCTCATCCAACTCACCCTAGCTCACCCCAGCTCACCCTAGCTCACCCTGGCTCACCCTAACTCACCCCGACTCACCCTGACTCACCACAGCTCACACCAACTCACCTCAGCTCACCCTAGCTCACCCAAGCTCACCCCAACTCACCCAGCTCACCCCAGCTCACCCCAACTCACCCCACTCACCCCAACTCACCCCAACTCACCCCAACTCACCCAGCTCACCCCAGCTCACCCCAACTCACCCCACTCACCCAGCTCACCCCAACTCACCCCACTCACCCAGCTCACCCCAACTCACCCCAACTCACCCAACTCACCCAGCTCACCCCAACTCACCCCAACTCACCCAGCTCACCCCAGCTCAACCCAACTCACCCCAGCTCACCCCAGCTCACCCCACTCACCCAGCTCACCCCAACTCACCCACTCACCCCACTCACCCCAACTCACCCCACTCAGCCCACTCACCCCAACTCACCCCAACTCACCCAGCTCACCCCAGCTCACCCCAACTCACCCCAGCTCACCCCAACTCACCCCACTTACCCCACTCACCCAGCTCACCCCAACTCACCCCACTCACCCCACTCACCCCACTCACCCCATCTCACCCCAACTTAGCCAGTTCACCCCAACTCACCCCAACTCAGCCAGCTCACCCCAGCTCACCCCAACTTAGCCAGCTCACCCCAACTCACCCCAACTCAGCCAGCTCACCCCAGCTCACCCCAACTCACCCGAATCACCCCAGCTCACCCCAACTCACCCCACTCACCCCAACTCACCCAGCTCACCCCAGCTCACCCCAACTCACCCAGCTCACCCCAGGTCACCCCAACTCACCCCAACTCAGCCAGCTCACCCCAGCTCACCCCAACTCACCCAGCTCACTCTGACTCACCCCAGCTCACCCCAACTCACCCCAACTCACCCAGCTCACTCTGACTCACCCCAACTCACCCCACTCACCCAGCTCACCCCAACTCACCCAAACTCACCCAGCTCACTCTGACTCACCCCAACTCACCCCAACTCACCCAACTCACCCCAACTCACCCCACTCACCCCAGCTCACCCAGCTCACCCCAGCTCACCCCAACTCACCCCAACTCACCCCAGCTCACCCCAACTCACCCCAGCTCACCCCAGCTCAACCCGACTCACCCCGACTCACCCCGGCTCACCCCGACACACCCTGACTCACCCCAGCTCACCCCAGATCACCTCAGCTCACCCCAGCTCACCCCAACTCACCCGACTCACCCCAGCTCAACCCGACTCACCCCGACTCACCCCAGCTCACCCCGACTCACCCCGACTCACCCCAACTCACCCCAGCTCACCCCAGCTCACCCCAACTCACCCGACTCACCCCAGCTCACCCCAACTCACCCCATCTCACCCCAGCTCACCCCGACTCACCCTGACTCACCCTGATTCACCCCTTCTCACCTCAGCTCACCCCAGTTCACCCCAGCTCACCCCAACTCACCCCAGCTCACCCTGACTCACCCTGACTCACCCCGACTCACCCCAGCTCACCCCGACTCACCCCAACTCACCCCAGCTCACCCCAGCTCACCCTAGCTCACCCAGCTCAACCTAGCTCACCCCAACTCACCCTGGCTGACCCAACTCACCCTAGCTCACCCCAACTCTCCCCAGCTCACCCTGGCTCACCCTGGCTCACCCCAACTCACCCTGGCTCACCCCAACTCACCCTGGCTCACCCTAGCTCACCCTGGCTCACCCAACTCACCCTAGCTCACCCTAGCTCACCCTGGCTCACGCTGGCTCACCCCAACTCACCCTGGCTCACACTGGCTCACCCCAACTCACCCTAGCTCACCCTAGCTCACCCTAGCTCACTCTGGCTCACCCTGGCTCACCCAGCTCACCCTGACTCACCCAGCTCACCCTGACTCACCCAGCTCACCCCGGCTCACCCAGCTCACCCTGACTCACCCCAACTCACCCTGACTCACCCTGACTCACCCAGTTCACCCTGACTCACCCTGACTCACCCAGATCACCCCGGCACACCCTAGCTCACCCCAACTCACCCCAACTCACCCTGACTCACCCCAACTCACCCCAACTCACCTCAGCTCACCCTAGCTCACCCCAGCTCACCCCACTTACCCCACTCGCCCCAACTCACCCCAACTCACCCAGCTCACCCCAGCTCACCCCAGCTCACCCCAACTCACCCCAACTCACCCAGCTCACCCCAACTCACCCCAACTCACCCCAGCTCACCCCAGCTCACCCCAGCTCACCCCAACTCACCCCAACTCACCCAGCTCACCCCAGCTCACCCCAACTCACCCCAGCTCACCCCAACTCACCCTAACTCACCTCAGCTCACCCCAGCTCACCCCAACTCACCCCAGCTCACTCTGACTCACCCCAGCTCACCCCAACTCACCCCAGCTCACCCTGACTCACGCCAGCTCACCCTGGCTCACCCTAGCTCATCCTAGCTCACCTTGGCTCACCCCAACTCACCCTGACTCACCCTGATTCACCCAGCTCACCCCAACTCACCCCAGCTCACTTTAGCTCACCCCGGCTCACCCAGCTCACCCTGACTCACCCCGGCTCACCCCGGCTCAGCCTGACTCACCCAGCTCACCCTGACTCACCCTGACTCACCCAGCTCACCCTGACTCACCCAGCTCACCCCAGCTCACCTTGACTCACCCAGCTCACCCTGACTCACCCAGCTCACCCCGGCTCACCCAGCTCACCCTGACTCACCCAGCTCACCCCGACTCACCCTGACTCACCCAGATCACCCTGACTCACCCAGCTCACCCCAACTCACCCTGTCTCACCCCAGCTCACCCTGACTCACCCCGCTCACCCCGACTCACCCTGACTCACCCCAGCTCACCCTGACTCGCCTAGCTCACCCTGACTCACCCAGCTTACCCAGACTCACCCTGACTCACCCAGATCACCCAGCTCACCCCGACTCACCCTGACTCACCCCAGCTCACCCTGACTCACCCAGATCACACTGACTCACCCTGACTCACCCCAGCTCACCCTGACTCACCTAGCTCACCCTGACTCACCCTGATTCACCCAGCTCACCCCGACTCACCCGGACTCACTCTGACTCACCCTGACTCACCCCAGCTCACCCTGACTCACCCCAGCTCACCCTGACTCACCCAGCTCACCCTGACTCACCCTGACTCACCCAGCTCACCCCGACTCACCCTGACTCACCCCAGCTCACCCTGACACACCTAGCTCACCCTGACTCACCCAGCTCACCCCGACTCACCCTGACTCACCCAGATCACCCTGACTCACCCAGCTCACCCCGACTCACCCTGACTCACCCCAGCTCACCCTGACTCACCCAGCTCACCCAGCTCACCCTAACTCACCCAGCTCACCCCGGCTCACCCAGCAAACCCTGACTCACCCAGCTCACCCTAACTCACCCAGCTCACCCCGGCTCACCCAGCAAACCCTGACTCACCCCAGCTCACCCTGACTCACCCAGCTCACCCAGCTCACCCTAACTCACCCAGCTCACCCCGGCTCACCCAGCAAACCCTGACTCACCCAGCTCACCCTGACTCACCCAGCTCACCCCGACTCACCCAGCTCACCCTGACTCACCCCAACTCACCCCAACTCACCCAGCTCACCCTGACTCACGCAACTCACCCCAACTCACCCCAGCTCACCCTGACTCACCCCAGCTCACCCCGACTCACCCAGCTCACCCTGACTCACCCCAACTCACCCCAACTCACCCAGCTCACCCTGACTCACCCCAACTCACCCAGCTCACCCTGACTCATGCCAGCTCACCCTGGCTCACCCTGGCTCACCCAACTCACCCTAGCTCACCCCAGCTCACCCTAGCTCACCCTGGCTCACCCCAACTCACCCCGACTCACCCTGACTCACCACAGATCACCCCAACTCACCTCAGCTCACCCTAGCTCACCCCAGCTCACCCCACTTACCCCACTCACCCAGCTCACCCCAACTCACCCCAACTCACCCAGCTCACCCCAGCTCACTCCAACTCACCCCACTCACCCCAACTCTCCCAACTCACCCAGATCACCCCAGCTCACCCCAACTCACCCCAGCTCACCCCAGCTCACCCCAGCTCACCCCACTTACCCCACTCACCCAGCTCACCCCAACTCACCCAGCTCACCCCAGCTCACCCCAACTCACCCCACTCCCCCCACTCACCCCAACTCACCCAGCTCACCCCACTTACCCCACTCACCCGAACTCACCCCAACTCACCCAGCTCACCCCAGCTCACCCCAGCTCACCCCAACTCACCCTGGCTCACCCCAACTCTCCTTGGCTCACCCTAGCTCACCCTGGCTCACCCAACTCACCCTAGCTCACCCTAGCTCACCCTGGCTCACCCTGGCTCACCCCAACTCACCCTGGCTCACCCTGGCTCGCCCCAACTCACCCTAGCTCACCCTAGCTCACCCTAGCTCACCCTGGCTCACCCAGCTCACCCTGACTCACCCAGCTCACCCTGACTCACCCAGCTCACCCTGACTAACCCAGCTCACCCTGACTCACCCAGATCACACCGGCTCACCCTAGCTCACCCTGGCTCACCCAGCTCACCCTGACTCACCCAGCTCACCCTGACTCACCCAGCTCACCCTGACTCACCCTGACTCACCCATATCACCCCGGCTCACCCTGGCTCACCCCAACTCACCCCAACTCACCCTGACTCACCCCAGCTCACCCCAACTCACCCCAACTCACCCACCTCACCCCAACTCACCCCAACTCACCCAGCTCACCCCAGCTCACCCCAACTCACCCCAGCTCACCCCAACTCACCCCAACTCACCCCAACTCACCTCAGCTCACCCCAGCTCACCCCAACTCACCCCAGCTCACTCTGACTCACCCCAGCTCACCCCAACTCACCCCAGCTCACCCTGACTCACGCCAGCTCACACTGGCTCACCCTAGCTCATCCTAGCTCACCTTGGCTCACCCCAACTCACCCTGACTCACCCTGATTCACCCAGCTCACCCCAACTCACCCCAGCTCACCTTAGCTCACCCCGGCTCACTCAGCTCACCATGACTCACCCCGGCTCACCCCGGCTCACCCTGACTCACCCAGCTCACCCTGACTCACCCTGACTCACCCAGCTCACCCTGACTCACCCAGCTCACCCCAGCTCACCTTGACTCACCCAACTCACCCTGACTCACCCAGCTCACCCCGGCTCACCCAGCTCACCCTGACTCACCCAGCTCACCCCGACTCACCCTGACTCACCCAGATCACCCTGACTCACCCAGATCACCCCAACTCACCCTGTCTCACCCCAGCTCACCCTGACTCACCCCGCTCACCCCGACTCACCCTGACTCACCCCAGCTCACCCTGACTCGCCTAGCTCACCCTGACTCACCCAGCTTACCCAGACTCACCCTGACTCACCCAGATCACTCAGCTCACCCCGACTCACCTTGACTCACCCCAGCTCACCCTGACTCACCCAGATCACACTGACTCACCCTGACTCACCCCAGCTCACCCTGACTCACCTAGCTCACCCTGACTCACCCTGATTCACCCAGCTCACCCCGACTCACCTTGACTCACCCTGACTCACCCTGACTCACCCCAGCTCACCCTGACTCACCCCAGCTCACCCTAAATCACCCAGCTCACCCTGACTCACCCTGACTCACCCAGCTCACCCCGACTCACCCTGACTCACCCCAGCTCACCCTGACACACCTAGCTCACCCTGACTCACCCAGCTCACCCCGACTCACCCTGACTCACCCAGACCACCCTGACTCACCCAGCTCACCCCGACTCACCCTGACTCACCCCAGCTCACCCTGACTCACCCAGCTCACCCAGCTCACCCTAACTCACCCAGCTCACCCTGACTCACCCAGCTCACCCCGGCTCACCCAGCAAACCCTGACTCACCCAGCTCACCCTGACTCACCCAGCTCACCCCGACTCACCCAGCTCACCCTGACTCACCCCAACTCACCCCAACTCACCCAGCTCACCCTGACTCACGCAACTCACCCCAACTCACCCCAGCTCACCCTGACTCACCCCAGCTCACCCCGACTCACCCAGCTCACCCTGACTCACCCCAACTCACCCAGCTCACCCTGACTCACGCCAGCTCACCCTGGCTCACCCAACTCACCCTAGCTCACCCCAGCTCACCCCAGCTCACCCTAGCTCACCCTGGCTCACCCCAACTCACCCCGACTCACCCTGACTCACCACAGATCACCCCAACTCACCTCAGCTCACCCCAGCTCACCCCACTTACCCCACTCACCCAGCTCACCCCAACTCACCCCAACTCACCCAGCTCACCCCAGCTCACTCCAACTCACCCCACTCACCCCAACTCTCCCAACTCACCCAGATCACCCCAGCTCACCCCAACTCACCCCATCTCACCCCAGCTCACCCCACTTACCCCACTCACCCAGCTCACCCCAACTCACCCAGCTCACCCCAGCTCACCCCAACTCACCCCACTCCCCCCACTCACCCCAACTCACCCAGCTCACCCCACTTACCCCACTCACCCGAACTCACCCCAACTCACCCAGCTCACCCCAGCTCACCCCAGCTCACCCCAACTCACCCCAGCTCACCCCAGCTCACCCCGACTCACCCCAGCTCACCCCGACTCACCCCAACTCACCCCAGCTCACCCCAGCTCACCCTAGCTCACCCAGCTCACCCTAGCTCACCCCAACTCACCCTGGCTCACCCAACTCACCCTAGCTCACCCCAACTCTCCCCAGCTCACGCTGGCTCACCCTGGCTCACCCCAACTCACCCTGGCTCACCCCAACTCTCCCTGGCTCACCCTGGCTCACCCTGGCTCACCCAACTCACCCTAGCTTACCCTGGCTCACCCTGGCTCACCCCAACTCACCCTGGCTCACCCTGGCTCGCCCCAACTCACCCTAGCTCACCCTAGCTCACCTTAGCTCACCCTGGCTCACCCTGGCTCACCCAACTAACCCTAGCTCACCCAGCTCACTCTGACTCACCCAGCTCACCCTGACTAACCCTGGCTCACCCTGGCTCACCCCAACTCACCCTAGCTCACCCTAGCTCACCCTAGCTCACCCTGGCTCACCCTGGCTCACCCAGCTCACCCTGACTCACCCAGCTCACCCTGACTCACCCAGCTCACCCTGACTAACCCAGCTCACCCTGACTCACCCAGATCACACCGGCTCACCCAGCTCACCCTGACTCACCCCAGCTCACCCTGACTCACCCTGACTCATTCAGCTCACCCTGACTCACCCTGACTCACCCATATCACCCGGCTCACCCTGGCTCACCCCAACTCACCCCAACTCTCCCTGACTCACCCCAGCTCACCCCAACTCACCCCAACTCACCCAGCTCACCCCAACTCACCCCAACTCACCCCAGCTCACCCCAACTCACCCCAGCTCACCCCAGCTCACCCCAACTTACCCCAACTCACCTCAGCTCACCCCAGCTCACCCCAGCTCACCCTGACTCACGCCAGCTCACCCTGGCTCACCCTAGCTCATCCTAGCTCACCCTGGCTCACCCCAACTCACCCTGACTCACCCTGATTCACCCAGCTCACCCCAACTCACCCCAGCTCACCTTAGCTCACCCCGGCTCACCCAGCTCACCCTGACTCACCCCGGCTCACCCCATTTCACCCTGACTCACCCAGCTCCCCCTGACTCACCCTGACTCACCCAGCTCACCCTGACTCACCCAGCTCACCCCAGCTCACCTTGACTCACCCCGCTCAGCCTGACTCACCCAGCTCACCCCGGCTCACCCAGCTCACCCTGACTCACCCAGATCACCCTGACTCACCCAGCTCACCCCAACTCACCCTGACTCACCCCAGCTCACCCTGACTCACCCTGACTCACCCAGCTCACCCCGACTCACCGTGACTCACCCCAGCTCACCCTGACTCACCTAGCTCACCCTGATTCACCCAGCTCACCCCGACTCACCCTGATCACCTTGACTCACCCAGCTCACCCCGACTCACCCTGACTCACCCCAGCTCACCCTGACTCACCCTGACTTACCCAGCTCACCCCGACTCACCCTGACTCACCCAGCTCACCCTGACTCACCCAGCTCACCCTGACTCACCCAGCTCACTCTGGCTCACCCCGACTCACCCTGACTCACCCAGATCACCCTGACTCACCCAGCTCACCCCAACTCACCCAGCTCACCCCAACTCACCCTGACTCACCCCAGCTCACCCTGACTCACCCTGACTCACCCAGATCTCCCTGACTCACCCAGCTCACCCCGACTCACCCTGACTCACCCCAGCTCACCCTGACTCACCCAGATCACCCTGACTCACCCAGCTCACCCCGACTCACCCTGACTCACCCAGATCACCCTGACTCACCCAGCTCACCCCGACTCACCCTGACTCACCCCAGCTCACCCTGACTCACCCAGCTCACCCAGCTCACCCTGACTCACCCAGCTCACCCTGACTCACCCAGCTCACCCCGGCTCACCCAGAAAACCCTGACTCACCCAGCTCACCCTGACTCACCCAGCTCACCCCGACTCACCCAGCTCACCCTGACTCACCCCAACTCACCCCAACTCACCCAGCTCACCCTGACTCACCCAACTCACCCCGACTCACCCCAGCTCACCCTGACTCACCCCAGCTCACCCCGACTCACGCCAGCTCACCCTGGCTCACCCTGGCTCACCCAGCTCACCCTAACTCACCCCAGCTCACCTTAGCTCACCCTGGCTCACCCCAACTCACCCCGACTCACCCTGACTCACCACAGATCACCCCAACTCACCTCAGCTCAACCTAGCTCACCCCAGCTCACCCCACTTACCCCACTCACCCAGCTCACCCCAGCTCACCCCAACTCACCCCACTCACCCCACTCACCCCAACTCACCCCAACTCACCCAGCTCATCCCCCCAGCTCACCCCAACTCACCCCAGCTCACCCCAGCTCACCCCAGCTCACCCCACTTACCCCACTCACCCAGCTCACCCCAACTCACCCAGCTCACCCCAGCTCACCCCAACTCACCCCACTCACCCCACTCACCCCAACTCACCCAGCTCACCCCACTTACCCCACTCACCCCAACTCACCCCAACTCACCCAGCTCACCCCAGCTCACCCCAACTCACCCCAGCTCACCCCAGCTCACCCCAACTCACCTCAGCTCACCCCAGCTCACCCCAACTCACCCAGCTCACTCTGACTCACCCCAGCTCACCCCAACTCACCCCAGCTCACCCTGGCTCACCCCAGCTCACCCCAGTTCATCCCAGCTCACCCCAACTCACCCCAGCTCACCCCGGCTCACCCCAGCTCACCCCAACTCACCCAGCTCACTCTGACTCACCCCAGCTCACCCCAACTCACCCCAGCTCACCCTGGCTCACCCCAGCTCACCCCAGTTCATCCCAGCTCACCCCAACTCACCCCAGCTCACCCCGGCTCACCCCAGCTCACCCTGAATCCCCCCAGCTCACCCCAGCTCACCCTAGCTCACCCTGGCTCACCCCAGCTCACCCCAGCTCACCCCAGCTCACCCTGACTCCCCCCAGCTCACCCCAGCTCACCGCAGCTCACCCCGACTCACCCCAGCTCACCCTGACTCACCTCAGCTCACATGGGGTGGCGATCTCGGACTGGACGCCGGCTCGAGTCCGGGTCTTGTAGTCGGGGCAGCTCTTCTACAGGTGACGGCCTCGGTCTTGATTCTTGCACCAGCCAGCCGGACCCGTTCAGGGCTCCCGCTGATATTGCCCGTGGCGGGGCTGACTCCGCCCCTAACCACGCCCCCCTTCTCGAGCCTTCTAGAGGGACCTGGTCCTGGTCCCGTGGTCCCCCAGCCCCCTCTTTGGGGCCCGCGGACCGGTACCTCCGGTCACCAGGCCACCGGGTTCACATGGAGTGCCATGACCCCCTGTGTACCCCTGCACCGTCCCTGGCACTCTCGCCCCCTAACCCCCAGAGGCTGGCACTGCACGTGGAGCGCAGTGCCATCCATCCTTGATCGGCGATCTCAGCCGGCCCCCGCTCGGGCCGGTACTGCATTCCCACTGCAGTGCTGGAGGTGATGTGAGCGGTGTGTGTCGTGCCTCACACAGGCCGGCTTCACACAACATTAATTGACACCCGCCGATGCCACTACATATGTATGTTGAAATTATTTCGCACCGTACGTAGAATACCGCGTTAATCGGCAACAAACTGAACACAATAAGTTATGATAAAGAAATGAGCTTTCAATCCAGATGATTTAAAAATGCATAGCTCCAGTGGCTTCCTAATATCGGAAGGGAGAGTGTTCCAGACGGCCGCAGAAGAGCATCTGAAAGCGCGCGATGCGTTGACCACCGTCTTTGTTCGATGACCAGCCAAAACCCGCAGCGAGGATGAAGGGAATTCGCGTGATGATGGTTTATGCTGCTTGAGGAGATCAGCAAGATATCGCGTTTCATTTGTGGCCAAGCACTTCGTGTGTAATGAGTGTGACCTCACAATGTATTCGTTCGGCAACTGGAGACCAATGCAGCTCAGCGAGCAATGGACGGACGCGGTGCGGGATCTTGCAGTACCCGTCGCGACACGTGCCAGGGAATGTTGTACACGCTGCAGCTTGGCAATGCTTGTTTTTCGCCTTGTAGTGAGCTGCAATAATCGAGCCTTGTTGATAGTACACGACCGTAGTATCGACAAGGCTCCACCACCGCTCGGTCACCGCCTTCTCGACTTTATTTACGGGATTTATAATCTCGGCCGTGCTCCAATCTCGCCTGCGCTCCATCCTCCTCGCTTGAGCGACGCGGTCTGCCCCAAGCCCAAATTGTGGTGTTTCGAATTAATCTGTTAAACTCGTCGTGAACCGAATAAACCGGTTAAACTCCGAACTAACCGGTTAAACTCCGAATTAACCGGTTAAACTCCGAATTAACCGGTTAAACTCCTGCAGCAGTGTTTCGCGCAGCGTCGTCCTTCGAGGTCGCTGCTGTTGTCATTTTCGCTGCCTCGTTCGCGCTGTTTCGATATCTTGGTTGTCTCGCTCTAGCGGTTCGCCGAGTTCTTCCCCTTGGGTTAGACGTGGCATTTGGACTAATACCTGTAGTTGTATTGTTGTTGTTGCACAAACCACAAATGCGCACGCACAAGCTCGTCGCACGCGCACAATGTGATGATGTGTCCGTGAGCGTCGTGTGCATTCGTTGCCGAATCGATTCATTTTGAAAGGGCTCTGTGATGTTACTCGGGAATGTAAGGGTCAGGGGTTTTGGCTGATTAGTGGGAATACAATAGCATATATATGTAAGCTACATGCAGTCAAGTAATTCGTATGGGATCGTATTAGAGTGTGGGGTGCAGTGTCGACCACCACGTGTTGCCTCTAGGCCACTCCTGGTGCCCTCCCCCCCGCCTGGAATCTGACCCTACCCCCCCCCACAAGTCTCCACTCGGGTCCAGAGACCAAAGCCCGAAGCCGCATCCCGTGACGCCACTGCCTCTAGGGAGGCAGAGTGGAAAATCCATTCATAGCCACAGAGCCTCCATTTCCCCCGAATATCCACGAAGCCACTGCTACGTAAGCTGCGAATGCCCGGCACTTACCTCGCCAGAGTGCTGTGTCAGTGTGTGATCAATGTGCACACGTACACACACACGTACACGCTCACGTACAGACGTACACACACGTACACACACGCATACACACGGGCGCTTGCAGACACACACAAGATACAGATATTTCGTATAACCTCAACGTACTGTTGGGGCAAGCGCGGTAATCGAACACCTTTGAAAGGCGAACACGGCACACCGAGGGGTGGTCTAGCACCACGCTACGGCCACCTTCGTCTGCCTACTGGCGAAGGTCACACAATCGTAGAAGGTGCCACAGTCCTTTTAGGCTGAGTCGACCTATGGGAGGCCCAGGACCGATTAAGATATTCGTTTCCCTTATTGTAATCGAACTCGGGTCGCCGGGTTCGTAGCGCAGTGCAGCGCTAACCACTGCACCATCGTTCTGCACAAAGACAAAGATCCTTGTATAGCCTTAACAGACTGTAGGGGCAAGTGCTGTTAGCGAGCACCTATGAAGGCCGGAACGGCACACGAGGGGGTGGGTGGCCAGCACCACACCCGGCCGTTTTTGTCTCCCCAGTAGCGATGTTTAAATATCAACCTAGGGGACGCCCAGGACCGGTACAGATAATCGTCAATGGTGTTGGCCGTGGGCGGGAATCGAACCCGGATTGCCGGGTTCGTAGCGCAGCGCGGTGCTAACCGCTACACCACCGCTCCACACAGACACTCACTCACTCGCCGCAGGTAGCCGCAGGCGCGCGCGAGTGCGCGCCGTGCACAACCCTCGTTCGGGTCGTGTTCGCGCCGCACTTTCTGCAGCGGATCGTGTGCACGCGAATCAATGTCGCGCGCTCTAATTGGGATATTATTGGAGTCTGGAGTGTTCCCGTAATCTCATAACGAACGTTATTAAGGTTTAATGACCGGAGAAGTTCTACGTCTGTTAATGGAGCCAGAGAGACAGATGTACTGACCGCCAGACAGGTAGCGCCAATCACGCTCATAATCACACTTCGCGTGATTTGCGTCAGGGCGCACCACACGCGGGCTCTAGGTATCCCTCGTCCTCGTGCACAGCATGAATATGAGCCGTGCCGATCGGCCCGGTGCACCGCTGCGCCTCGTACACGCAGCGAGGGATGTGGAGGTCACGGCAGGGTCGGTGGGATTCTGGCTGAGCGGGCTTCGTGGTCCGGACACGGAGGCCGCCCGCGTCCGTGCGGCGACGCGCGACTCCGACCCTCGGTGGGCGCTGGAGCAGGAACCGCTGCCCCCCCCACCCCCCGATGGTGGGGGGGGGGGGGGTTAGCAATGGAGACGGCGGGTAAGGTGATCGGGGCGTGCAGAAGTGTGTGACTTTGCGTAAGAGTTTTAGGGGATTCTGCTCCCCCCCCCACCCCCCCCCCCCCCCCCCGCTGGGAAAGTGGACGCACGCCATCGCGGGCGAGAGGCGAGAGGCGGCCGCCGGCGCAACCTTCGCTCAGCGCGGCGCGGCGCCAAGGACACAGTCGCCCCGATCGATGCGGGGCGCGGGCCCCGTCCGCCCGCCTGCAGCGAGGGCAGCGCGGACCGCCGTGAGCGCGCGCCGGCGCGGGGCTGTGGCCGAGTCTGTGGCCGAGTCTGTGGCCGAGTTTGTGGCTGCCACTCGCGCGTGGGCCGCCGTTGTCCTCGGGCCTCCTCGGCTGCTGCTTGCAGGCGGGGAGTGGTCGCGGGTCTCGGGGACGACGGCCCGCGTCGTGGAGGCGGCTGCCGCGCGTCCAGCGGGGTCCCGCGGAGCGCTCCCACGAGTGGCACACAGGCGGCGAGTGTCTCACGGCCCCCCGGGGCACCGCCTGATTGAGGGGGGGGGGGGGGGGGGCACGGTCGCTGCGGTCCCGCGGCAACTGGAAATGAGAGATGAGACCCGAGGCCGTGAGCGAGGGTCGAGTTGGACCAAGATCCGAGCGCAGCGCGCGGACACCATCGCCACCACCGGTGCTCGAGAATGTGGTTTCACTTGAGACTTTAAATCGCGTGCATCCGGTGCCGTGCCCGTCTGGACTCTTAGGAGCCTCAGTGGGGGCGGGTGGAGGGAAGCGTGGGGGGTAGTGGGGGGGGGGGAGGCGAGGTTCAAGAGGAAGCACATTCATTATGGACGAGGAGCTGTCGACTCGAGGAGTAACGCTTCACCCACTTGCTGCGCGCCGGCGGACGCGAGGCAGCTGCAGCTGCAGTGACGGTCAGCGCTCTGGGGGTAGCGATCTCGGGCGGGGACGGGGGGGGCGGAATAGACGGGGCTAAGGTTTGGGTTCGTGCCGTGGGGTCAGGGCTACGAGTCGCAGCTGCATCCTCGACTCTTCGTGCCCGAGCAACATCGACCGCGCCGCCCGCACGAAGCCGCTGTCGCGTTCGGTTATTTGTCCGCGCGTCCGCTCGATCGCGGCTCCGTCGCCACGCCGGGTTCCCGCAATGCAAATTAATAGAGCATCGACCACGCGGGCACGTGGGGGGCTCCCGGGGGTGGGACGCACGGGGGGGGAGGTGTGGGGGGGTCTGGAGAGGTGGGGGTGCCGGGGGATGGGGGGGGGGGGCTCCATGCGCGGGGCTGCCAGGGGGTGGGTGGGTTCGGCCCCCTGTTCTGTTCGCTAGCACGGCGTGGCATGTGGGCAGCATGCGTGCAGAGGGTGCAACTACGATCGTTAGCGTTGCAGTAGCTGCAGATATAAGCTACAGTGTTGCAGTGACGTTAGCTTTGAGATAATAGCATTGTCGTGTCTCTAGTTATATGATCTGTATCATTGCAGTAGCTGCAGCTATCACCTGTATCATTGCAGTGGCTGCAGCTCTGCTCTGTAGCTTTTACTGCCTGCAGCTAGAAACCGTAGCATTGCAATTGTTGCAGCTGTGATCTGTGGCATTGCAGCGATGATCTGTGGCATTGCAGTGGTTGCAGCTGTGATCTGTGGCATTGCAGTGATTGCAGCTGCGATCTGTGGCATTGCAGTGATTGCAGCTGTGATCTGTGACATTGCAGTGATTGCAGCTGTGATCTGTGGCATTGCAGTGATTGCAGCTGTGATCTGTGGCATTGCAGTGATCGCAGCTGTGATATGTGGCATTGCAGTGATTGCAGCTGTGATCTGTGGCATTGCAGTGATTGCAGCTGTGATCTGTGGCATTGCAGTGATTGCAGCTGTGATCTGTGGCATTGCAGTGATTGCAGCTGTGATCTGTGGCATTGCAGTGATTGCAGCTGTGATCTGTGGCATTGCAGTGATTGCAGCTGTAATCTGTGGCATTGCAGTGATTGCAGCTGCGATCTGTAGCATTGCAGTGATTGTAGCTGTGATCTGTGTCATTGCAGTGATTGTAGCGGTGATCTGTGTCATTGCAGTGATTGCAGCTGTGATCTGTGTCATTGCAGTGATTGCAGCTGTGATCTGTCGCATTGCAGTGATTGCAGCTGTGATCTGTGGCATTGCAGTGATTGCAGATGTGATCTGTGGCATTGCAGTGGTTGCAGCTGTGATCTGTGGCATTGCAGTGGTTGCAGCTGTCATCTGTGGCATTGCAGTGGTTGCAGCTGTGATCTGTGGCATTGCAGTGATTGCAGCTGTGATCTGTGGCATTGCAGTGATTGCAGCTGTGATCTGTGGCATTGCAGTGGTTGCAGCTGTGATCTGTGGCATTGCAGTGATTGCAGCTGTGATCTGTGGCATTGCAGTGGTTGCAGCTGTGATCTGTGGCATTGCAGTGGTTGCAGCTGTGATCTGTGGCATTGCAGTGATTGCAGCTGTGATCTGTGTCATTGCAGTGATTGCAGCTATGATCTGTGTCATTGCAGTGGTTGCAGCTGTGATCTGTGGCATTGCAGTGATTGCAGCTGTGATCTGTGGCATTGCAGTGGTTGCAGCTGTGATCTGTGTCATTGCAGTGATTGCAGCTGTGATCTGTGTCATTGCAGTGATTGCAGCTATGATCTGTGTCATTGCAGTGATTGCAGCTGTGATCTGTGTCATTGCAGTGATTGTAGCTGTGATCTGTGGCATTGCAGTGATTGCAGCTATGATCTGTGTCATTGCAGTGATTGCAGCTATGATCTGTGTCATTGCAGTGGTTGCAGCTGTGATCTGTGTCATTGCAGTGATTGTAGCTGTGATCTGTGTCATTGCAGTGATTGTAGCTGTGATCTGTGTCATTGCAGTGATTGCAGCTGTGATCTGTGTCATTGCAGTGATTGCAGCTGTGATCTGTGTCATTGCAGTGATTGTAGCTGTGATCTGTGGCATTGCAGTGATTGCAGCTGTGATCTGTGTCATTGCAGTGATTGCAGCTGTGATCTGTGGCATTACAGTGATTGCAGCTATGATCTGTGGCATTGCAGTGATTGCAGCTGTGATCTGTGTAATTGCAGTGATTGCAGCTGTGATCTGTGTCATTGCAGTGATTGTAGCTGTGATCTGTGTCATTGCAGTGATTGCAGCTGTGATCTGTGTCATTGCAGTGATTGCAGCTGTGATCTGTGTCATTGCAGTGATTGCAGCTGTGAGCTGCGGCACTGTACAGCACACACGTACGTTGCGGGGAATCTGCGCGACGATAATAATAGCCGCGCGCGCCTCATCGTGCGACTCGGAGAGGGGGGGGGGTCGGCCGCTAGAGCCCAGGAGCGTTGTTTAACCGGTCACGGCAGCGTCTAGAGAGACCGCCGACAGCCTCGCTGCACGCAGCGAGGCTGCAGCGGAGAGAGCGCCCGGACACTGCGCGCGTTCAGCGGCCGTTCCCGCGGAGCGCTCCTCGCGCCATTAATTAATTAATGAACAATGAGGCTGCTCTCACCCCCCCCCCCCCGCGGCACCACCCCCCTACCCCTACACCACTCATCCCTGGCGCGCGACCTCGCGTCCACCTCACTCCTTGGAAGAAAATATATAAATATATACAAGTGTCCATTAGCGGGGGCTGGATATGAGATCTTTAGAAGCGCAAAGCCGAACGGTCTCAATAGGCGGGAGCAGCAGCAGCCCTCTCTCGCCCCAACATCACAGCATTCCACCGGCCACTTCATTGCGCAGCGATCAATACCGCGCGTGATTCTGACATGTAAACGAATAAAGCGCACGGAGCTATAAGGGCGAGCAAAGAAATGTTAATAAATTTAGATATATATATAAACCCATGCGGACGTGTTTTGTTGGCGTATTTCATTATTGTGTATTTTTTTTGTTCGTTGAATGATTCGCCAGGGAAATATGCGTTTGAGAGAGGAGGAGGAGGAGGGGGAGGGGGGTGGTGAAATGAAATTCCGATCGCAGTTCGCAGGACCCGGGGTCGCGCGCGCGCCGCTCGGTCCGGCGCATTGATCACGGAACGCAGAGATTGAAACAAAGCCGGTCCGCGCAGAGAGAGAGAGAGCGAGCGAGAGAGAGAGAGAGAGCGAACACGTGCACGTCAGTGTCCGGGAGCAGCCTGCCACGCTGGGAGATCGACTGGCTCCTCAGCGGTCGCCACCGACTTGAGCCCAGGGGCCCGTCGGAGCCGGCGCGAGCTCGGGGAAGGGGTCATTCTTCTTCGTGCTCGCGATGATGTGCGTGCGGCAGTGCAGGGGGAGATGGAGAGCAGAGAGAGCGAGAGAGTGAGAGAGAGAGTGAGAGAGTGAGAGTGAGAGAGAGAGAGTGAGAGAGCTTCCCGTTTAATATTTGATGCGTACCGCGCGAAGCGTTCATTAAGCCGCGCCTCTTACGTAACCGGGTCTAGATCCGAGCCGAGCTGCTCGCGTTGCGAGCTGCACTCATTGTTCGCAATGCACATTATATACGTACACACTGTATATATAAATGCAAAGATGCCCCGTGTAGCCTTTAACAGACTTTTGGGGCAAGTGCTGTTAGCGAGTATCACCGGTGAAGGCCGATACCGGCACACGAGGGGTTGGGTTGCCAGAACCACGCCCGGCCACCTTTGTCTCCAATTGGCGATGTTTACTACACCCTGCACCAGGTACTCATTTGAGATTGAGTCGACCTAGTGGAGGCCCAGGACTTGTTAAGATTATCGTCACTGATGCTAGCCCGAAGCGAGAATCGGACTCGGGGCGTACGTGTTCGTATCGCAAGCGCGCTAACCGCTGCACTGCCGCTCCCCCCCCACACACACACATATACGCACACGTACACACACACATATATATAACACACACACCTACACACGTCGCGTGCGCGTCATACACACGAGCAGGCAAGCGCTCGGATGATTCATCCGCCACCTGTTCAGGATCAACTCCCGTCCCCTGATCCCGTGCTGCCCTTGTGGAGCTTCGCCCCCCGCCCTCCCCCAAAGCTGCCCCGCGCCGCGGCGCAAACGCGGCGCGGGGCAGCAGGGGACGGAGTCCCCGAGACTCGGGCTCCGCTGCTTAGACGCGCAACGAGTTCTAACGCTCGCGTCGTCAGACGCAGATCAATAATATCGCACACACCCACGGCAAAGTGCGCTCGCCTGCAGCGTCGTCACCCTCACGCCGCAATGGACGAGTTCCACTGCGCGTTGTTGTTGCCCCCTGAATAGTTGGCATCAGAACAAAACCAACATTTGGGGGTCTCGCTATTAAAACGCCTCCAACCCCCCCCCCCCCCCCCCCATAGCCAATCTATCCCTCTCGCGCGCATCATCGTGCACGTGCAGGCGCGGGCCGTCGTGATGAGAATCAAGGAACGTTATTTGGTCTTCATCGCCCGAGTGGAATCACCGCTTGTGGATGGATTAACGACTTCATTCGGGGGGAGGGGCGAAGATGAAGGCGCTAAAGGCCCCATACTCCGCCTGACGTCAGCGCGCACGCGCCTCCTCGTGCACGCGCACACGGGGCGCGAGGACACGAGCACGCGCGCAAGCGGGGGTTGGATTTGAGGCGGGGGAGGAGGCGGGGGGGGAATCATCGCATGCGCACCCGAGACCCGCGCGCCCACGCGGCGGCGTCACAACGCGGATTCTTAACGCGCGCGCGCACGCGCCTCGTGCACGGAGACGGGGGCCCGGCCGCGCACGCGCCGCGCGCAAGGGGGAGGGAGGGAGGGGAGGCGAGGAGGGGAGGCGAGGAGAGAGTCCAAATCCCGCGCGGACGCGAGCGCCTTCAGCACCGGGGCCGCGGCTCGCTCGGGCCACCACCGCCACTGCGAACGAGTGGCGACCGAGGCGCAGAGAGGAACGAGGGCCGTCGCGTGTCCAGGCGCTCTCCCCGCGCCGGGTCCGCGTGTCCCCGCGTGCTCCCCACCACCACCACCACCACAACCTCTTCCCGCCCCCGATTTTTTTTTTCGCGCGAGACTCTCGCCGTGCCCGGGCCCATGCAGGTAGCTCAAGGACGATGGCTTGCACCGCCCTGCGCTCGGCCTCTCTCCTCCTAGCGCTCGCATTCCGTTTCGGTGAGTGTCGCTGCCGCGGTTGCCGGCGCGGAGAATGGAACGAGAGAGAGCGAGCGAGAGTGGAACGCGAGAGCGAGAGAGCGAGAGAGCGAGCGAGCGACAGCGTGAGACGCGGGCTCGCCGCCGTTGGGCGTCCATTCAACAAGTCCGCGTGGGGTGAAGCGCCTCGCGCCTCGTCGGTGTCAGCGCCTGAGCCGCTCGGGTGCCGCGCGCCTCTCATCCCAGCCGCGCGCGGAGCCGAGACGCAGCGCGATCGGCTCGGCTGATTGAAGTCGCTTCCTTGCGCCGTCTTTTATTCATGAGACGAGCGCCCTGCGACCCTGGAGGAGCACAGCTCCTTGCGTCACGCGTGCGCCTCCCCCGCGGTCAGCATATTTACTACTACTACTGTTATTGTTGTGATCGTGATTATTACCGCTGCTGCTGCTGCCGCCGCCGCTATTCACAAAAGAACATACGCGGCGAGCCTGCCCCGATCGCGTGAACTGCTCGCGAGAGCGCGGTGGTGACACCCACACGCCGTGGCTCGGGCAGCGAACTCGGACACGGAAAGCGCCGGTTCGCGTTGGGTAGCTGCAGCGGCTGCGTTCGGCGATCATTTACAGCAGCAGAGCAGCAGTAGCTACCGTCTCCTTGTCCGCCGGGTGTTTTTTTTTCTTTAGGAATAACGAATGGCGAGTCGATGAATCGCGGACGTTGCGAGATGCATCATCCAGGGGGGGTCAATCGGCGCGCGCGTGAGCGCCAGGGATCGCTGTAGGCCGAGTCTCCACTCGAGGCCGTGTCGCTGCCGCGCTCCGCTTCAACGAAAGCGGAACTCCGGCGCGTCGCGATCGTCAACGGAGCCGTCGCCGAGTTGCGTGCGGAGCGCACGGAGCGCGCCGTGGGCCGCGACGACTCGGCCGCGTCCCTCACCCAGGGAACGCCGTGGCTCTCACGGAGCCGTTTACACCTACGACGTTTAAATTCCCGGTTATATGATGTATCCTTTGCCTCTTACAGTATTTCATCGTAGTGGAATTATTATTATTATTGTTTAAATCTCGATGTTATGTAATTCCATCAGCGATGTCGCTTTAAATTAATTCTCTTCGCGTGGTGCCATGTTATCTTCACGGTGACGCACTATTTGATATCTTCATCGATGGCGGATCCATTCGCCCCGTGTCGCGTTCATCCTGAAGTCGCGCGATGCGGCCGGCGACGCACGCGCGGCTTCTTTGACTCGGAGATAACGGAGACACGGGAGACGAGGGGACGGGACACGAGACACGGGAGACACGGGAGACGAGAGGACGGGAGACGAGACA
The DNA here is from genome assembly GCF_964198595.1 of Lampetra fluviatilis. Lineage (NCBI taxonomy): Eukaryota > Metazoa > Chordata > Hyperoartia > Petromyzontiformes > Petromyzontidae > Lampetra > Lampetra fluviatilis. The sequence continues at coordinate 12,105,359 of NC_136300.1, forward strand.
CGGGAGACACGGGAGACGAGAGGACGGGACACGAGACACGGGAGACACGGGAGACGAGAGGACGGGAGACGAGACACGGGAGACACGGGAGACGAGAGGACGGGAGACGAGACACGGGAAACGAGAGGACGGGACACGAGACACGGGAGACGAGACACGGGAGACGAGGGGACGGGACACGAGACACGGGAGACGCGAGACACTGGAGATACGGGAGGGGGGTACACGCGCCTTCTCCGTGTAAATCGGCCGCCGCCGCTCCGTTTCCTTTTCGCCGCGGTCTTCTGCCAGGGTCGCCGAGTCGCCGTTCGCCGTCTCCCCGCTCTTTCTTTCGCTCCTCGCTGGAGCCTCCGTCTCGTAGCGACCCCCCCCCCCCCACGAGAATCCCTCGCACGCGGCTCCGCAAGCGCGCGCGGGGAGGCGGAGTGGAGAGGAGAGGGGGTCAGGTCGCGTCTGGGGGTCGCGCTGATCTTCGTGTCGAGGCGGTGGCAGCAGCGGAGGTCGCGACCCCTGGCGCTCCTCTCAAACGCGTCCGGACGTCGAGGTCGCGTACAGTATTTTGAAAGTTCACACGCGCAGGTCCATTACAGGAGGTTAATACACGGCGTGGGGAGGGAGGGGATGCGAGAGGAGGAAGGGGGGGGGGGTAAAGACCGAGAGATTATTTATTCATCTCAGGTGAAGTGAACAAATACGCTGCATCATCAATTAGCTCGTGAGCGACTGTCCGGGGGAATATTGAATGGAGGGGCACGGTCGACGCTGCGGGTCGGCGCTGATGATGCGCTGCTGCTCGGGTCTCTCTCGGTCTTTCTCTCTCTCTTTCTTTGTCTCACTGTATCTATTTCTGTCTCTGTCTCTCTCTCCCTGTGTCTCTCTCTTACTCGTTGGAGCATCTCGGTGCCTTTATTCATTCTAAATATTTGTTTGTTCGGCAAGAAAAAAAATGTAAGTGTCGGATTGAAATGGCGATGACAGGGAGCTCGACGTTGAATGATATAACAGGAGAGGACGTCAACGTCGTAGACATAACTACTACATAAGCTGCTACGCACACATACCATATCTGCGCACGTAAATATATATAAATATATATACACACGCAAATACAAAGATCCCCCGTATAACCTAAACAGAAATGTTGTTAGCGAGCGTCTATGAAACCTGGCAAGCATAAACAGCCACACACGAATACACACAAATGCACTCTACATGCACACGCATACACAGAAGCACACACACGACGTGTGTGTGTGTATACACAGATACGCACTCATACGCACGCACATACAGAGACATACAAACTGATATATATATACACATCTATACATGAAGATACAGATGCGCACATACGACGAAGACAACGATTCCGCGTGTTCGCGTGTATCGTAACAGCTCACGAAGGGGTGGCTGTCCGGCACCACGCCCGGCCGCCTTTGTCTCCCCAGTGCTGATGTTTACATACTGCGCCAGGGCCCGTTCAGATAATCTCCAGTTATTAAATCGTGAACAGGAATCGAATTCGGTGACCGCGGGTTAGTAACGCAGTGCGCAACCACTCCACTACCGCTCCCCATACGAAGACAAAGATCCCCCGTATAACCTTGACAGACTGTTGGGGCAAGTGCTGTTAGCGAGCACCTCTGAAGGCCGGCGCGGCACGCGACGGGGCCGCCTTCGTCTCCCTCGTGGCGATCGCGCCACGTACTAATTTGAGGCTGAGTCGACCTAGAGGAGGAGGCACAAGATCGGTCCAAATAATGAATCGTCACTGGCGTTAGCCGTGAACGGGAATCGAACCCGGGTGGCCAGATTCATAGTGCAGTGCGCTAACCACTACACCACCGCTCCACAGTCTACACACACACAAACATATACACACACACAGACACACACAAACACACACACAGACAAACACACATACACACACAAACAAACACATACACCCACACAAACACACATACACACACAAACACATACACAAACACACATACACACGCACAAACATACAAACACACACACAAACACAGACAAACACACACACATGCACACACACAGACACACACACATAGAGGAGCATGCACGCACAACCGCGTACGGTACTGTACTCGCAACACCCGATGTGCAATGAATCCAAGGCAGGGAAGAGAGGGGTCTGTCCCGGGGGTCCCCGCTTCCCCCCCCACCTCCCCGGGACGATGGGCGAGGAGACGACAGGGATGGCGCCTCGCGTGCACTGGGGTGGGTGAGTGAGTGAGCGAGCGAGTGAGTGAGTGGGTGAGCGAGTGAGTGAGTGAGTGGGTGAGCGAGTGAGTGAATGAGTGGGTGAGCGAGTGAGTGAGTGAGTGAATGAGTGGGTGAGCGAGCGAGTCAGTGAGTGAGCGAGTGAGTGAATGAGTGGGTGAGCGAGTGAGTGAATGAGTGGGTGAGCGAGTGAGTGAGTGAATGAGTGGGTGAGCGAGCGAGTGAGTGGGTGAGCGAGTGAGTGAATGAGTGGGTGAGCGAGTGAGTGAATGAGTGGGTGAGTGAGTGAATGAGTGGGTGAGCGAGTGAGTGAATGAGTGGGTGAGCGAGTGAGTGAGTGAGTGAATGAGTGGGTGAGCGAGCGAGTGAGTGGGTGAGCGAGTGAGTGAATGAGTGGGTGAGCGAGTGAGTGAATGAGTGGGTGAACGAGTGAGTGAATAAGTGGGTGAGCGAGTGAGTGAATGAGTGGGTGAGTGAGTGGGTGAGCGAGTGAGTGTACGTGGCTGCGCGCTGAGGCTATTGCGCCGTGCTACGAACCCGGCCACCCGAGTTCGATTTCCGCCCACGACCGAATAACAAGGGGGGATCATTTAAACCGTTTCTGGGCCGCCCCTAAGTCGATTCAGCCTCAAACAGAGTACCTTATGTGGTGTGTAAAACATCAGCACCGGAGAGACAAAAGCGGCCGGGCAATGGTGTAGGACACCCACCCCCTCGTGTGCCGTTCCGGCCTTCACAGGTGCTCGCTAATAGCCCTTGCCCCAACAGACCGTTAAAGGCTACACGTGGGAGCTTTGTCTTTGTGACTGCGTACATATGTTAGTGCATTATTCAGGGTGCGTGTAAATGTGACTGTGGGAGTTGGTGTACACGTGCGTGTGTGCGTGTATGTGACACGTGCGTGTGTGTGACACGTGGGGGCGTGTAACCTGGCGCGCGTGTACATTGTACATTTGTGCTTGTAAACGCGCGTGTGAATTTTAGTGCGTGGAGGTGTTCGTATTGATGCGCGTGTGTGGTGCACTTGACGACGCGTGTGTGAGTGTGCGTGAGTGTGGGGAGCGGTAGTGTAGCGGTTAGCGCTACGCTGCGCTACGAACCCGGCGAAACGAGTTCGATTCCCGCTCACGGTCAACGTCGGTGACGTTTATCTGAACCGGTCCTGGGCCTCCCCTAGGGTCGACTCAGCCTCAAATGAGTACCTGGTGCGATGTGTAAAACATCGCCACTGGGGAGACAAAGGCGACCGGGCGTGGTGTTGGCCACCCGCCCCCCTCGTGCCGGCCTCCATAGGTGCTCGCCAACAGCACTTGCCCCAACATTCTCTCAAGGCTATACGGGGGTTCTTTGTCTACGTGCGCGTGAGTGTGCACGACGGGCGCGCGCCTGCTGCACCGCAGGCCGCTCCACGGCTCCTCTTTGTGCTGCTGCTGCTGCTCCTGCTGCTGCTGGCGACTCGCGACTCGCGCGTACACCGCGACAGCTGGCGCCACGTGTACAAGTGTCTGTGTGGGGGGGTGGTGGTGATGGGGGGGGTGGTGGTGATGGGGGGGGAGGTGGGGGGGGTGTTTTTGGCTCCGTGCCCGTGGTTTCAACATTAGTGCCTCGAACAACATAAACCGCGCGCAGCATTAATCCACTGCGCTCCTACATCTGTCACGCCATCTTGGGCTGTCCGCGAGAGAGCGCGAGAGAGAGATGGAGAGAGCGCCACTGAGAGATAAATGGAGAGAGAGAAAGAGATGTCGCCTCTCCACACTCTCTCCCACGCTCTCTCCCCACCATCACGGCCGCTTCAATACAGACGCGACCCTGACCGACCCGGGGGAAGACCCCCTCGTACAACCCCCCCGGGGGGGAGGGAGGAGGAGGAGGGGGCGCTTCGTTTGTCTGATATCTTCCCCTCCCCCCACCTCGCTCACCTCACCTCGCCAGCGCTGTGCCAGGACCGGGGGAACGAGGTGATCGAGGCGGCCGCGCCGGGCCGCTGCGACGCCTTCTACGCGGGCCTCTCGGGCTGCCTGCACCGCCTGGGAGACCACCTGAACCGCGTGCGGCCCGACATGGACGAGAGCCACGCGGTCACCACGCTCTGCAAGTAGGGGGCGCGCGCCCGGCACGGGCACCCCACACCGCCCCGGGCACCCGACGGCCGAGATCACACGTGGGGGGAGTAGTGCTCCTAGCTCCTAGCGAGCAGAACCTATGCCGGCCGGCACGGCACGCACATTACTGTTAGTGAGTACTTATACAGGCCGGCACGGAACACGAGGGAGTGGGTAGCCAGTGCCACACCCGGCCGCCTTTGTCTCTCTCGTGACGATGTGTACACACACCGCACCGGGTGCTCGTTTGAGGCTGAGTCTACGTAGGTGAGGCCCAGGACTGTTCCAGATAATCGCGTTGGTCGTGAGCGGGAATCGAACTCGGGTCGACGGGTTCGTAGTGCAGTGCGGCATCGCTCCCCACATGGGCTCGCTGGCCCCACCAACGCAGAGACGCACCGAGACGCAGCGATGTTTTCTACCGGCCATGTTGTCTTCGCGTCTCCCTTGCTCTGCCTCCTTCTTCTTCTTCCTCGCATCGCCGAAGAGGGATCGGGGCCGGAGCCGTGATGCTGGGACCAGAGTCCCCGTACGCAGGTCTGGGTCTCCCTACCCACGTGGGTCTCAGTCACCCAGTCGCTCCGCATGCGTTCGGGGACTCTCTCATTGGCTTTGGATCCCGCGCACTGACCTGGGTCTCTGCGCACGGCTCAGCTCCGCGTGCGCTCCTGAATCCGGCTCCTGAATCCGGCTCCTGAATCCGGCTCCTGAATCCGGCTCCTGAATCCGGCTCCTGAATCCGGCTCCTGAATCCGGCTCCTGAATCCGGCTCCTGAATCCGGCTCCTGAATCCGGCTCCTGAATCCGGCTCCTGAATCCGGCTCCTGAATCCGGCTCCTGAATCCGGCTCCTGAATCCGGCTTCTGAATCCGGCTCCTGAATCCGGCTCCTGAATCCGGCTCCTGAATCCGGCTCCTGAATCCGGCTCCTGAATCCGGCTCCTGAATCCGGCTCCTGAATCCGGCTCCTGAATCCGGCTCCTGAATCCGGCTCCTGAATCCGGCTCCTGAATCCGGCTCCCCGCTCAGTCCCTCTGCGCTGCGACGGGGAGTCGCCGTGGAGCGTTGCAACGCGGCGAGGATCGCGACAAAATCGCCGCGACCCCGCGCTTCAACGGCGCAGATTCAGACCGGCAATGAATTTGTCATTTAATTCGCTGTATCGCGCTCGTATTTAAGGACAAAACGCATTTTTATATAATAAAAAAAATTATACCGCAGTCGGGTGCTGCCTATAAATAATGCATGCGGGTATCCGAGGAATAAATTACGATGAATTATGCAGCCGCTGCTCCCGTTGCTGTGAGGACGCTCGTGCGGTGAGGCGCATGCAGCATCAGCAGCAGCACCCGAAAGCACCAGTAGCATCAACAGCACCAGTAGCATCAACAGCACCAGTTGCATCAACAGCACCAGTTGCATCAGCAGCACCAGTAGCACCACCAGTAGCATCAGCAGCACCAGTTGCATCAGCAGCACCAGTTGCATCAGCAGCACCAGTAGCATCAGCAGCACCAGCAGCACCAGCATTAGCATCAGCAGCACCAGTTGCATCAGCAGCACCAGTTGCATCAGCAGCACCAGCAGCACCAGCATTAGCATCAGCAGGACCAGCAGCATCAGTAGCATCAGCAGCACCAGCAGCATCAGCAGCACCAGTAAGCGCCAGCAGCATCAGCAGCACCAGTAAGCGCCAGCAGCACCAGCAGCACCAGTAAGCGCCAGCAGCACCAGCAGCACCAGTAAGCGCCAGCAGCACCAGCAGTAGCATCAGCAGCACCAGTTGCATCAGCAGCACCAGCAGCACCAGCAGTAGCACCCCGTAGGTGGTGGAGTCAGCGTGAAGCCGGGCCCCGGGGGCCGGGGGGGGGGGTCTCCGCGCCGAGCGCGCTCGCCCAGGGCGACCGCACGAGGCCGCGTGTCGCGCGCGGCGCGTGACACGCGGCACTCGGCACGGACAGAGAGTCGTCGACTCGGCGAGACGCGCGCATCGAACATCGGCGCGCGTTCGGGGTCCCGATTATTTTCGATTCCTACTTTTAACGAAACGCAAAATGAGTTGTGCAAGGCTGCTCCACCGGCCCCGTCTCGCGACTCGTCTGTCGAGTGGCCAACTCACCGATTTGTTTCCATGTGTATTGTGCTTCGTTTTACTCCGTTGTCTATGATGAGTACATACCGTAGAGCTACGTGTGTGTATGTTCGTTCGTATGTTTATGATGTATTCGTCGATTTGTCAGTAGGCAGGCTATTTATACGTCTCTATATATATCTGGTTGTATCTTGTATCGTTCTATTTTGACAAGTTTTACGTATTTATGTTTAATACGTACCTGTATGTCTATATCTTAGTCTTCTTTTGCAGAAAATGTTCGGTACTTGTTTATCTTTCTGTGTCTCGATGCAATCGCCTCGTGCCGGGTCCGTGAACGCGTGGGCGGTGGGGGGTCTCCTCGGCGGATCCCCCAATAGGGGGGTTCCCGCTCCCCTCCGCACCCCCCATCACTCCCCACCCACGCGTCCCGGGTGATACAATGCCGTGGAGCTGCTGCTGCTGCTGCTGTATGCAGGCCGCGTGTATAATAATAACAATATGAATATCCTCACACTCGCCGCACTCACTGGCGCAGCAACATGCGCGCACAAAGACGAGCACCCCCCCCCCGTGTCTCCATCGCAGCGGAGTTCTTGAGGCAAGGTGCTGCTTGCGAGTTCCTTGCATGCGCGCGCCCACACACAGACAGAATATAACCTTGGTGAGCGGTGGGGACAAGTGCTGTTAGTGAGCACCTACGGAGGGCGGCATTGTGGCACACGAGGGGGGCGGGTGGGTGGCCAGCACCACGCCCGACCGCCTTTGTCTCCCCAGTGCGATGTTTTTACACGCCGGGCCAGATACTCGTTTGAGGCTGAGTCGACCTAGTGGAGACCCAGGACTGGTTCAGATAATCGTCACTGGTGTTGGCTGTAGGCGGCAGGTTCGTGGCGCAGTGCCGCCACGCTACCGTCCCCCACGTCCATGCGCATTTACGCAACGACACATGCACAGAGGCACACACACGGGTGCATATGTGTAGATATATATACAAAGACAAAGATCCCCCGTATAGCCTGTAACAGACGGTTGGGGCAAGTATTGTTGGCGAGCACCTATGAAGGTCAGAACGGCACACGAGGGTGTGGATGGCCAGCGCCAAGCCCCGCCGCCTTTGTCTCCCCAGTGGCGATCTTTACTACACATCGAACCATTTGAGTCTGAGTCGACCTAGGGAAGGCCCAGGACCGGTTCAGATAATCGGCACTGATTTTGGCCGTGAGCGGGAATCGAACTCGGGTCGCCAGGTTCGTAGCGCAGCGCGCTAACCGGTAGTGTAGTACTGCTCCCCACGACACATATATACACACACACGTGTATGTATATACACACACGGGTACACGCACACACGTGTATGTATATATGTACACACACGGCTACACGCACACACACACGTGTATATATGTATGTACACACACACACACGTGTATGTATGTATGTACACACACACACGTGTATATATGTATGTACACACACACGTGTATGTATGTATGTACACACACGGTTACACGCACACACACACGTGTATATATGTATGTACACACACACGTGTATATATGTATGTACACACACACGTGTATATATGTATGTACACACACACACGTGTATATATGTATGTACACACACACACGTGTATGTATGTATGTACACACACACACGTGTATATATGTATGTACACACACACGTGTATATATGTATGTACACACACACACGTGTATATATGTATGTACACACACACACGTGTATGTATGTATGTACACACACACGTGTATGTATGTATGTACACACACGCGCGGAATTCATTCTCTTTTAATCAACAACCCTGGGATTCAGGTCTAATTAATGAATTAATCTCAGGCCTGTTCATAATTTTACCCATTCATTGCGTAATAGACAGCAGCTATTAATATCGCTCATTAATGCATTTAAAATACAACGTGAACAACTATAATAAAAAGGCACGTGTGTATGCTACAGTCAGAGCGTCGTAGTAATAACAACCATGTAACAGCAATTACAATACAATATTTAACAGCCGATATAATAATGGAGGCGCGCGGCTCTAAACGGTAAAAAACGGAACGAGGGGAACGGCAACGGGGAGCTGAGGAATGAGGGCGGCGAAGCTGCGGGGAGGGATCTTAGAGACGAGCGGCTGGAGAAGGCCGCGCGTAGCGGGGGGGGGGTGCCTGGATGATGGTCGTACAGGCGGCGGAGGGGCTGAGCTCTCGCCTCGCGCGCCGCGATTGGAGTCGAGGTCCAGGACCCCGTGTCCCGTTAAGCGCTCCCCGGGGGGTCGCGGGGTTGGGTGAGTTGGGGGGGGGGGTGTCGTGGGGTTGGAGTTGTGGGGGGGGGGGGTACCACATCGTTAATCAGGAATAAACGCGCCCACGGCCGCTTGCCTCGGGGGGGGGGGGGGGGTGAAGGCGACGGTGGCGCAGCCACAGCCGGCAAGGCTCCTCCGTTTGGAAGCGGGGCCCCACGCCGTGGAATCGCCACGGCCATGCGGTTCTGTGTTGGGCCGTGTCGCCAAGGGTTGCGAAAGTGGATGGGCCCGAGCGCTCACTCATCACGGCTCCGCGCGTGGGCCGTGATGATGATGCTAAAAATAGATCTCACGTGGAGGCTACCGATCACCCCCCCCAAGGCCTCTACAGAAGAGACGGCGATTCTCAGTGGCGATGACCTGGATGCGATGCCCCCCCCCTCCCCACCCCAACACGCTGTCACATTATTTAGGATAACTCGATTATTTTTGGAGTGCGCGATGGCAGCCGCGGTGAGGTTCAGGAAACTCGATGCAAATGTCAAGGTCTGCCGATGCTGCTGCTCGCCACGCTGAGAAGGCTTCAGCAGACAGAGACGCAATTCGCGTCGTGCTGCTTGCGCTCCGTTGAAGGAGCTCAGACCACAGTGGGATTGCTGTGGGGTCCAGCAAAATTAGTTTAATTTACACACGCACACAGACTTCACACACACATATATATATACATATTGTCTTGTAAATTGATACGTATAGACGTATTTTAACACGTACGTTTATGTACATACATGCTAAAATAATTGTATATACACGTACGTACAGACAAAGGTAGATGATGCGTACACATTATCAAGGCATAGTAATCTGCACACAGACGAAGCTTGTGATAATTTACACGGCAGCGATTCGATTCACAGATCTCGAGTCGTCTTCTTCGCGTTGTGCGGGTTAGTTTTCACCTTGGGCGGGCATGCGACATCGATGTGCATCTTGCGTACACTTCACAAAATGCTCGCCATATATTGAGGAATATTCGGTTATGTTTTAGGTCTCATTAGCAGCTGATTTTCCAGTTAATATTGGCAATGCAATCTGCTCTTACCAATTAGAGAATTACAGAGAACACATTACATCTTACAAGCCACACAAGACAAAGATCCCCCGTGTAGCCTTAACAGACTGTTGGGGCAAGTGCTGTTAGCGAGCACCTATGAAGGTCGGCAAGGCACACGAGGGGGTTGGGTGGCCAGCACCACGCCCGGCCGCCTTGTCTCCCTGGTGGCGATGTTTTTACGCACCGCACCAGATAGTCATTTGAGGCTGAGTCGACCTAAGGGAGGGCGCCCAGAACCGGTTAAGATAATCATCACTGGTGTCTGCCGTGAGCGGGAATCGAACCAGGGTCGCTAGGTTCGTAGCGCAGCGCGCTAACCGCTGCACCACCGCTCCCCGCCTTCACGCACCCACACGCACGCCAGAGCCGCTCGCTCATCGCGTGGTCCGTGTCACCCTCCCCCCTCCACCACCCCCGCGGCCGCAGGCACTGGGAGGAGTTCCAGGCGTGCTCAGTGGCCGCCATTTCCGACTGCCAGAAGGGTGCCACGGACACGTGGAAGTCGCTGGCGAAGGACATGCGGAAGCTGAAGTTCAAGGGGAACATGTACGCGCTGTGCGACAAGGGCAGCAGCGCGGCCACGCGGGGCCTCGTCGCACCGCTGGCGCTGCTCGTCCCCCTCGCCGCCGCCTGGTTGCAGCTCGCGCTGTGACGGTCACACGCACACGCCAGAGCCCCCCCCACCCTCCCTCGAGGTCCGGGTTTTTGGGGGGTGAGGGGGGATTCCACCCCTCCTCCTCCTCCGCCCCTCCCCCCGTACTCCACCCGACGCGCGAGAGACGACACCCCCCACCCCCCACATCATTTTTTCCCTCTCCCCATCCCGCGCGCAAGGTGGCCCACGTCTCACGCCGCCGTCATTCACCCGCACGGGGAGAGGAGGAGGAGGAGGAGAAGGGGGGGGGGTGCGACAATTCTCCTTAAGCCACGCCACTATCGATGGGTAGGGGGAGCGAGCCCCCCCCCCTCCCCCGGAAACTCTGTGGACGTTAAAACTCACAAAGCAATCGAGCACAGAAGGGGGGCTGGCGGCGGCGAGTCTGGAGAGAAGCGCCACAAATTGGGAGGCGGCACAGAGACGCGCTCGGTGCGGAGTGGGTTTGTATTGAGCAGCGGCGTGGCGGAGGAGGCGAATGCGGCGACGAGGAGGCGCGCTGGTAAAGACGTTGATTGTAGAACTCACGGGGGGGTTACAAGCTCGTGCTGTGTGCTCCACGGGGAGACGGTGGCTGGGTTCGTGAGGCCCCGCGCGTGCCCGTCCTGGCCGGGGCACGCGCGACTGGGGACGCGCCGCGCTCCGGGATGCCCGGCGCCGTGCGAGGGATCGAGAAGCGTGGGGGGGGGGGATGAGAGAGAGCGCGCCAGGCAGAGTGTGAGTTGGCGAGTAAGCGAGTGAGAGAGACAGTGAGTTAGTGAGGAGGAGTGTAAGGGATGAGAGGGAGAAGATGAGAGAGAACAAGTGATGAGTGTGAGGCATGAGAGGGAGAGAGAGAGAGAGTGAGCAAGTGAGGAGGAGTGTAAAGGATGAGAGGGGGAGAGAGAGTGAGGAGGAGTGTGAGGGATGAGAGGGAGAAGAAGAGAGGGAGCAAGTGATGAGTGAGAGGGATGAGAGGGAGAGAGCAAGTGAGGAGGAGTGTGAGAGACAGAGAGAGCCCTGAAGGATCTCGCGTTGCGCGGGGCACACGGGGGGGGGGGCTGTCCGCTCGTGTCCCACGCTCGTTCACATCTCTTCTTCATCGCGTTTCCATGGAAAATTATGTTTTGAGCGACGCTCCCCCACGACACCACCACTCCCACCGCATGCGCCACTCACTCCGCGCCTCCTCCTCCGCTGGTGTCCCGACGCCGGACGCGTCCGACGCGAATGTCGATGTGCGTGTGCCCCCACCCCCCCCCCTCCCTCTTTGTCTCGAGAGTCGTTCCCGGGGTCGGTGCCTCCTCGTCGTCGTCGTCGGTGTTAACTCGTTCCGTGTGTTCCGTTGTCGTCCAGTCGTCGTCTTTTACATTTGAAGGTGTGCGGCCTGAAACGCGTGTGGGGAAGTGGGGGGGGGGGGGGGATAATTACACGCAAAAACATGCAACTAGTTCTATATGAGAAAAAAAATAGATTATATGAGATGCTATACGAATACACAACACGTGCGTGGAGCGGTGGGAGGGTGTCCATTCCGAACAAAGGTGTACAGTTTTTAAACAACAGATGGATTATATAATTGCAAGCAATAAATAGCCGTGGTCCAGGACAGTCACGGGCTCCATGATAATGATGACACTAACAGCGGTGATGGTGGTGATGACGGTGGTGATGTTGGTGGTGCTGGTGGTGCTGGTGATTCACCGTGGCGTGCGCGCCTGAACTCGCTCCCGACTCGGACTCCCATCAGAAATCCGCGGAAGCCCCTGACTCCCATCAGAAATCTGCGGAAGCCCCTGACTCTCATTAGAAATCCGCGGAAGCCCTTGACTCCCATCAGAAATCCGGGGAAGCCCCTGACTCCCATCAGAAATCCGCGGAAGCCCCTCGTCTCACTCTAAGTATCACGTCCGATGGTCTCCAGTGGTGGCGGTGGAGTCGTTAAACTAAACCGCACGCTCAGCTCCAACAGAACAAGGGTCAGTAAAAGCGAAGTTTCTCGGGCCTTGGCAGGCTATAGGAGGACCGCGGTGGGGAATGAGGGCAGAGGGGGGCCCTGTTGATGTCCAGGCGAGCGCACGGCTCGAGGACACCACGGTAGGGACGTAGCGCGCATTCGCAGAGACAACCCCAGCGAGAGCCGCCCGGGCCGCCGTTGGCTTCTTTTTCGTTCCTTTCCTTTGCAGGTTTTTTTTACTCGCAGAGACGCGGACGGCGGCTCCCCTTCAAAGGTGACGCCGCGTGGAAACCCCCATGGCGCTTTGCGACGTTTGCGAACCACGAATGTTGCGCACTTTACTTCGGTTTGTCCCCTCGTCGTGTACGAGTCGGCCGAGTGTGAACATTTCCTCTTCATGAAATATAAAACTATTATTTTAACGCGTGCGTCGCTCTCTCACTCACTCGCTCGCTCTCTGATCCGATGTGTGTGTCTATGTGTGTCTTTGGGGAGCGGTAGTGTAGCGGTGAGCGCGCTGCGCTATAAATCTGGCCACCCGGGTTCGATTCCAGCTCACGGCCAACACCAGCAGTGATTATCTGAACCGGTCCTGGGCCCTCTCCTATGTCGACTCAGCCTCAAATGAGTAGCTTGAGTGGTGTGCAAACATCGCTACTATGGAGACAAAGGCGGCCGGGTGTGGTGTTGGCCACCCACCCTCTCGTGTGCAGTGCCGGCCTTAATAGGTGCCTCGCTTACAGCACTTGCCCCAACAGTACGTTAAGGCTACACGGGGGATCTTTGTCGTCTCAGCGCGCGCGTGTCCACCGACGCTCAGTGACGTCACTGCGCCAGACCTTTGGCTCCTGGGACTCTCCGCGTGGTCTCGTCCATTCGGCCTGAACACGCCGCGTGACTGCACCGCCCTCACCTGTGACGTGAACATTCCACGTGATGCACCCGGTACGCATCATAAATGCCGTGCATTGTACCCCATGCATCTATACCGCAGCAGCTCACGGCGTGTGCACATGAACACTGCTCTCATCTGATTTGGACGTTGGCGTTCGTTTATGTTGTCCTTTGTTTCATTCGGATTTTATGTATAATGTTTTTAGAGTTCGGTCTTTCTAGTGATGCGGGAGTCTTCGTGGCCAAGCAGGCCGCTCCGGCTGTGACAGCGAGCCGAGAGCAGTGGCCACACGCGTGTTTGTCCATAGCAGCATACAATACAACACGCATACTACAATAATATAACATAGAATAACCACATATATAACACATTATACAACACATCATACAATACCACGCATACTACAATAATATAACATAGAATAACCACATATATAACACATTATACAACACATCATACAATACGACGCATACTACAATAATATAACATAGAATAACCACATATATAACACATTATACAACACATCATACAATACAACACGCATACTACAACAATATAACATAGAATAACCACATGTATAACACATTATACAACACATCATACAATACCACGCATAATACAATAATATAACATAGAATAACCACATGTATAACACATTATACAACACATCATACAATATCACGCATACTACAATAATATAACATAGAATAACCACATATATAAACCATTAATCAACACATCATACAATACCACGCATACTACAATAATATAACATAGAATAACCACATATATAGCACATTATACAACACATCATAGAACACGCATAATACAACACGTATTGCATGCTGTGCTACGTACTGTGTATGTGATGTTGTGCACGTTGTTATGATATTTGTGATGGATTATAACTATAATTGTGATTATTCTTCTTGGCTTCTGTGGGCTATGTCGCACGACCGGATGGAGTGGTGGCGCTGCGCTTCTCGCATTGCGCCTGAGAACCCCCGCGGTCTGGGTTTGATTCCCGGCCACGGCTAACATCAGTGGCGAGTGATATCTGAACCGATCTTGACCTTCAACTCCCCCGGCGTGACTGAAGATCAAATGACCCGTGGGCTATACCCATCACTGCTGTACGTGAGACGTTGTATTCTTCACTCCGATGTCTATCATTGCACGTGATGTGGAGCGGCCTTCATCCAGCAGTGCACGAAGAGTTGTACAATATCATGTTTGTGTAGTATATTACATTGTATTACGTCTGACGTGGTGTAATGCGTGATGTGGGGAGTGGTAGTGTAGCGGTCAGCGCGCTGCGCTACGAATCCGGCGGCCTGAGTTCGATTCCAGCTCACGGCCAACACCGGTGACGATCATTTGAACTGGTCCTGGACCTCCTCCCCTAGGTTGACTCAGCCTCAAATGAGTACCTGGTGCGGTGTGCAAACATCGCCACTGGGGAATCAAAGGCGGCCGGGCGTGGTGCTGGCCACCCACCCCCTCGTGTACCGTTCCGGCCTTCATAGGTGCTCGCACACAGCACTTGCCCCAACAGTCTGTTACAGGCTATACGGGGCATCTTCGTCTTTGTGTCACGTGATGTGTATTGTTCCAAGATGTGTGTTGTACGTGAGGCAGTGTTGGGACGCGATGTAGTGAGTGTGATGTATCAGGCGCTGTGTATCCACGTCGGGTGTTGTAGTTCGTATTTGATTTGGGCCACGGAGTCAATGGCTGCGACGCACATCTCCTGCTCTGAAAAACGAATATTCAATCAATTCTAGCCCCTTACCTCAAGAACCACCGTAGATTCCTCTAACCCTATTCAAATATCTAACCATATCCCTAACACCAACGCTATCTCCCCCACACACACACGTATACACACACACGTATACACACACGCGTATACACACACACGTATACACACACACGAATGTAAACCCACATATATGCAGGTCCAGGCACAATTGCATAAACACACACAAACAAAGATCCCCCGTATAGCCTTAACAGACTGTTGGGGCAAGTGATGTTAGCGAGTATCTTTGAAGGCCGGCACGGCAAACGAGGTGGGTGGCCTGCACCACGCCCGACCGCCTTTGTCTCCACTGTGGCGATGTTTACACACCGCACCAGGTACTCATTTGAGGCTGAGTCAACCTAGGGAAGGCCCTGGACCGCTTCACAGGTGTTTACCGTGAGCGGAAATCGAACTCGGGTTTGCCAGGTTGGTAGCGCAGCGCGCTAACCGCTCCACCACCGCTCTCCCTGGTTCCAGCGGGCACACACGAAGACAAAGATCCCCCGGGTAACTTTTGCGGCAAGTGCTGTTAGCGAGCACCTATTGAGCCCGGCACGGCACACGAGGCTGTGACTACGCAGCGCCCTGCTACAGGGGACCGAACTGGGCACTCTAACAGCGTTATAGGAATCCGAGGAGTATTTGGTCACTCTGCAAGAAGCGAACACAGATTTATTTAACATCTACTTACTCATTTATCTGTACAGAACCGCCACGTTGAGCCTTGTAACTAATTTTCAGGAGGCTCCTGCTGCTACGTTGTATTTTAATTGTATTCAGAAGTTTCCCGCCAATTAGTGCTGAGTTGTGTTTATTATTACAAGTGGGGAGCAAGTCGGCGCATCCGTAGAAAACGCCCACGCCTTGCACGAGGGAGCAACGCTCTATCCCCGGACAGATGGAAACAGATGGCGATGAGTCCACTTGCTCCACTGCCTTCTTGAGGGCGTGCCAGGGCACGGCACCTCCTCGACGCCCTCCCACGGGAAGGGAGCTTCACAACCACGTCTGTGTGTGTGTGCTGTGATGTCTATGTGTGTGTGCCGTGATGTCTGTGTGTGTGTGCTGTGATGTCTGTGTGTGTATGCCGTGATGTCTATGTGTGTGTGCCGTGATGTCTATGTGTGTGTGCCGTGATGTCTGTGTGTGTGTGCTGTGATGTCTGTGTGTGTGTGCCGTGATGTCTGTGTGTGTGTGCCGTGATGTCTGTGTGTGTGTGCTGTGATGTCTGTGTGTGTGTGCCGTGATGTCTGTGTGTGTATGCCGTGATGCCTATGTGTGTGTGCTGTGATATCTATGTGTGTGTGCCGTGATGTCTGTGTGTGTGTGCTGTGATGTATGTGTGTGTGTGCTGTGATGTCTATGTGTGTGTGTGTCGTGATGTCTGTGTGTGTGTGTCGTGATGTCTGTGTGTGTGTGCTGTGATGTATGTGTGTGCTGTGATGTCTGTGTGTGTGTGCCGTGATGTCTGTGTGTGTGTGCTGTGATGTCTGTGTGTGTGTGCCGTGATGTCTGTGTGTGTGTGTCAGGATGTCTGTGTGTGTGTGCTGTGATGTCTATGTGTGTGTGCCGTGATGTCTGTGTGTGTGTGCTGTGATGTCTGTGTGTGTGTGCTGTGATGTCTATGTGTGTGTGTGTGTCGTGATGTCTGTGTGTGTGTGTCGTGATGTCTGTGTGTGTGCTGTGATGTCTGTGTGTGTGTGCTGTGATATCTGTGTGTGTGTGTGTCTCGTGATGTCTGTGTGTGTGTGCTGTGATGTCTGTGTGTGTGTGTCGTGATGTCTGTGTGTGTGTGCTGTGATGTCTGTGTGTGTGTGCTGTGATGTCTGTGTGTGTGTCGTGATGTCTGTGTGTGTGCCGTGATGTCTGTGTGTGTGTGCTGTGATGTCTGTGTGTGTGTCGTGATGTCTGTGTGTGTGTGCTGTGATGTCTGTGTGTGTGTCGTGATGTCTGTGTGTGTGTGCTGTGATGTCTGTGTGTGTGTGTCGTGATGTCTGTGTGTGTGTGCTGTGATGTATGTGTGTGTGTGTCGTGATGTCTGTGTGTGTGTGCCGTTATGTCTGTGTGTGTGCCGTGATGTCTGTGTGTGTGTCGTGATGTCTGTGTGTGTCGTGATGTCTGTGTGTGTGCCGTGATGTCTGTGTGTGACGTGTTGTCTGTGTGTGTGCCGTGATGTCTGTGTGTGTGCCGTGATGTCTGTGTGTGTGCCGTGTTGTCTGTGTGTGTGTGTCGTGATGTCTGTGTGTGTGTGCTGTGATGTCTGTGTGTGTGCCGTGTTGTCTGTGTGTGTGCTGTGATGTCTGTGTGTGTGTGCTGTGATGTCTGTGTGTGTGTCGTATTGTCTGTGTGTGTGTGTGCCGTGATGTCCGTGTGTGTGTGTGCTGTGATGTCTGTGTGTGTGTGCTGTGATGTCTGTGTGTGTGTGTCGTGATGTCTGTGTGTGTGTGTCGTGATGTCTGTATGTGTGCCGTGATGTCTGTGTATGTGTGTGGTGTGATGTCTGTGTGTGTGTGTCGTGTTGTCTGTGTGTGTGCCGTGATGTCTGTGTGTGTGCTGTGATGTCTCTGTGTGTGTGTCGTGATGTCTGTGTGTGTGTGCCGTGATGTCTGTGTGTGTGTCGTGATGTCTGTATGTGCGTGTCGTGATGTCTGTGTGTGTGTGCTGTGATGTCTGTGTGTGCGTGCCGTGATGTCTGTGTGTGTGTGCTGTGATGTCTGTGTGTGTGTGCTGTGATGTCTGTGTGTGTGCTGTGATGTCTGTGTGTGTGTGTCGTGATGTCTGTGTGTGTGTCGTGATGTCTGTGTGTGTGTGTCGTGATGTCTGTGTGTGTGTGTCGTGATGTCTGTGTGTGTGTCGTGATGTCTGTGTGTGTGTGTCGTGATGTCTGTGTGTGTGTCGTGATGTCTGTGTGTGTATGTCGTGATGTCTGTGTGTGTGTGCCGTTATGTCTGTGTGTGTGTCGTGATGTCTGTGTGTGTGTGCCGTGATGTCTGTGTGTGTGTGCCGTGATGTCTGTGTGTGTGTGTGCTGTGATGTCTGTGTGTGTGCCGTGATGTCTGTGTGTGTGTGCTGTGATGTCTGTGTGTGTGTGCCGTGATGTCTGTGTTCCGTGATGTCTGTGTGTGTGCCGTGATGTCTGTGTGTGTGTGCCGTGATGTCTGTGTGTGTGTCGCGATGTCTGTGTGTGTGTGCCGTGATGTCTGTGTGTGTGTTTCGTGATGTCTGTGTGTGTGTGCTGTGATGTCTGTGTGTGTGTCGTGATGTCTGTGTGTGTGTATCGTGATGTCTGTGTGTGTTTGTCGTGATGTCTGTGTGTGTGTCGTGATGTCTGTGTGTGTGTGTCGTGATGTCTGTGTGTGTGTGTCGTGATGTCTGTGTGTGTGTACCGTGATGTCTGTGTTTGTGCCGTGATGTCTGTGTGTGTGTGCTGTGATGTCTGTGTGTGTGTGTCGTGATGTCTGTGTGTGTGTGCTGTGATGTCTGTGTGTGTGTCGTGATGTCTGTGTGTGTGTATCGTGATGTCTGTGTGTGTGTCGTGATGTCTGTGTGTGTGTCGTGATGTCTGTGTGTGTGTGTCGTGATGTCTGTGTGCGTGTCGTGATGTCTGTGTGTGTGTGTCGTGGTGTCTGTGTGTGTGTCGTGATGTCTGTGTGTGTGCTGTGATGTCTGTGTGTGTGTGCTGTGATCTCTGTGTGTGTGTGCCGTGATGTCTGTGTGTGTGTCGTGATGTCTGTGTGTGTGTGCTGTGATGTCTGTGTGTGTGTGTAGTGATGTCTGTGTGTGTGCTGTGATGTCTGTGTGTGTGTCGTGATGTCTGTGTGTGCCGTTATGTCTGTGTGTGTGTGTCGTGATGTCTGTGTGTGTGTGACGTGTTGTCTGTGTGTGTGTGTGTCCTGATGTCTGTGTGTGTGTGCCGTGATGTCTGTGTGTGTGTGCCGTGATGTCTGTGTGTGTGTGCCGTGATGTCTGTGTGTGTGTCGTGATGTCTGTGTGTGTGTCGTGATGTCTGTGTGTGTGTGTCGTGATGTCTCTGTGTGTACTGTGATGTCTGTGTGTGTGTGTCGTGATGTCTGTCTGTGTGCCGTGATGTCTGTGTGTGTGCCGTGATGTCTGTGTGTGTGTGCTGTGATGTCTGTGTGTGTGTGTCGTGATGTCTGTCTGTGTGCCGTGATGTCTGTGTGTGTGCCGTGATGTCTGTATGTGTGTGCTGTGATGTCTGTGTGTGTGTGTCGTGATGTCCGTGTGTGTGTCGTGATGTCTGTGTGTGTGCTGTGATGTCTGTGTGTGTGTGCCGTGATGTCTTTGTGTGTGTATCGTGATGTCTGTGTGTGTGTCGTGATTTATGTGTGTGTGTGTCGTGATGTCTGTGTGTGTGTGTCGTGATGTCTCTGTGTGTGTGTCGTGATGTCTGTGTGTGTGTGTCGTGATGTCTGTGTGTGTGCTGTGATGTCTGTTTGTGTGCTGTGATGTCTGTTTGTGTGCTGTGATGTCTGTGTGTGCCGTGATGTCTGTGTGTGTGTCGTGATGTCTGTGTGTGTGTCGTGATGCCTGTGTGTGTGTGCCGTGATGTCTGTGTGTGTGTGCTGTGTTGTCTGTGTGTGTGCCGTGATGTCTGTGTGTGCTGTGATGTCTGTGTGTTTGCCGCGATGTCTGTGTGTGTGTGCCGTGATGTCTGTGTGTGTGCCGTGATGTCTGTGTGTGTGTGCCATGATGTCTGTGTGTGTGTGCCGTGATGTCTGTGTGTGTGTGCTGTGATGTCTGTGTGTGTGTGCTGTGATGTCTGTGTGTGTGTGTGTCGTGATGTCTGTGTGTGTGTGCCGTGATGTCTGTGTGTGTGTGCCGTGATGTCTGTGTGTGTGTGCTGTGATGTCTGTTGGTGCTGTCATGTCTGCTTGTGTGTGCTGTGATGTCTGTGTGTGTGCTGTGATGTCTGTGTGTGTGTGCTGTGATGTCTGTGTGTGTCGTGATGTCTGTGTGTGTGTGCCGTGATGTCTATGTGTGTGTGCTGTGATGTCTGTGTGTGTGTGCCGTGAAGTTTGTGTGTGTGTCGTGATGTCTGTGTGTGTGTGTCGTGATGTCTGTGTGTGTGTGCTGTAATCTCTGTGTGTGTGCCGTGTTGTCTGTGAGTGTGCCGTGATGTCTGTGTGTGTGTCGTGATGTCTGTGTGTGTGCCGTGTTGTCTGTGTCTGTCGTGATGTCTGTGTGTGTGTGCCGTGATGTCTGTGTGTGTGTGTCGTGATGTCTGTGTGTGTGCTGTGATGTCTGTGTGTGTGTGTGTCGTGATGTCTGTGTGTGTGCTGTGATGTCTGTGTGTGTGTGCTGTGATGTATGTGTGTGTGTGTCGTGATGTCTGTGTGTGTGTGCTGTAATCTCTGTGTGTGTGCCGTGTTGTCTGTGAGTGTGCCGTGATGTCTGTGTGTGTGTCGTGATGTCTGTGTGTGTGTGCCGTGTTGTCTGTGTGTGTGTGTCGTGATGTCTGTGTGTGTGTGCCGTGATTTATGTGAGTATGTGTCGTGATGTCTGTGTGTGTGCTGTGATGTCTGTGTGTGTGTGCTGTGATATCTGTGTGTGTGTGCTGTGATGTCTGTGTGTGTGTGCCGTGTTGTCTGTGTGTGTGTGTGTCGTGATGTCTGTGTGTGTGTGCTGTGATGTCTGTGTGTGTGCCGTGATGTCTGTATGTGTGTGCTGTGATGTCTGTGTGTGTGTGTCGTGATGTCCGTGTGTGTGTCGTGATGTCTGTGTGTGTGCTGTGATGTCTGTGTGTGTGTGCCGTGATGTCTTTGTGTGTGTATCGTGATGTCTGTGTGTGTGTGTCGTGATGTATGTGTGTGTGTGTCGTGATGTCTGTGTGTGTGTGTCGTGATGTCTCTGTGTGTGTGTCGTGATGTCTGTGTGTGTGTGTCGTGATGTCTGTGTGTGTGCTGTGATGTCTGTTTGTGTGCTGTGATGTCTGTTTGTGTGCTGTGATGTCTGTGTGTGCCGTGATGTCTGTGTGTGTGTCGTGATGTCTGTGTGTGTGTCGTGATGCCTGTGTGTGTGTGCCGTGATGTCTGTGTGTGTGTGCTGTGTTGTCTGTGTGTGTGCCGTGATGTCTGTGTGTGCTGTGATGTCTGTGTGTGTGCCGCGATGTCTGTGTGTGTGTGCCGTGATGTCTGTGTGTGTGCCGTGATGTCTGTGTGTGTGTGCCATGATGTCTGTGTGTGTGTGCCGTGATGTCTGTGTGTGTGTGCTGTGATGTCTGTGTGTGTGTGCTGTGATGTCTGTGTGTGTGTGTGTCGTGATGTCTGTGTGTGTGGGCCGTGATGTCTGTGTGTGTGTGCCGTGATGTCTGTGTGTGTGTGCTGTGATGTCTGTGTGTGCTGTGATGTCTGATTGTGTGTGCTGTGATGTCTGTGTGTGTGCTGTGATGTCTGTGTGTGTGTGCTGTGATGTCTGTGTGTGTCGTGATGTCTGTGTGTGTGTGCCGTGATGTCTATGTGTGTGTGCTGTGATGTCTGTGTGTGTGTGCCGTGAAGTCTGTGTGTGTGTCGTGATGTCTGTGTGTGTGTGTCGTGATGTCTGTGTGTGTGTGCTGTAATCTCTGTGTGTGTGCCGTGTTGTCTGTGAGTGTGCCGTGATGTCTGTGTGTGTGTCGTGATGTCTGTGTGTGTGCCGTGTTGTCTGTGTCTGTCGTGATGTCTGTGTGTGTGTGCCGTGATGTCTGTGTGTGTGTGTCGTGATGTCTGTGTGTGTGCTGTGATGTCTGTGTGTGTGTGTGTCGTGATGTCTGTGTGTGTGCTATGATGTCTGTGTGTGTGTGCTGTGATGTATGTGTGTGTGTGTCGTGATGTCTGTGTATGTGTGCTGTAATCTCTGTGTGTGTGCCGTGTTGTCTGTGAGTGTGCCGTGATGTCTGTGTGTGTGTCGTGATGTCTGTGTGTGTGTGCCGTGTTGTCTGTGTGTGTGTGTCGTGATGTCTGTGTGTGTGTGCCGTGATGTATGTGAGTATGTGTCGTGATGTCTGTGTGTGTGCTGTGATGTCTGTGTGTGTGTGCTGTGATGTCTGTGTGTGTGTGCTGTGATGTTTGTGTGTGTGTGTGTGATGTCTGTGTGTGTGTGTCGTGATGTCTGTGTGTGTGTGCCGTGTTGTCTGTGTGTGTGTGTGTCGTGATGTCTGTGTGTGTGTGCTGTGATGTCTGTGTGTGTGCCGTGTTGTCTGTGTGTGTGCTGTGATGTCTGTGTGTGTGTGCTGTGATGTCTGTGTGTGTGTCGTATTGTCTGTGTGTGTGTGCCGTGATGTCCGTGTGTGTGTGTGCTGTGATGTCTGTGTGTGTGTGCTGTGATGTCTGTGTGTGTGTGTCGTGATGTCTGTGTGTGTGTGTCGTGATGTCTGTGTGTGTGCCATGATGTCTGTGTATGTGTGTGGTGTGATGTCTGTGTGTGTGCTGTGATGTCTCTGTGTGTGTGTCGAAATGTCTGTGTGTGTGTGCCGTGATGTCTGTGTGTGTGTCGTGATGTCTGTGTGTGCGTGTCGTGATGTCTGTGTGTGCGTGCTGTGATGTCTGTGTGTGCGTGCCGTGATGTCTGTGTGTGTGTGCTGTGATGTCTGTGTGTGTGTGCTGTGATGTCTGTGTGTGTGCTGTGATGTCTGTGTGTGTGTGTCGTGATGTCTGTGTGTGTGTCGTGATGTCTGTGTCTGTGTGTCGTGATGTCTGTGTGTGTGTGTCGTGATGTCTGTGTGTGTGTCGTGATGTCTGTGTGTGTGTGTCGTGATGTCTGTGTGTGTGTCGTGATGTCTGTGTGTGTATGTCGTGATGTCTGTGTGTGTGTGCCGTTATGTCTGTGTGTGTGCCGTGATGTCTGTGTGTGTCGTGATGTCTGTGTGTGTGTGTCGTGATGTCTGTGTGTGTGTGTCGTGATGTCTGTGTGTGTGCCGTGATGTCTGTGTGTGTGTGTCGTGATGTCTGTGTGTGTATGTCGTGATGTCTGTGTGTGTGCCGTGATGTCTGTGTGTGACGTGTTGTCTGTGTGTGTGCCGTGATGTCTGTGTGTGTGCTGTGATGTCTGTGTGTGTGTGCCGTGATGTCTCTGTGTGACGTGTTGTCTGTGTGTGTGTCGTGATGTCTGTGTGTGTGTCCCGTGATGTCTGTGTGTGTGTGTCGTGATGTCTGTGTGTGCGCTGTGATGTCTGTGTGTGTGTCGTGATGTCTGTGTGTGTGTGCCGTGATGTCTGTGTGTGTGCCGTGATGTCTGTGTATGTGTGCCGTGATGTCTGTGTGTGTGTCGTGATGTCTTTGTGTGTGTGCCGTGATGTCTGTGTGTGTGTGCCGTGATGTCTGTGTGTGTGTGTGCTGTGATGTCTGTGTGTGTGCCGTGATGTCTGTGTGTGTGTGCTGTGATGTCTGTGTGTGTGTGTCGTGATGTCTGTGTTCCGTGATGTCTGTGTGTGTGCCGTGATGTCTGTGTGTGTGCCGTGATGTCTGTGTGTGTGTGCCATGATGTCTGTGTGTGTGTGCCGTGATGTCTGTGTGTGTGTGCTGTGATGTCTGTGTGTGTGTGCTGTGATGTCTGTGTGTGTGTCGTTATGTCTTTGTGTGTGTATCGTGATGTCTGTGTGTGTGTGTCGTGATGTCTGTGTGTGTGTCGTGATGTCTGTGTGTGTGTGTCGTGATGTCTGTGTGTGTGTGTCGTGATGTCTGTGTGTGTGTACCGTGATGTCTGTGTTTGTGCCGTGATGTCTGTGTGTGTGTGCTGTGATGTCTGTGTGTGTGTGTCGTGATGTCTGTGTGTGTGTGCTGTGATGTCTGTGTGTGTGTCGTGATGTCTGTGTGTGTGTATCGTGATGTCTGTGTGTGTGTCGTGATGTCTGTGTGTGTGTCG
The DNA here is from genome assembly GCF_964198595.1 of Lampetra fluviatilis. Lineage (NCBI taxonomy): Eukaryota > Metazoa > Chordata > Hyperoartia > Petromyzontiformes > Petromyzontidae > Lampetra > Lampetra fluviatilis. The sequence continues at coordinate 12,129,328 of NC_136300.1, forward strand.
TGATGTCTGTGTGTGTGTGTGTCGTGATGTCTGTGTGCGTCTGTCGTGATGTCTGTGTGTGTGTGTCGTGGTGTCTGTGTGTGTGTCGTGATGTTTGTGTGTGTGCTGTGATGTCTGTGTGTGTGTGCTGTAATCTCTGTGTGTGTGTGCCGTGATGTCTGTGTGTGTGTCGTGATGTCTGTGTGTGTGTGCTGTGATGTCTGTGTGTGTGTGTAGTGATGTCTGTGTGTGTGCTGTGATGTCTGTGTGTGTGTGTCGTGATGTCTGTGTGTACCGTTATGTCTGTGTGTGTGTGTCGTGATGTTTGTGTGTGTGTGACGTGTTGTCTGTGTGTGTGTGTGTCGTGATGTCTGTGTGTGTGCCGTGATGTCTGTGTGTGTGTGTCGTGATGTCTGTGTGTGTGTGACGTGTTGTCTGTGTGTGTGTGTGTCGTGATGTCTGTGTGTGTGTAACGTGTTGTCTGTGTGTTTGCCGTGATGTCTCTGTGTGTGTGTCGTGATGTCTGTGTGTGTGTGTCGTGATGTCTCTGTGTGTACTGTGATGTCTGTGTGTGTGTGTCGTGATGTCTGTCTGTGTGCCGTGATGTCTGTGTGTGTGCCGTGATGTCTGTGTGTGTGTGCTGTGATGTCTGTGTGTGTGTGCCGTGATGTCTGTATGTGTGTGCTGTGATGTCTGTGTGTGTGTGTCGTGATGTCCGTGTGTGTGTCGTGATGTCTGTGTGTGTGCTGTGATGTCTGTGTGTGTGTGCTGTGATGTCTGTGTGTGTGTGCCGTGATGTCTTTGTGTGTGTATCGTGATGTCTGTGTGTGTGTGTCGTGATGTATGTGTGTGTGTGTCGTGATGTCTGTGTGTGTGTGTCGTGATGTCTCTGTGTGTGTGTCGTGATGTCTGTGTGTGTGTGTCGTGATGTCTGTGTGTGTGCTGTGATGTCTGTTTGTGTGCTGTGATGTCTGTTTGTGTGTGTCGTGATGTCTGTGTGTGTGTCGTGATGCCTGTGTGTGTGTGCCGTGATGTCTGTGTGTGTGTGCTGTGTTGTCTGTGTGTGTGCCGTGATGTCTGTGTGTGTGTGCTGTGATGTCTGTGTGTGTGTGTCGTGATGTCTGTGTGTGTGTCGTGATGTCTGTGTGTGTGTGTCGTGATGCCTGTGTGTGTGTACCGTGATGTCTGTGTTTGTGCCGTGATGTCTGTGTGTGTGTGCTGTGATGTCTGTGTGTGTGTGTCGTGATGTCTGTGTGTGTGTGCTGTGATGTCTGTGTTTGTGTCGTGATGTCTGTGTGTGTGTATCGTGATGTCTGTGTGTGTGTCGTGATGTCTGTGTGTGTGTCGTGATGTCTGTGTGTGTGTGTGTCGTGATGTCTGTGTGCGTCTGTCGTGATGTCTGTGTGTGTGTGTCGTGGTGTCTGTGTGTGTGTCGTGATGTTTGTGTGTGTGCTGTGATGTCTGTGTGTGTGTGCTGTAATCTCTGTGTGTGTGTGCCGTGATGTCTGTGTGTGTGTCGTGATGTCTGTGTGTGTGTGCTGTGATGTCTGTGTGTGTGTGTAGTGATGTCTGTGTGTGTGCTGTGATGTCTGTGTGTGTGTGTCGTGATGTCTGTGTGTACCGTTATGTCTGTGTGTGTGTGTCGTGATGTTTGTGTGTGTGTGACGTGTTGTCTGTGTGTGTGTGTGTCGTGATGTCTGTGTGTGTGCCGTGATGTCTGTGTGTGTGTGTCGTGATGTCTGTGTGTGTGTGACGTGTTGTCTGTGTGTGTGTCGTGATGTCTGTGTGTGTGTAACGTGTTGTCTGTGTGTTTGCCGTGATGTCTCTGTGTGTGTGTCGTGATGTCTGTGTGTGTGTGTCGTGATGTCTCTGTGTGTACTGTGATGTCTGTGTGTGTGTGTCGTGATGTCTGTCTGTGTGCCGTGATGTCTGTGTGTGTGCCGTGATGTCTGTGTGTGTGTGCTGTGATGTCTGTGTGTGTGTGCCGTGATGTCTGTATGTGTGTGCTGTGATGTCTGTGTGTGTGTGTCGTGATGTCCGTGTGTGTGTCGTGATGTCTGTGTGTGTGCTGTGATGTCTGTGTGTGTGTGCTGTGATGTATGTGTGTGTGTGCCGTGATGTCTTTGTGTGTGTATCGTGATGTCTGTGTGTGTGTGTCGTGATGTATGTGTGTGTGTGTCGTGATGTCTGTGTGTGTGTGTCGTGATGTCTCTGTGTGTGTGTCGTGATGTCTGTGTGTGTGTGTCGTGATGTCTGTGTGTGTGCTGTGATGTCTGTTTGTGTGCTGTGATGTCTGTTTGTGTGTGTCGTGATGTCTGTGTGTGTGTCGTGATGCCTGTGTGTGTGTGCCGTGATGTCTGTGTGTGTGTGCTGTGTTGTCTGTGTGTGTGCCGTGATGTCTGTGTGTGTGTGCTGTGATGTCTGTGTGTGTGTGTCGTGATGTCTGTGTGTGCCGTGATGTCTGTGTGTGCTGTGTTGTCTGTGTGTGTGTGCTGTGATGTCTGTGTGTGTGTGCCGTGATGTCTGTGTGTGTGTCGTGATGTCTGTGTGTGTGCTGTGATGTCTGTGTGTGTGCCGTGATGTCTGTGTGTGTGCTGTGATGTCTGTGTGTGTGCTGTGATGTCTGTGTGTGTGCTGTGATGTCTGTGTGTGTGTGCTGTGATGTCTGTGTGTGTGTGTCGTGATGTCTGTGTGTGTGCTGTGATGTCTGTGTGTGTGCCGTGATGTTTGTGTGTGTGCTGTGATGTCTGTGTGTGTGCTGTGATGTCTGTGTGTGTGCTGTGATGTCTGTGTGTGTGTGCTGTGATGTCTGTGTGTGTGTGTCGTGATGTCTGTGTGTGTGTGCCGTGATGTCTGTGTGTGTGTGCTGTGTTGTCTGTGTGTGTGTGCTGTGATGTCTGTGTGTGTGCTGTGATGTCTGTGTGTGTGCCGTGATGTCTGTGTGTGTGTGCTGTGATGTCTGTGTGTGTGTCGTGATGTCTGTGTGTGTGTGCCGTGATGTCTGTGTGTGTGTGCCGTGATGTCTGTGTGTGTGTGTCGTGATGTCTGTGTGTGTGTGTCGTGATGTCTGTGTGTGTGTGCCGTGATGTCTGTGTGTGTGTGCTGTGATGTCTGTGTGTGTGTGTGTCGTGATGTCTGTGTGTGTGTGAAGCTTTGAAGGCCGGCACGTTACACGAGGGGGTGGGTGGCCAACACCACGCCCGGCCGCCTTTGTCTCCCCAGTGGCGATGTTTAGACATCGCACCAGGTACTCATTTGAGGCGGATTCGACCTAAGGGAGGCCCATGACCGTTTAAAATAATCGTCAATGGTGTTGGCCGTGAGCGGGAATCAAACCTGGGTCGCCAGGTTGCAAGTGCAGCGTAGCGCTGACCGCGACGCTACCGCTCCCCACAACCACCGCCAGCCGCCACCCCCACTCACGGCAACAGCAGTCCAGTCGATCGCTGTCACCTACTTGGGCAGCAGTGCGATAATTGCGTGCAGTGGTTATGAAGATACAGTATTGTAGGTGTATTTTTTTTCTCAATGAATAACCAAGTGATAGTCCCTTACGACCGAACGTCTAATTCCCAAGGGGGTTTTGCTGGATCAAACCAGGACAGGTCACGGTTATTAATTGCAGTGGACAACCCCAATGTCCATTGCTCGCGCGAATACAACATTCGATTCAAATAGAGTAGTGCACCGTACGACACGAAGTGAACTAAACACGTCCATTAATGTAGTGATTAATTTATGTATTAATCGATGCTAAAGTGAAAGAGTTCAACAGCGCCCACCAAGTGCACGCGTGGAGGAGCCGGGGCCGCGCCTCCACGGGCAGCGTGCACCTGGGGAGCCGCCTCGACTCCGGCGTCAGCAGACGAGGTGGTGTGGAGGTGACGTGGACGTGATGGCATGATGATGATGATGTGTGATGAGGTGCACGCTCAAATCCCCAATATCGGCCGCACCTTCCCTCTAGCCTGACCCCCCCCCCCAAACCCACCATCACCACGATCCAGCATCTCTCGCCAGCCCCAGCTGCACGCCTCTCGGCTCATGCATATTTAATTTGCTTCTTCGCAGGTTTTATTGCGTCTGCGGGGCCGCCTGGCAGAGGAGGAAGGTGGGGGCGGAAGGGGAGAGAGGGTGAAAGGGGGGAGGGGTGAAAGGGGGGAGGGGTGAAAGGGGGGAGGGGTGAAAGGGGGGAGGGGTGAAAGGGGGGAGGGGTGAAAGGGGTATGGGAGGCGGGGGAGCGAAGGGGGGGTGGGGGTTGCGGGGGGGGGTAATGCCGCTAATTCCGCCAGAATTTGGCTGCCGTAGAGAAGGAAAGCGGTCGAGAGAGCCGCGCGCGGGAGCGGGGCGAGCCGAGGGGTCACGGCCGAGGGGTCACGGCCGAGGGGTCACGGCCGAGGGGTCACGGTCGAGCGTGACCTCCGAGCACGAGGTGGAGGCGGGCCGCGAGGGGCGGCGATGCGCGTGACAGCCGAGAGGCGTCACGGCGACGACATCGGCACGGGCTTCTCCCAAGTCTTCCCCGAGAACGGATCGTCGCCCGAAACGTCGAGTTCGGCAATCGATATAGTCACTCGCGTCGTTGTGGAGAGCGGAGATAACACAATAACACGCACACAATGTCTCTCCTCTACGTTCTTTGTTCTCTGCACTCAAACGATGTTTTTACACATCCCATCAGCCGCGCGCACGGCCTTCTGGGAAGCGCACACAATTTCAGCAGCACGGGTCCAGTCCAAGCAAAGCTCGGGTTGCGGTTTCCACGTTCGGCGTCTCATCAGCAGAGTCCGGGCTCGCTTGAAAGCAACGCTTTTGTGAACCTTGCCGATCTGCAACCAGTTGAGCGATCGGATGCCTTCCGACAGCTGCCATCAACTCCCGGGGAGTGCGCTCACGGAGAGAGAGGGGAGAGAGAGCAGCGCGGGACGAGCGAAGGGCTTGTTGCTGCTGCTGCTGTTGTTGATGTTGTTGTTGCTGCTGTTGTTGTTGTTGATGTTGTTGATGATGTTGTTGATGTTATCTCGATGGAGTGTGTTAGCATCGCGCTTGAGAGAGCTCACACACCGTACACGCAGCGCGGGGAGGGGTGGGGTGTGCACACTGAGGGGAGGGGTGGATTAATCGCCTGGGAGAGGACGCCTGGGGGGGGTGGGGGTTTGGGCTGCGCAGGAGATGAAGAGCGCAGAGGCAGCGATGGAGAGGCGCGGCCCGCGGCGAGGGGAGAAGCGGCAAGTCCAGCAGGGGTCGAGCCGTGGAGACAGGGAGAAGGAGACGTCGAGAGGGGGGAAGAGAGATGGAACGAGACGGGGAGAGAAAGGCGGCGAGAGAGCGATGAGGAGAGGCGCGGGGAGAGAGAGAGAGCGAGAAGAGAGAGGGTTACAGGAAGATGGGGAGAGAGGGGATGAGCGTGATCGGAAGAAGTGGCGAGACAACGGTGGGGGGAGAGACAAATGGGTAGAGGGAGGAGGAGGAGAGAGAGAGCGTGTGAAAGAGAGATGAGGAGAGTGCTGAAGAGAAATGGGAGGAGAGAGATGGAGAGGGTCTCATTCAGTCAGAGGCGCACGGGGGAGGGGCTAGAGGGAGTGGGGAGATAAGGGGGGCACGGGGGGAGTCCCCCCTTGCCGGGGGTTCACCTGCACGGAGCCCGGCGACTCGACCGTGCGAGGAGGTGAGCGGCTCACCTCTTCATCTCGCGGTCAGGGGCGCGTTACCGCGACGGGTCTCGGTGACAAATTAAAGCCATTTACGGGAAATCGAAACATTATTCAATGAAATTCATTTGCCGATTTTATTGAAATTCAATCCACTTTTTCATTAGCGAGATCAAGGCGCCACCAATCAATGCCGCGCTCCCGGCCCCCGAATCCCGCGTGGGGCGGGCGCGCGGTGCCGCGAGTCGGGGCCACGGCGCGGGGCTCACATCGTCTGCGCCGCGCGCGCGTGTCCGTGCGCGCGTGCCCGTGCGCGCGTGTCCGTGCGCGCGTGCCCGTGCGCGCGTGTCCGTGCGGAGCGCGTCCGTCCTCTGCGCGCTGTCGACACGGCCCAAATGTGTTTTTAATGCGCTTACCACTGTCATGGTGCCTCGCACGGGCCGCGTGCCACCCGCATCTTTGCCATTAACCGATTACACAGCGCCAGGTAATTAATCACCGCGCGTAATTATATACATTACGAGGGGAAATGAAAGATTTGCATGGATAATCCCACGTAATGTGAGGGTCAGCGTTACCATGAGAATCACGCGAGTGAAGTGTGTGTGTATATATAGTCTATAGTAATGTGGGGAGCGGTAGTGTGGTGGTTAGCGCACTACGCTACGAATTCGACCGACGGCAATGGTGGATGTTTGAACCCGCCCTGGGCCTTCTCTAGGTGGAGATACAAAGGCGGCCAGGCGTCGCGTTTGGCCACTCGCCCCTTGCTCACCGACAGCAGTTGCCCCAAAAGTCTGCGTAGGCTACACGGGGGAGTTTTTGTTTTATATATATATGCAGTGGTGTGCGTGAGGGCGTGTAATGGTTTGTATATGCGTTGTGTATGCAGTGGTGTGCGTGAGGGCGTGTAATGGTTTGTATATGCGTTGTGTATGCAGTGGTGTGCGTGAGGGCGTGTAATGGTTTGTATATGCGTTGTGTATGCAGTGGTGTGCGTGAGGGCGTGTAATGGTTTGTATATGCGTTGTGTATGCAGTGGTGTGCGTGAGGGCGTGTAATGGTTTGTATATGCGTTGTGTATGCAGTGGTGTGCGTGAGGGCGTGTAATGGTTTGTATATGCGTTGTGTATGCAGTGGTGTGCGTGAGGGCGTGTAATGGTTTGTATATGCGTTGTGTATGCAGTGGTGTGCGTGAGGGCGTGTAATGGTTTGTATATGCGTTGTGTATGCAGCGGTGTGCACTCAGCTGTCTCCTGGCGCTAAAGTCGCTCTTCGTCTCCATCCACGACCCCCGCCCCCCCCCCGTGTCATCTCGCCACAGGAGGGGTGCGGGGTGGGTGGGGGGCCTCATATCTTGCGCCGATTTGCCTGTGGGGCCATCATTGAGTAGTTCCGCAAAAATCTGTCAAAACTTGACCCCTCCCCCCTCCCTGAACGCACGCGGACTTTTTACACCCCCCCCCCTGCGCACGTTCACGTGTCGCACCCCCCCCCCCCCACCTGCGCACGTTCACGTGTCGCACCCCCCCCCTTCGAATCCTATAGAACGGCCGATATTTAATCCACGCATAAACGATCAAGGATTAATAATATTAACGTGTGTAAGCAAACAGATAATCCCCCGCCGGACTAACTAATTTGAATTTGAAGGCCAATGTCGACAGATTATTATCGAGGCTTCACCCCCCCCCCCCCAGTTTCCTATGCGTACTTCGTCAGTAGACCCCCCATACGCAAGCGAACGCATTTGGGTGACCCCCCCCTCGCCCCTCCATGCGTACGTACTAAATGGATGGCCCCTGACCGGGTTCGCTTCACAATATCAATCATCAGTCGCACTTTATTTCTATCGCACTATTCGTGCAACAGAATGCAATGCATCGTGCTTTACAGGCATGAACGATCAAAGTGAAATTGTAGGCAAACTAAAATCACGTTGTAACAAATTTCGAGCAAAGACATAATAAAAAATAACATCTTAAGAAAATCCTAATTAAAATAAAGTTTCAAAAAGTAAGTCTTTAGGGTGTGGGCACCTTCCTAGTCGCTGCTCGCTGTGTTCGGACCCCGCAGAACCCGCGGCGCCACGCGGCGTCCGGGGGCCACCGACGCCGCCCTCGGAGCCGCGGCGACTCTCGCCCCCGCGGTGTTCACGCGCGCTGCTCGTTTCCTCGCTCGCGTAACATCTCAAAACGCGTCGTCTGGCCGCCCCACCGAGCAGCTGGCACCGCGGAGACGGGACCGCGCGGGCTCATTAAGCCGCGCGTCGTCGCTACGGCGGCGAAGAGAATCAAACGCAATTCACAGAAAGCGACACTTCAAAAGCGACGTCGGATTCAGGCATCTCCTCTCACGGAGTCTCCCTCCCTCCCCCCACTCTCCTCCTGGCATCTCACTCTGAGGCCCAAGGGATACTTGTGATGTCCCGGGGGGGTCACGAGAGGCCAGGGATTTGAAGGCGGCTCGGAGGGGGGGGGCGTTGTGTCCACGCTGCGTGGGGAAGCCGCTGTCAATAAACAACAGACAACGACCTCCTCTTGCTTCTCCTTCTCGTCGACGCCGCCACTTGCTGCAGACACCCACGCCGGGCCATCGTTACGCGCTAAATGGCAAAGAACGTCGCGGCCCTGAGGAGGTTGCGCAACCCCCCCCCCCCACACGCGCATCAGGAGGGCGCTGGGGGACAACCTCCGATTGCCTCAACGGGAGCGGCGCCGCCCTGGAAAGGGGCGGGAGGAGGAGGAGGGGGGGAGGAGAGGGGGAAGGGAGGTCGCAGGGGCCGCAGAGACACGCGGAGTTTATTTCAAGGCGACGTCTCCCTCCGCGTGGTGGCTGCCTCCTCATCGCAAGGATACCCACAGGGGCCTATGACGCAGAGCGGCCAGCAACTAAAATCACTAACGACGGCGGGGATACTAATTATAATAATAATACTTGACGGGTGTCTTGACTTGCGCAGGAAACTTTGGGAAAGTGTGTGATGGGAGAGAACACCAGAGTCGAGGAGCGCGGGGAACCGACTGGGCCCGCGGTGTGAAGTTGGAACCCGTCAAAGGTGCGATAGGCGCCTTGGGACGTTAGTGGAAGGCGCCTTACAAATAGGTGTAAATTATTATTATTATAGATCTGTCGATCTGGTATAAGGAGGATGACATGGGCGGGAGTATTGAGGCGCCAAGCTCACGGGAGAGCAAAACGACGCGATAGCGGTGGCCACTCACGCGTGACGAGCGAGCGAGTGGGCCCTCTGGGGCTTGACTGGCGCGAGATTCCCGTGAGCGCCGGACCATCGAGTGGACGTGCGCTGCGCTCTGCAGCGAAGGTCCACCCGAGTCGGCTCCACGTGCGAGCCGGGGCTGCCAACTCGCAGCACCAGCTGCGAGGTGCCGCCCCACGCTCTCACTACTGCCGCGGGCATCGATCGCATGGACTCCGGGCGGAGGTGACCTCGAGTCTCCACGTGGCGCCGTTTGGGACGTTTCCATGGGAGCCGGTGGGGCATGGGTGGATGGTGGGGGGGGGTGAGCCCCGGTCGGGCATCGCGGCGCCTTGCAAGCGGAGATCGCTCACCGCTCGGGAAGAGGAAGGGGGTCCGGATAGTCCGTGGCATTCCTAGAAATGCGCTCAATTTAGAGATCCGCCGGAGGTCTGGGGGCGCGCCACCGATGGTTGCCGCAGTTGGGGGGAGCTGAAGGAGCTGGGAACGAGGAGCTGCGAGAGTCCTCGCGGGGAGCGCTCGCGGCAGTGACGGAGCGCCTCCGTGCGAGGGGAGGCGCCGCGCCGATTTCCCCCCCCCCACAGCCAACCCATTATGGCCCCATTAAGAGCCTCGCGGGCAGGGAGACAAACGCGTAATTAAGGGTTTGGGCCGTACGATCGGGCGCGGCTTCAAGGCCAGCCCCCACCGCCCGCCCCCATCCCCGTACCCCAGCGGTCCCGGCGAGAAGAAAATGGGGCCATCTACACGCGGCGAGGTGAATTTAGAATGAGCGGTTGACACAGCGCGCGTTAACTCGGCACCGCTGGAGGACTCCCCGCGGTACGGCGGTGATTGAAGCCCGGGTGCAGGTGAGACCGTGGATAGCAGGCGGGGGGGGCAGGGGGGTTCTGGCGCACGCGGCTGTGATCGCCACGTGTTCGGTGTGTCGCCGAACCCCCTGCATCACATCCCCCCTCCCACGATTCTGGGGGGGGGGGGCGGGGAGAGCGGTGGCCCCCGGTGTTTACATGCGGGGGAGATAGGGGGCAGTGGGGGGGGGCGCCCTGGTTTGCAGGCGTTTTAACAATCGAGATCGGGCCAAACGCTCGAGCGCTTAAATTGGCTTCTGCGTCCGTCAAGGACCTCCCCGAGGTGCGCTCGGGGCTGCAGTGCGGAGCCGGGAGAGGTGAAAGGCGGCTGGGCCGAAAATCGCGGCCAGCACCCCCCCCCACACCCCCCCCCACCCCCGTGCCCCATTGTTGGGCAGCGAGGAGCGCGCGGCCGTACCGCCGCGCTCTGATGGAGGAATCAATTTAGCGGTGCACGTGACGCCCCCCCACCCGCCCTCTCCCTGCCCAAAACTTCGGCCACTCACCACCCCCTCCAAGCCCCCCCCCCTCCACTCGTCTCCCTGCATCGGCCGTGCAGGCTCACCGGAGGAAAAGAGCATTGGTTTCGGCAAGCACAACTCTGCTGATGAGATGATGAATGACAAAAAAAACCCGGTTGAGTGTTCAACCAATTTCCAGAAGGCCGTTATGGCCAATGGAACGTGTTAACATCATCTACTTTAATTCTATTTTAGGCGCAAAGACAAATACGGAACAGAGGCGAATTGTGCGCTCATTAATCTCATTACCGACATCATCCGCAAGGGCGCTCGTGATTATTTCGTGGCACGAACCCGTCGATTCGGTGCACGCCGCGTGCGCTCTTCTCCGCAGTCGACATGAAGAGGCAGCTCTGTCTGGCCGCCTTCAGCCGCCACGCTGACACCGACTGAGCGCTGCAACTTCTGCGGTGCAGAGGAGAGTCAGGGCGCATCCTCCTCGCAAGAGGTGACCGGGGACCCCTATGATGTTAACTCCCTCGCTTGGTGTGCATTAGGTCGTGGGTTCGATCCCGACCCTGACGCCTGTTTATTTGGAGTTTGCGTGTTCTCCCGGGTTCTCGGGTATTTCCCTCCGCATTTGGAAACACGCGTTTAGAGTATTTGGCTGCGATAAAGTTCCACGTGACAAGCCACTTCGTTTGACCTATCATTCGTGATGGCCAGGGCACTTCTGAAAAAGAGCTACACAACTCAGTGGGCCGTGCCTGGTGACATAAACATTCAACCGCCACAGTGCAGGTCGTAACAATGCGTACTCAATTACTCACTCACTCACTCACCCAAAGACAAAAATACCCCGTATAGGCTTAACCGACTGTTGGGGCAAGTGCTGTTAGCGAGCTGTTCTGAAAAACAATATATATACTGTAGCTTAGTGGGCATTTCTTGTTTAAAATAAATAGTTTAGTCTAATATTTTGTTTGTAAAAAATTGTATTGTGAGCTGTGCACGATCTCTGATCCAAATTAACGAACTGCGAGCAAGATGTTTCCACAGGATGCTAACCGTACGGGCGTTTTACGCATTACTCAGCGACCTGCCAACTCGCCTGTTAATGTTGAGAGTTGGGGAATAATGTCGTGAAATGGGAAGACAATCTGGGAAACGCGTGTTGGGTAAATCGTCTTGGGAGGGGGTGGGATGGGGTGGGAAGAACGTTCAACCACCAAAGGCAACCCAATTTTCCAGCGCAGATGCGAGGAGATTGCCCGGACGTGCTTGTGCCAATGTTGGGGCAGTCGGCCCAATCAGCCTTGACTCTGCGGTTCGTGCCGTGGGCCCGCGGTTGTTGCTTTTTTTTGCCGTGTCCTCGGATCGCGGGCGAGTAATGACCGCAGGCCGAGCGGCGCGCTGTCGTTCGGCCGACCCCGCGGGAATCCGATTAAAGGCGCCGGTTTTGTTGAGCAGAGCGGGCTCCATCCCCCCCGCCCCCCGACCTCCTCCTCCCCTCCGGACGCTGCGGCTCAAACTCGCAAATTAAGGCAGCGATGACGACAGCACAGGCAGCACTGCGGGAGCGGCTTGAACGCGAACGGCGCTGATCGCTGATCGCGGAGCTCAGCGGAGGGTGGCACGGGGAGAGCAGCGTGGGTGGCGGGGGGGCGGGGGGGTCGGGGAGGTGGGGGATTACAACGACCACGAGGGCGACGCAGCGAGTCGACTAACGAGAGGCGCAGTGGCTTCCCGTGTCCCCCCCCCCCCGCGCGCTCTCTCCCTCCTCGCCAGTCATCGCCGAGTGACCGCTCCTCCTCCTCCTTCCTTCTCGACAATCTTCGCGTGCACGACCCCCGCCCCGCGCTCAGCGCGCGCCCCCTTGGTCCTTCTTCGTGCTCAGATACGAACACGTGTAGCAGCATCGATGAGCACGTGTAGCAGCATCGACGAGCACGTGTAGCAGCATCGACGAGCACGTGTAGCAGCATCGACGAGCACGTGTAGTAGCATCGATGAGCACGTGTAGCAGCACCGACGAGCACGTGTAGTAGCATCGATGAGCACGTGTAGTAGCATCGACGAGCACGTGTAGTAGCATCGATGAGCACGTGTAGCAGCATCGACGAGCACGTGTAGTAGCATCGATGAGCACGTGTAGTAGCATCGACGAGCACGTGTAGTAGCATCGATGAGCACGTGTAGCAGCACCGACGAGCACGTGTAGCAGCACCGACGAGCACGTGTAGCAGCATCGACGCGTGCTCGCCCACAGCGACTTCGCACCGAAGTCCCCCGTCCCTCGAGCATACATCGACCGCTGTGGCGAGAGCACTTAGCGAGCGCCTGGCTTGGGGTGGCACGGCGGCGGTGGTGGTGTTGGCATGGACAGTGCCGGGGTCGGCTTCGTCTCGTCAGTGCTGGTGTTTACACTCCGCGCCAGGGGTACTCGAAGATCAAGGGCCGAGTCAACACGAGGTATTCACGGTCAGCAATTGAGCTGAGGCCGCCGGGTTCGTAGCGCTACACTACCACTCCGCATCACACACAATCGCAAACACAGCCACACACAATCACAAGGAAACACTCACAAACACAGCCACAAACATACACAATCATACAGGCAAAATCACACAAAGATCCCCCGTATAGCCTTAACATACTATTGGGGCAAGTGATGTTCGCGAGCACCTGTGAAGGACGGCACGGTACACGAGGGGGTGGGTGGCCAACACCACGCCCGACCGCCTTTGTCTCCCTAGTGGCGATGTTTACACACCGCACCAGGTACTGATTTGAGGCTGAGTCGACCTAGGGAAGCCCCAGGACTGGTTCCGATAATCGTCACTGATGTTGGTCGTGAGCGGGAATCGAACTCGGGTCGTCAGGATCGTAGCGCAGCGCGCTAACCACTACACTACCGCCTGCCACAATCACACACACAATCGCACATACACAATCGCACATACACAATCGCACAAACACAATCACACAACCGCCATGAGCCACTAAGAGGCGGTGACGTCACCACGTTGCTCCTCCCCACTCCGTTGTTGCTGGAGGGCGACTACCTCCAACTGCCCAGTAGCGTCCTTCACGAGCCTCCTCAACAGAAGCCGATCTTGACACCATTGGTACCGGTCATCGGCAATTCCACTCAGCTCCACGTCCTCTTGTACTACCACATCACTCCATCTCCTCTCCAGTCCATTTAGCCCCCGTCTATCCGGCCGAACAAACGCTGATTCGGCATGCGGTGGCTGGGCATGCAGGCCCCATAACTCAGCCAACGCAGCCTTGCCTGAAGGATTTGTGAGGGGGGGTCCAAGTTTCGCAAGCATAGAAAATAGAGGGCATGATCATAGCCGAGAAGACCCGAAGCATTGTGTGGAGCGACAGACCAGGTAGCTTCCACAACAGCATTACGCAGCCGATGAAAAAATAATGCCGCTTGATTAATTCGGAGTGAGACATCTGCTGTCAAACCGGAGCCGGTCACGAGCACACTGTCCAGGTGTGGAAAACTCTGCACTCTCTCCACAACTGCCCCATCACCAATGGGGAGTTGAGGGGGTGGAATATGTGATGGCAAAAAATACCCAGGCAGGTGCTTAGTTTTGGTGAGGATGATGGTAAGGCCCCACCTCTTCGTGGCAAGCTCCAGGTTCAGCAGCAACGCCTCCAACTCCTTCTCTGAGTGAACAACAATCACCAGATCATGAGCATACATAACATGGTTGACCAATAGGGAGCCATCCCTCGACCGCACCCGGGCATCGATCAGCCTCTCATTGTATCTGTACCAGATAGTGATACCTCCAGTACAGCCATGGGAGGCTTCTTGAACTACGTGGTCGAAAAAATGTTAAATAATGTGGGGGCCAGAGAACATCCCTGTCGCACCCCAAGGTGAACAAGGAATGGCTCTGACTCCCAGCCATGCAGCTTTACACGGCTCTGCGCACCATCATGAAGGTCCCAATGATCTTGAGCAGAGAGTCAGGAACTCGGAAAGCACGAAGAACAACCCAGAGGCCAGGACTTCTGATGGTATCATGGGCTTTGACCAGGTCAATAAAGCAGGGATGTAGGTCCTCTTGGAATTTCCTACACCTCTGCTGTAGTAGAAGATCAGAAAATATGGCATCTGTGCAGGGCCGTCCTTTCCTAAAACCACATTGGGGCTCCGCAAGCCTCTCCTCAACGTGCTTGGCAAGGCGATGTTGAATAATCCTTGCCAGGACCTTTCCCTGCACACTGAGGAGTGAGATGCCCCTGTAGTTGTTACAGTCTATGCAGTCCCCCTTCATAAATAGGGGATCACCTTCCAATCCTGCAGAACCTGTCCAGTGGTCCAGACTGTTATTATGATGTCATTTATTGCAGTCTGCATACAAACGCCACCCTTCCACAGCATTTCTCTTGGGAGATCATCTCTGCCCGGTGCTTTTCCTGGTCTCAGACTCCAGATCGTCATTTGTACTTCCTAAACACATGGCATGTAAGCCAGCCACTCACAGGGGGTGGCTACGTCTTCCAATATTTGAGGCATAGCAACTGGGTCATCTCCAATATGCCCCAGGCTGAGGGATTTCCCCTCCCTCAAGACATCACGTAAATACTCCTTGCAGCTCCATACGGCTCTCCGAACCTCCTAGCGAAGGCTGCTGTAAGCCTCCTCATTCTCTGACGTGGGATGCTGTAGACGGTGAAAGTGGGCCTCTTTCTCAGCCAGCCGGAACAGCTCCTCGGTCAGTCAGGGTCTCTGGGGAGGTTTGGACCGTGCACCCAAAGCAGCCATTGCAGTTGCATGAGCCACAGTCCCATTTCCCCTCGGCATCAGGAGTAGGGGACGATGCCAACCCCAGCTGCAAGCGATTATGAAATTCTCGTTTGCAACTTTCATTAGCTAGTTAAGACCATGCCACTGTGGGTTTGAACGGGGTCCTGGATGTACACCCGCCACAAAATCACATGCACACAACCACACACAAAACCAACCAATTACAAAGATCCCCCGTATAGCCTTGAGCAGATTGTTGAGGCAAGTGTTGTTCGCGAGCACCTATGAAGGCCGTCACAGCACGCGAGGGGGTGGGTGGGCAACACCACGCCCGGCCGCTTTTTTCTCCCGAGTGGCGATGTTTACTGTTCTGCCTCACGGCAGGTGTTTTGCTCCGCGGCAGGAGTGGGGGTGTGTGTAAACAGGAAATTCCTGTTTTGAGGTTGAGTTTGGTCACATGACCAGGAAGTTACGATTTAAGATTCCTTCTCAACCACGCGGGTGTCAGCCATTACACAGAGTACAAAATGGAGGCACAAATAACGTCTCAGTGAAGGCAGCTGCATCTGTTCATTGTGGGACTTTGAGAAGCACGGTCTGTAAGTTCGTTTATGTTCTTATAATACTGGGAATGCTGTTATAATGTTAGAATGACCGTTATAATGCTGTTGCATTGTTATGATAAATATGAGGCCTAGTTAACAACGAAGCCTGCCACTTGCCTTATTGTAAATGTTACTTGTAATTGAATAAGTCGAGCCAGACTCGTACCCATGTAACCTGATTGCGATCTTGAGAGCAAGGATGACGAAATATCTCATCCACAGTTCAGTATTATGTGTAGTGCTGTACATTTAGGCTGCATCATGGTGATCACACGATGTGCCCTTAACACAGTAGCTCATTCTCTTGTATAGCTATTCAGTACTAATGTAGGTGCCTGGTCCATCCAGGATCTATTGTTGATTTTCATGTTATCTAAGACAATGTTATGATTCTGTAGTGTTCATTAATTGTATTGATAGTACCAAGTATTAACAGATGCTGCATTTGTGCTGTGTTTTTCCTCAGTTTTACCTCGTTCAATTCAATAAATACGTTTGGAGTCGGATGTTCACCCTGGCTCTGAAGGTTTATTGAATGCGAGGTTATCTACTCGGATAGCGGTGCAACACAGCGCACAGCGAGGCCGAGACATTTACACATCGCACCAGGTACTCATTTGAAGCTGAGTCGACCTAGGGGAGGCGCAGGACCGGTTCAGATCATCTTCACACTGGTATTGGCCGTGAGCAGGAATCCCCTTAAAAGTCAATGTGAGTAATCACGGGTTTTTTTTTTGACGCCCAATACTTTAGTCCAAATTAATAATTTAACGAGTGCGTCGGCGTTCGGGGAGACTGCGTGGAAAGGATGAAGCGATCATTCTCGTCCTGATTACGTGTTTCATTAATAACCCGCTTCAAACCCCATCGACGGCACCGCACTTCTCTTCAACCGCATTGACCGCCCCTTCGCTACTTGCCAAAATGTAGCGCGCCGATGTCAACATATTACTCATCAGCCACGATCAATCCACTGCTGGATGAAGGCCTCACCAAGCCACCACCCCACCGGCCCCAGCATATCGCACTTGGTTGCATTGCTCAATCTCGTCGTGGGACGTGTTCCATTCCTTGGCTGGCACTCCGTTACTATCCTTGACCATCGGCCTTCGTCGTCATCGTCATCCTTTGTGGCCGTGACGCGTCCTGACCAAGCCCCCTTAATGCTCTGAAGAGTTCGGATGATGTCATGAACTTGCGTTCATGATCTCGACCCCTCCCCCACCTCTCTCTGTGCCTCTCGATGCAATTCCAAGCGTACACAGCTCGCCGTGGTATTGCGCACACTTTTCATCGCTGGTTCCCAACGTTGTAGGTGACAGACCCGGAGATGAACGTCGTGGTCTGCTGCTTTGGATCACCAGACGTCGTGATCCAACTCATTTCTTTAGAACTGATTTTTGTGTGTTTGTTTAGTTTGTTTTCCTCCCGCACCTCCGATTATCACGGTTGCCTACGTACGGTGCGAAAGAAATTCAACATAAATACTTCCCCAGATTCCCACTCGCAACGCTCAACCACACACACCTCGCGGTGGGGCGCATTTGCCTCTTTTACCCAATTACTCCAGAATATAAATAATTAGCGATGCACAGCCGCGTGAAGACTGCTCTACCTGGGGGGTGGAGGGAGGGAGGGGGCGAGGAGGGGGAGTAGGCTCCTTCTAGGAAGTAACGAATGCAACCTGTCAGGCCCAATTACTCGGTCTCTCCCCCCCCCCCCCCCCCGTTTGAGCGCACACGCGCCAAAGCCGTGGATATGCAGGGCAATTATTTTTTACAAAAGCAGTCGTACTCGGCATTCTTATGGTTCAGTCGAGTTTTTTTTTTAAAAGTACAACCCCGACTGATTAAATCGCTCTCACCTCTCGTAAAATAACTGTGTTGTGGGGGGAGTGGTAGTGTAGCGGTTAGCGCTACGCTGCGCTACTACGAACCCGGTGACCCAAGTTCGATTTCCGCTCACGGCCAACACCAGTGACAATTATCTGAACCGGTCATGGGCCTCCCCCTAGGTCGACTCAGCCTCAAATGAGTACCTGGTGTGTAAACATCGCCACTGTAGAGACAAAGGCGGCTGAAGAACAACAAACAAAACACCAAAAAAGTTCTAAAGATTTTTTTTTCAATCCATATCATTAAAAGTGCAAAGCTCCAGTGGCTTCCTAATATCGGAGGGAAGAGCGTTCCAGACGGCCATAGAAGCCCATCATGCGCACAAATATAATGACTGTAACTCGCACCTCCGATTAGCACGGTTGGCTACGTATGGTGCGAAATAAGTTCAACATACATACGTAGAATGGTTGTGTTTTCCGACTGTAGGATGATTGGGCCTGCTATCTGTAACGTGGCTGTCTTTTCCCACTGTATGGTGCTTGCGTTTGCCGTCTGTAGCATGGCTATGTTTTCCCACTGTATGGTGCTTGGGTCTTCTGTCATGCACAAACACCACTCACTTCTTATACTCTGGCTTTGATGTTCACTAAAAAAAGTTCATTTTATTTCTGGTGCCGAAGGTAAGCGGGTCTTCAACCAAAGTTTTAGATCATTTTGAAGTCAATCTGAAAGAAAAAAACACGACTCGTGCCATCGATCACAGACTCCGATACATCATCGAGCAGTTTCAACTTATTCCGCGCACGATTAGCCAACACGGGGAGCAGACGACGGGGTTAATCTACGTGAAATCTTACTTCATCCGCTCAATAGCTACATCTATTCGTAGAAAAATATATATTCTCGTTACAATCGATCTGCTATGACGTATTGATGGGAAACATGGACAATGTCAAGGAATATTCATCGAGAGCTGAAGAGTGCACAAAGAAGCATGGAGCAGTGGGTTGCACTGCTGGGAATGTCACCACTGAGGGACAGCAAGAGGCGCCACGTGGATTAGAGAACGAACTCAAGAGACGTCACACTGACCGTGACGCACAGCACGTGGGGTTGGGCACAACACAATGCGAGCCGACTGCATGATATAATGCATGTATGTTGCACTTCTTTGCATGTATGTGTTGAATATCTTTGTATTTATGTATGTTGAACTTCTTTGCATGTGTGTGTAATAACACGCTGGAGACGGCTTGTGGAATCGGTCCTTTTATTTCACTTCTTGCAGTTCACAAACACTCCCCGTTGCTGGCAGGCAACGGGAAGCGGCCAGACAGCCACCAGAGACGCACCGCCACGTGGCACCCGGAGCCCCACTCGCGCGTGGCCCCTCTCTCTCTTCGTTCCGTGTCTGACCACGTGTCTCTCCTCTCTCTCCTTATTTAACGCCTGGGTCACGTGGTACGCTCCAGCCGATCCTCAATAGCCTGCACCGAATGTTCCAGATTCCCCATCAACTCCCGGGACCACGCCCCTGACTTGTCTTCCCATTGGCTGAGGCCAAGACCAGCACAACCAATCACCTAGCTGACATCCCGTGATCATGCCGAGGCCATGCTCCCAGGCTCTCCCCCCATTGGCTGTAAAGCGGGACCGGCAAAGCCGATCACCACGTGAGTCCGACATAGGCTCTTATTACATGTGTATGAACTTTTTTGTACAATATTGAACTTCTTAGTATGTATGTTGAACGTATTTGCATGTATGTATGTTGAACGTATTTGCATGTATGTATGTTTAACTTTTTTGTATGTATCTTGAACTTCGTTGTATGTATGTTGAACTTCTTTGGATGTGTAGTGTAATAGCGCCGGCTGGTGACCAGCAGCGGCAACTGTGGTGGACAAACAGTACACATGCCGGTGCGCATATACATGGGTGTGTCGGCAGGGCGGAGTAACTCGGGCAAGGGTCATGGAGGGCCCCATCTGGAAGTCCCTGGAACCTGCTAGTGGGTTCGAGAAAGGAGGCGCGGCCAGGGCGGAGCCAGGCCGCGCTGGGAGGATAAAAGTGGCTGAGAACGGGAGTTCGAGGCTGCCGATTCTGGGATTGGATCGTCTCATTATTGCTGTCGTCTCGTCGCCATCATCGCTGCCATCTTCACTCGATATTGCGCTGCTAGATAGCCTTTTAGCTGTCTCGGTCAGCGCCGTCGATGTTAGATGGCTCGTGTTGTGTATAGGCTAGCGACTGTAGAGTATGCAAGGCGAGATTGTGTGCGCCTCTACAAACCTGATCTCCGACTCACTTATACTACAGATGTATGTAAGTTGAACTCATTTGTATGTATGTTTAACTTATTTGTATTTATGTATGTTAAACATCGTTGCATGCATGTACATTGAACTTCTCTGTATGTATGTTGAATTTCTTTGTACGGATGTAATGGGTTCAACTTAGTCACAGACGTAGACTTGGAGGCAACACATTAATTCAGTTTCAACCCATGGGGTAACTTTCCCCTTAACAGAATAACAACCTATGGTGGTGACCACCAGGCGAACTACACTAGTTACACCGTAACTGCTACTGCGGATCGGGACCAACAACTTCGGCCCGGGTCCACGTGTTGGAGACTCGTTGAACTGAGAACGTTGACGAAGGTTTCTTCCAGGATGAACAACAACCCCGGTCCCTCTCAGGACCCAGCTTATATTCTCTGTGGCGTGGATGGCATCGCCATTGGCCACGACCACCTTCCAGAATCCTCGGGAAGGATCTGGGTCCCAATCATGTGATCATTTGCCCTGATAGCGTTTCTTCATTATTGCAATGTCCTGGTGAAATCGCTCGCCATGCTGGTCGCTTACTGCTCCGAAGTTTGTGGGGAAAAATCTAGATTAGAGTGCAATTTTTTTTTTAGTGACATGTTGCAACCAATGCTTTTGTATGCCTTGATGACGTTTTCCACCAACTCCCTGTAGTTGTCTGCCTTGTTGTTTCTGAGAAAATGTGTTGCCACTAACTGGAAGGCTTTCCATGCTGTCTTTTCCTTGCCACGCAGTGCACTGTCAAACATCATCTCGAGGAAGTTCACGAATCTGAGGACCAACAAAGACACCTTCCTTTATCTAAACTTTACTTAACCTTGGACATTTTCCACGGAGGTACTTGAAAGCTGCTGTTGTTTTGTCCATGGCTTTGACAAAGTTCTTCATCAGACCCAGCTTGATGTGTAAGGGTGGTAACAAAATCTTCCTTGATTCAGCAAGTTGTGGATGCTGAACGATTTTCCTCCCTGTCGGAGTGGCCAATCTCTCTTGATGTAGTGGGAATCTCTCGCACGACTACCCCATTCGCAGAGAAAACAGCAGTACTTTGTGTATCCAGTCTGCAGACCAAGCAAGAGAGCAACAACCTTCAAATCACCACAAAGCTGCCACTGATGTTGATCATAGTTTATGCACCTCAAAACTTGTTTAATGTTTTCATAGGTTTCCTTCATATGGACTGCATGACTAACTGGAATTGATGGCAAAACATTTCCATAATGCAGCAAAACATATTTAAGACTCATCTTCGATGAATCAAGGAACAGTTTCCACTTATCTGGATCATGAACGATGTTGAGGGCTGCCATCACACCTTCGATGTTGTTGCAGGCGACAAGATCGCCTTCCATGAAGAAGAATGGGACAAGATCCTTTTGACGGTCATGGAACATGGAAACCCTAACATCACCTGCCAGGAGATTCCATTGATGCAGTCTGGAGACCAACAGCTCTGCCTTACTCTTGGGTAGTTCCAAATCCCTGACAAGGTCTTTCAGTTAACCTTGTGTTATGAGGTGTGCTTCAAAGGAGAAGGATGGGAGAAAATCTGGGTCATGTGACCTTGATGGTTCAGGACCAGAAGTTTCTTCCTTTTCCTCATCTGACTCAAGTGAGAATGATTCTGGTGCATCAGGAACCGGCAGTCCTTCTCCGTGGGGTGCTGGGCGTATAGCTGATGGAATGTTTGGATAATGCACAGTCCACTTTTTCTTCTTTGACACACCTTTCCCAACTGGAGGCGCCGTGCAGAAGTAACAATTGCTGATATCATCTGTTGGCTTTCTCAAAATCTTTGGTACTGCAAAAGGCATAGATTTTCTTTACCTCTTCAACCACTGGCGAAGATGTTTTGCACAAGTGTTGCAGCATATGTGCGGGGCCCACATATTGTCCTGATCTCCATTGTGGTTATACGGCGCTTTTGTAATGCAAAAGTTACTTCACCACAAACATGGCAGAAGTTATCTGATTTGTTCACACAAGTACAAATGTGTCCCTTTGCAAAATCAAACATTGACAAATAAGAGAGTACGACACTGTATGATATCTAGAGCTGATATAGGGTTATTTGTTCAGCAGAGGGATGTAAGCCTAGTTATGATTGCATCATCCATACCTTATCGAAATAACATGATGCAATTCATATCATGTATGATGCAATACCAGGTTCAGATTGCATCATTCATTGTTTTGCTCAAAAAGTAAGTGCTGTCCAAACCCAGTCATAGATTTTTTCATAGATCCAGTCAAAGATGTATTTGACTAATTTCTGGTTCAAATTGAGATCCCTTCCCTTTATAACTCACTTATCCTCCGCCATTCCCAAGTCAAGGGTCGTATATACCAGAGGTGTGGACTCGAGTCATGTGACTTGGACTCGAGTCAGACTCGAGTCATGAATTTGATGACTTGCGACTCGACTTGGACTTGCATAACAATGACTTTGTCCCACCTATGAGATGTGGACTCGAGTCATGTGACTTGGACTCGAGTCAGACTCGAGTCATGAATTTGATGACTTGCGACTCGACTTGGACTTGCATAACAATGACTTTGTCCCACCTCTGGTATATACTGACCCAGTAGCATAGCTTGAAAACTAGAGCCAATCAACAATTGTAAGCATCATTTTCATTCTCAGTGACCCAGAATAAGTAAAGTTTGACTACATTAATTTCGGACGCATTTTGGCTGTAGACCAGTGTTATTACTCTTGCATGTGTCCAACCTGCAGGCACTTTTCATTGACACAAAGCTGCTATGAAGGCGCTGTCTGTCTGTAGGCTTTCGGAGTCGAGCTATCGGTGCCCGGAACCCAGCACTTGATTACAGCCGGAACAGCTCCGGAAAGTTGTTGCCGAAATTATGTTGGCACCCAGCCACCGTCACGTCGCCTTACGTTGACCTTACAGCGTCTTTACGACCTGTTCATATGATTACAGCAAAGCAACGTAGGGCACGCCAATAGAGGATTAGTAAGGATAAGTGCGCCTCATACTTCAGTGGAAGTGAATGACGCCTATTATCCCAACTGCAAACTATCCCAGTGATGTAACATCGAAGCTAGTCACTGTCAAGCCCTGCTCGCCTCCTGTATGGTGGTGATGCTTGGCTTCGTCTGCTATCTGGCTTCGTCTGCTATATGGCTATACTTGCTCTCTGGCTATAGCTGCTTTCTGGCTATGCCTGCTGTCTGGCTCATGTAGAAACGTGCACGAAGCGTGGCTGAGGTGGCGGACGTGGTGGTGGTGGCGTGCCTGTCGCATGGGCTGACAACGTGAGGGAGGGAGGTCTCGGGGGTCCTCGGAGCCGCCACGGAACAGCTGCGTCACGCGAGCGCCGTGACTGCTCGGAGCTCCCAGCGCGGCGCCCATCGGCCCCGGGGCCGCTGTCCTTACACGCATCGTGCGGATCGCGCCTCGTTCCGGAGAAAATCTAATTACGGCGAGAGGAGGCGCCGTGTCGTGGTCCATTTGCATGTTAACACAGCACCAGCCACCGTGACCCAGCCACACGTCAACCCGTGCGCTCACCCAACCAACCATCCCACGCAATCACTTACCCATCCATCCACCCATCATTCATCCCACCCACCATCCCCTCCCGTGAGGAACCTGAATTCCCATTGCAGCTCCTCTCATCGCCCCCCCCCCCCACCGCCACCCCTCACACCACTCTTTAGAATCCAAGCGCAACACCGACGTCACCGCGAGCGTGACCCGCGGTGTCTGACAAGTCACGCTGACAGCTCACGCTGACATCTTCACGCTGACAGTCCGCCCAGCGCCGACAGCGAGCACATGTCGCCGCTGTCCGCGGATGTTCGCGTGCGCGCAGACGACGCGTGCCGTGGTGCATGCGAGATGCGACCTGCGTCGTCCCTTGGCGGAGACGACACCCGCGCCAGACTTCACGCGCGCCCCGTGATACAGCGGGCCTCCCAAAGACTCCTCCTGCTTTCTCTCCTCGCCTCGAAATGGAATGTTATTGACAGATCGCGTGAACTGAGAGGTGAAATCAAGTTACAAATGCCGATGAGCGTCCTTCGGGGGAAGCTTCCAAACCGCGCGCTACATTCGTTGTTTTTTTTTCTCGCTTGCCCTGCAGCTGAGAAAGCTGCAGACGTCCGAGGTGAGATTTATATAAGATTCATTTCCAGGAACGATTTCATCTTGAGACACGATGGTGGGCCACGCGCGAATAAATGAACTCGCCGATTCCGGCGGCACTCGAGACGCGTTCACCAATTCCGCCTTCGATCAGACTTCAGTCCGAGCGATGTCAGCCGAATTAGACGTGACTGAGAGAAGCGGGGATTTAAACGTGGGTGGAAAGGTGGTGGGGGGGAGAGAGTGGGAGGGGGGTCGGCACGGACACGGAGCGGTGGGAGTGAATCGCACTGCCAGGAGATGACTGCAGGGAGTTCCCACTGCGGGTGCCTCCTCCTGGCAGGGAACGTGACACGGCGACACGTAGAGTCACCCCCCCCCTTCACACTCTCACGGGGGGCGCATTGAGCAGCTGCGCCGGGTCGATCCGTCATCTGTCACGGGGGCTGACGAGAGCCCGGCTAGAGAGCAGCGCGGAGCCATCACCCCCGTCTCCGCTCCCCTCAATCCCCACTGCCTCATCACACCCAAATCCCAACCACCAGCAATCTGTCCCAACCACTCCCCATCCCCCCTCTTCAATATCCATCACAACCACCCACCCGTCCCCGCCAGGCCCTCGTCAGCCCCATCTTTCCTGCCATCCTCCCAGTCTCAGCATCCCTCCTCCTGCCACCCATCCCCATAAGCAATCTCAGCCATTCCTCTCCATCCCCACACCGCCCGCCTCCCTACAAAGCCACCACCGCCTCCCAGATCCACTCGGCCCTCTCTCACTCCCGTGACAACCGCATGCCCGGACACGTGGGACGTGGACCCCCCCCCCCCAACGCCACGCTACACCTCCCCCTCCAGGTTAGCCGCATACCCCCCCCACCCCTCCGGGAGCTCACGCGACTGTTCACCGCAGTGTCCTAAAACAATTTAATGATTAGCTGTGTAGAGTAGCGTCCTTCATACAAAATTGCATTTCACAATCGCTGGGTAGGGACCACAACCATAAACTGGAAGGCTGCCAGGCGGTGAGTCGGCGTCAACAAATGATCTGCAGTTCTCTCTATATCAAGATGTTTCACAGGCCAATTCGTTGAGTGTTGTTTGTACTGCGTCTGGGAGGAAACAGGAACACCCGGAGAAAATGCACGCATGCGAGGGGGAAACACTCAATCCCCGTACAGATGGGGACAGATGATATCGGTTCACACAGACACTGGGGGGCTCCTCCACTCTGGGATAACAACAACAATAATCTAGTGATCAATTTTAGATGACAAACGTTTTTTATTTTACCAGGTAACGCTCGCCGAGCTGTATATCAGAAGCGACCTAGCCACAAATGATATCTCAAACGAAGTGGCTTATCACGTGTAAAGGTATAGCAGCCAAATACTCCAAACTCACATTTCAAAACATGGAGGGAAAAACCGGAGGACCCGGAGAAAAATCCACGCGACCACGGTGAGAGACACACGCAAACTCAAAATATACAACAGGCGTCAGGGTTGGGATTAAACCCACGAACCTCCTGTATACCAGGCGAGGTAGTTAACATCTCACCACCGTGGCGCCCCAGAGGCCTCGTCGTTCATGCAAATCGCATATCTCACAGTCGCCGAGTAGGAACCACAGACCAAGCTGGAAGTCTGCCAGGCGGTCAACCGGCAGCAAAACATATTCAGCCAATTATTTCAGTGTTGTTGAAACGGCACGTGGTAGGAAGCCAGAGCATCCGGAGAAAACGCACACGTGCGAGGGGGCAACACTCTATCCCGGTACAGATTGGAGAGATGATATCAGTGCCGGTGGGGTCCCTCTCCACGCGCCGCGACGCGGTGCCACAAGCCCGAGAGAGGGGGTCACGCGTGGCGAGGCCACGGCCGCAGCAGAGAGCCTCGATTCCAATCCTTGGGCTCACCAGTCGACCTCTGTCCGTTATCGCGGCCGCCAAGAGGATGAAACGATCGCCGCAGAGGTCGCGGAACTTGTGCTCTGAGCAGAGGGTTCCATCGATGGTATCAATGTTCTCGCGCGGTTCTGTAGAGGTAAGGGGAAGGCGGTGGTACTGCAGTTCCCCAAATGGGTTTAAAGAGCCTCCCTTCAAATGTTTTAATAACCTGCCCGGCTCTGACTGTGTTTTTTTCTGAACATTTAGCTGTTTGCCTGGCATTGTTATACAACTTGCTAACTAGAGGCCATGCATCGTGAGCCATTGTCTACCCACTGCTGGATGGAAGCCTCCCCCACGCCGCGGCGACTATCCCTCACGAAACCAACCTCGTCTTGGTTCTTTCGGTAAAGTCACGTAGAAGGGAAATAATAAAATAATAAAAATAAAACATAATAAAATAAACCAACCTCGTCGCGTACATCTCATCGCTCCACCTTCGAGGTGGTCGTCCCTTTGGGGTGCGTTTCCCCTCCTTCATTTGCCATTCCCTCGCCACGTGCAAGTCCCCTCATTCCGAGCCGTGATTCGTTCTGCTCAAGACCAGTCGCCTCGCCACTGCAATGGCGAGGCGTTGCCTCTCTTCCCTGACCGACGCCTTCTGCTTTCTCTCCCAGTGGGAGGTTGACATGTGGAGCGGTGTACTATCATTGTCGTAACTTTCTGCTTTGACTCCACTTTAGATCTTAATTTTTTTGTTTGACCAGGTGAGGCCCACTTAGCTGTGTAGCTCTTATTACACTGTGTTAAACAAAAAATGTTCCTGGATAGTAAGTGTTATTTCCTAATTGCTTATGCCTGAAAAATACAGAAAATGGCTATTAATCCCCACAAATTTCGATTTAAAGCTTTCGTGACTGCAGGGATTCATCTTCTTGGTTTTTTCGGTAAAGTCACGTAGAAGGGAAGTAATAAAATAATAAAAATAAAACATAATAAAATGAAACAATTCTCACGACGTTTCGGCCACAACGCAAGCAGCCGTCCTCAGGTGTATCATTCTTCACCTGAGGACGGCTGCTTGCGTTGTGGCCGAAACGTCGTGAGAATTGTTTCATTTTATTATGTTTTATTTTTATTATTTTATTACTTCCCTTCTACGTGACTTTACCGAAAAAACCAAGAAGATGAATCCCCACAAACTTTGCTTTTGTGACCAGGAGAGTGATATTTTGAAATGTACCCATTGTCAATAAGAAAACGTGTGCATTTGTGTATTTCGTTAACATTAAGTCCTGGTCACAAAAGCAAAGTTTGTGTGGAATAATAGCCATTTTCTATGCTTTTTAGGCATAAACAATTTAAAAATAACATTTAGTATCCAGGAACAAAAATGATGTTACATAGTGTTATCCTCACGTGTAAATTGATCGCAGTCAAATACAATGAACGCGTGATGTTGATTCTGAATGCAGAGGAAAAAACTGGAGGACCCAGAGAAAGATTTACGCGACCACCGGGAGAGAGACATAAAAACTCCAAATATACCGCAGGCGTCATGGTCAGGATCGAACTCACGACCTCCTAGATACCTGGCGAGAAAGTTGACATCTCCTAGCCACCGTGGGACACGTTGTCAAGATTCCTACCGTGATTCTGCCCATTTCTAGTAAAATGCAAAGCAGTGCAAATGCCTGTTAGTGCAAATGCCTGTTATTTTCCCTAAGGCACTTAAACTAAAATATACTAAGTCGATTACACGAGCTAATTGAAATGTAGGACTCCTTAACATCCTTCAACATTCGTATGCATGTTGGACTTCTTTCGCACCGTACGTAGCCAACGGCGCTAATCGGAGGTGCGGGGGAAGCACTACATACTAAACACACAAAGCAGTTCTAAAGACATCAGGTTTCAATCTCGATTTAAAAATGCATAGCGTATGATGGTGCGTGTGCAGAATGAGTAGTGGATATGTGAACTGAGGAACGTGTGTATATATTTTAAGAGGGTGTTGAGTGTCAGCTATAAATCTTGTCGGGTTACGATGCACAGACATAAGGGCCCATGATGGAGTTAAGGGTTTCTGGAGCCTGCGGCCTTTGAGAGGCGGCCTTAAATAGTGGGCCAAACCCCTGCCTCCAATCTGATTGGCTCCTATAAGACCACCAACGTGCGGGCCACGCCTAATGCAGGAACACGGGGGCCAATCAGCGGCCAGCAGCTCTGACATCACCCAGGAAGGGTCGCGGCTCACCTGGGATTTCAGCAACGTCAACGCAGCGTTTGGTGACGCTGTTGCGTTGACAAAAAAGATGCAACAAGCACGGCCAATAACAATGAAACAAAGTCGGAACATTCGTCAATAACACTGCCCCCCTCCCCAAAAATAAAGTTATACAATTGTCAACGTTTCGGGCTATTACCCTTGTGTGCTGTGAAGAATGCCCATTTCAAAGTCAGGACGATTCGTTATATGGCATCTACAGTGCTCGATTAACACATTTCAATGTAATTATTTTACAATATACGAAACAATCAGGGAGATTTGAAAACGTATGCATGCTGAACTTATTTCGCACTACACGTAGCCAACCGTGCGAATCGTAGGTGCGGGTTAGGGTTATGTGGTCGCGTGAGGATATCTTCAGTGGATTGATCACGGCTGACGACGCTCGTGGTTGTGTTTGGCACGGGGTGGGAGTCCACCCTTCCTCGAGATGATCCTAGGCCCAGGCTATGCCGTCCGCCGGCAATGGGGCATCAACGAGAAGGGTTGAGGGTGGAGGAGAAGAAGAATGGGTTTGGTGCGGGCGACGCGAGTGTTTAAACCCGCGGCGTCTTCATCGCTTAAAAGATTCACGGATGGGGTGGGGGGGTGTACGGTGGGGGTGGACAGCGGTGGGGGGGACAGAGCCGCCCCCTTCGTGATGATGCGTGGAGACGTCACCCTACCGCGTTCGGAGACATCGTCCATTCCTTCCCTCTCGCACCCCACCCCACACACACAATCCTCCTCCCTCCATCACTCTCACTCGGCGCGTCTCTCTCAATTTGTCAGTCCCTGACTAATGGGACGGCTCCCGTTTTGCTGCTTAAGCACAATTTATATGCCGTGTTATCACTTCGCCTCGCCGCGCTCAATTAGCTCCGTCTAAACAAGGGCCGCGATGACGCGCTGCGCGCTGCGCGCTCCGCTGAGCCGTGCCGGGGGAGGAGAGCCACCACCCCACTCGCGGAGCGACGACGGCAGTCGCCCATCCCCCGTTACAAGAGCCAGCTTATTCCGACTATTGAAGCCAGCCCCCCCGCCCCCCCTTCTGGCCACGAGGAAGCGGCTCTCGTGGCACCAGCAGGAGCCTGCAGGGGCCAGCACCCATTGTCTCAAGTCGCCTTCACCTGAATGGGAGCCGGCAGCGGCTCGCTCGCGACAGAGGCGCCAGGGAGCCACGCTGCGCGATGCCTGCAGCTGATGATGGGACGCGCCTCCTCCCCACCTTGCACCTCGTGTCACAGTTCGTCCCGCACGGGGATCACGCCGTGGGGGGGAGGGGGGGTCACGACCTCTAATCGGTGCATTCGAAGCCTTAGACGCGGGACCCGCGAGAGGAAACGTCGAGCCACGTGGTCACTGCGCACCAACACGCTCGGTGCGTGTTGGTGCGCGTCGGCTCCATGAAAGAAAAGAAAACAAAGACGACTGCCGAGGATGCGCGGCGCGGCATTTAGACCGTGGGCGGCATTGGCCCCGCCGCGTGCAGCATTTGTGTTCGACCTCACAGTGCCCCCCCCCCCCCCCCGTTGATGGACAATGGTTTCCAGACCTCACATTGGCTGCGTTGTCGTTCTCCTGCTCGGCCCCCAGGACCCATGCAGGACTCCTCTCCCACTGCGCCGTCTCCCCCCCCCCCCCACGGGCTCCTGGAGACCGCCGCCTCGCTCGGGGTGTCGTTGGATTGAATTAGAGGGCAATTCTCGCGCGGACAGGTCGAGCCAGGCTGGTAATTGGAAAGAGGCATCTACGCGCCGCTTAATAAAACTCGCCGCGACGCGGAGGCGATCGATGTCTGCTGCTGCTGCTGCCGCTCGTCTCCACGCTGGGGGAGGGGTGTGGGGGGTGAAGTGGAGGGGGGGGTCGTGTGGGGGGGGGGGGCTCTGGGGTGTTTTACGAGAATGACGCTTCACATCCACTATTTTAGGGCTGCCCACACGCGACGCGATGACCGTCAATGACGATCGATACGCGCCAGGTTACTGACACTGGAAATGTGCTTAATTGGAATCAATTGCTCGCGACATAAATTATAACAATATAAACATACACACACACAGCACGCGCACCGGTCACATACACACCTAATACACACCCACCCCTGTAACAAACAGATACAGAGACAAAGATCCCCCGTGTAGCCCCAAACATACTGTTGGGGGTTGACTCAGCCCATCATATCGATAGAGCCCGATAAATGAGTACCGCTTTGTGAAGAAGTCAACCAGTCCTATGTCCAGACTCTGTCCCCGCCATATGAATGTGGAATTTCAACCACTGGCCCTCGGCTATAGAATTGTGTTGATGTACATAAGTGGAAGCCACGTGCTGTTCGCGAGCACCTTATGACAGTCGCCATGAACACACAGACAAAGATCCTCCGTGACCATCGGGGCAAGTGCTGTTAGCGAGCACCGATAAAGGCCGGCACGACGCACGAGGGGGTGGGTGGCCAACACCACGCCCGGCCGCCTTTGTCTCCACACCGCAGCAGGAGCACTGAGGATAGAAGAGCACAAGTCGAGTCGCTTGCGGTGCCCGCGAACAGGACGCGTCATGGCCAGTGGCTTCCACTTCTGGTACATCAACGCAGTTCTATAGCCTGGCCCAGTCGTTGCAATTCCACATTCCTATGGCGGGGACGGAGTCTGGTACTCATTTATCGAGGCCCACGTATAGAGATGATGGGCTGAGTCAACCCAAAACAGTCTGCTGAAGGCTACACGGGGGAGCTTTGTCTTTGGTGGCTGCAGCTACATTTGTGAGTTTCCTTGCACACAGCTACATGTGTTCGTTGTTTCGCCGCCTGTGAGTGTGCGTGCATCACATTATCATAAATTAGCTCCTTTTAAAATTTCTAACGCAAATTTTAATTGTAATTATAGTCCTGTAATTATAGTCGTGATATCACCCAAATCGAGGCTGTGAGCGGGAAGCCGGGCGTGAGATGATGAACGGGATCACCCCCCCCCCCCCACATCTAACCTCACACTCCACCCCCCAAATCACATCCCCCCCACCACTCAGCATGTACCATCCTCCCCCCCCCACCACTCAGCATGTACCATCCTCCCCCCACCACTCAGCATGTACCATCCTCCCCCCCCCCCACCACTCAGCATGTACCATCCCCCCCGCCACCACTCAACATGTACCATCCTCCCCCCCCCCACCACTCAACATGTACCACCCCCCCCCACCACTCAGCATGTACCATCCTCCCCCCCCCCCACCACTCAACATGTACCACCCCCCCCCCACCACTCAGCATGTACCATCCTCCCCCTCCCCCACCACTCAGCATGTACCCCCCCCCACCACTCAACATGTACCATCCTCCCCCCCCCCACCACTCAACATGTACAATCCCCCCCCCCCACCACTCAGCATGTACCATCCCCCCCCCTACCACTCAACATGTACCATCCTCCCCCACCACTCAGCATGTACCATCCCCCCCCCCACCACTCAACATGTACCATCCCCCCCCCACCACTCAACATGTACCATCCCCCCCCCCCACCACTCAACATGTACCATCCCCCCCCACCACTCAGCATGTACCATCCCCCCCCCCCCCACCACTCAACATGTACCATCCCCCCCCACCACTCAACATTTACCATCCTCTCCCCCCCACCACTCAACATGTACCATCCCCCCCCCCACCACTCATCATGTACCATCCTCTCCCCCCCCACCACTCAGCATGTACCATCCTCTCCCCCCCACCACTCAACATGTACCATCCTCTCCCCCCACCACTCATCATGTACCATCCTCTCCCCCCCAACACTCAGCATGTACCATCCTCTCCCCCCCACCACTCAGCATGTACCATCCTCTCCCCCCCACCACTCAACATGTACCATCCCCCCCCACCACTCAACATGTACCATCCTCTCCGCCCACCACTCAACATGTACCATCCCCCACCCACCACTCAACATGTACCATCCTCTCCCCCCACCACTCATCATGTACCATCCTCTCCCCCCCACCACTCAGCATGTACCATCCCCCCCCCCCACCACTCAGCATGTACCATCCTCCCCCCCACCACTAATCATGTACCATCCTCCCCCCCCACCACTCATCATGTACCATCCTCCCCCCCACCACTCAGCATGTGCCATCCTCCCCCCAACCACTCAGCATGTGCCATCCTCCCCCCCACCACTCAACATGTACCATCCTCCCCCCCACCACTCAGCATGTACCATCCTCCCCCCCCCCACCACTCAGCATGAACCATCCTCCCCCCTCCCACCACTCAGCATGTGCCATCCTCCCCCCCCACCACTCAGCATGTGCCATCCTCCCCCCCACAACTCAGCATGTACCATCCTCCCCCCCACAACTCATCATGTACCATCCCCCCCCACCACTCAGCATGTACCATCCTCCCCCCCACCACTCAGCATGTACCATCCTCCCCCCCCCACCACTCAGCATGTACCATCCTCCCCCCCCCCACCACTCAGCATGTGCCATCCTCCCCACCACCACTCAGCATGTGCCATCCTCCCCCCCCACAACTCAGCATGTACCATCCTCCCCCCCACCACTCATCATGTACCATCCCCCCCCCCCCACCACTCAGCATGTACCATCCTCCCCCCCACCACTCATCATGTACCATCCCCCCCCCACCACTCAGCATGTACCATCCTCCCCCCCACCACTCATCATGTACCATCCTACCCCCCACCACTCAGCATGTGCCATCCTCCCCCCCACCACTCAGCATGTGCCATCCTCCCCCCCACCACTCAACATGTGCCATCCTCCCCCCCACCACTAAACATGTGCCATCCTCCCCCCCACCACTCAGCATGTGCCATCCTCCCCCCCACCACTCAGCATGTACCATCCTCCCCCCCCACCACTCAACATGTACCATCCTCCCCCCCACCACTCAACATGTACCATCCCCCCCCCCCACCACTCAGCATGTACCATCCTCCCCCCCACCACTCAGCATGTGCCATCCTCCCCCCCCACCACTCATCATGTACCATCCTCCCCCCCCACCACCACTCAGCATGTGCCATCCTCCCCCCCACCACTCAGCATGTACCATCCTCCCCCCCACCACTCATCATGTACCATCCTCCCCCCCCCACCACTCAGCATGTGCCATCCTCCCCCCCACCACTCAGCATGTGCCATCCCCCCCCCCACCACTCAGCATGTACCATCCCCCCCCCACCACTCAGCATGTACCATCCTCCCCCCCACCACTCATCATGTACCATCCTCCCCCCCCCACCACTCATCATGTACCATCCTCCCCCCCCCACCACTCAGCATGTGCCATCCTCCCCCCCAACACTCAGCATGTGCCATCCTCCCCCCCCACCACTCAGCATGTACCATCCTCCCTCCCCACCACTCAGCATGTGCCATCTCCCCCCCCCCCCCCACCACTCAGCATGTACCATCCTCCCCCCCACCACTCAGAATGTGCCATCCTCCCCCCCACCACTCAGCATGTGCCATCCTCCCCCCCCCCACCACTCATCATGTCCCATCCTCCCCCCCACCACTCAGCATGTGCCATCCTCCCCCCCACCACTCATCATGTGCCATCCTCCCCCCCACCACTCATCATGTACCATCCTCCCCCCCCACCACTCAACATGTACCATCCTCCCCCCCCACCACTCATCATGTACCATCCTCCCCCCCACCACTCATCATGTGCCATCCTCCCCCCCACCACTCAACATGTACCATCCTCCCCCCCCACCACTCAACATGTACCATCCTCCCCCCCCACCACTCATCATGTACCATCCTCCCTCCCCACCACTCAACATGTACCATCCTCCCCCCCCACCACTCATCATGTGCCATCCTCCCCCCACCACTCATCATGTACCATCCTCCCCCCCCAACACTCAGCATGTACCATGCTCCCCCCCCCCACCACTCAACATGTACCATCCTCCCCCCCACCACTCAACATGTACCATCCTCCCCCCCCCCACCACTCATCATGTACCATCCTCCCCCCCACCACTCAACATGTACCATCCTCCCACCGCACCACTCAACATGTACCATCCTCCCCCCCCACCACTCAACATGTACCATCCTCCCCCCCCACCACTCAACATGTACCATCCTCCCCCCCCACCACTCAACATGTACCATCCTCCCCCCCACCACTCAACATGTACCATCCTCCCCCCCACCACTCATCATGTACCATCCTCCCCCCCCACCACTCATCATGTACCATCCTCCCCCCCCACCACTCATCATGTACCATCCTCCCCCCCCACCACTCAACATGTACCATCCTCCCACCGCACCACTCAGCATGTACCATCCTCCCCCCCAACCACTCAGCATGTACCATCCCCCCCCCCCCACCACTCACCATGTACCATCCTCCCCCCCCCCCCACCACTCAGCATGTGCCATCCTCCCCCCCCACCCACTCAGCATGTACCATCCTCCCCCCCCACCACTCATCATGTACCATCCTCCCCCCCCCCACCACTCAGCATGTGCCATCCTCCCCCCCCACCACTCAGCATGTGCCATCCCCCCCCCCACCACTCAGCATGTACCATCCCCCCCCCACCACTCAGCATGTACCATCCTCCCCCCCACCACTCATCATGTACCATCCTCCCCCCCCACCACTCATCATGTACCATCCTCCCCCCCCACCACTCAGCATGTGCCATCCTCCCCCCCAACACTCAGCATGTGCCATCCTCCCCCCCCACCACTCAGCATGTACCATCCTCCCCCCCCACCACTCAGCATGTGCCATCTCCCCCCCCCCCCCCACCACTCAGCATGTACCATCCTCCCCCCCACCACTCAGAATGTGCCATCCTCCCCCCCACCACTCAGCATGTGCCATCCTCCCCCCCCCACCACTCAGCATGTGCCATCCTCCCCCCCACCACTCAGCATGTACCATCCTCCCCCCCCCCACCACTCAGCATGTGCCATCCTCCCCACCACCACTCAGCATGTGCCATCCTCCCCCCCACAACTCAGCATGTACCATCCTCCCCCCCCACCACTCATCATGTACCATCCCCCCCCCCCACCACTCAGCATGTACCATCCTCCCCCCCACCACTCATCATGTACCATCCCCCCCCCCACCACTCAGCATGTACCATCCTCCCCCCCACCACTCATCATGTACCATCCTACCCCCCACCACTCAGCATGTGCCATCCTCCCCCCCCACCACTCAGCATGTGCCATCCTCCCCCCCCACCACTCAACATGTGCCATCCTCCCCCCCACCACTAAACATGTGCCATCCTCCCCCCCACCACTCAGCATGTGCCATCTCCCCCCCCCCCCACCACTCAGCATGTACCATCCTCCCCCCCACCACTCAGAATGTGCCATCCTCCCCCCCACCACTCAGCATGTGCCATCCTCCCCCCCCCCACCACTCATCATGTCCCATCCTCCCCCCCACCACTCAGCATGTACCATCCTCCCCCCCACCACTCAGCATGTGCCATCTCCCCCCCCCCCCACCACTCAGCATGTACCATCCTCCCCCCCACCA
This sequence comes from Lampetra fluviatilis, assembly GCF_964198595.1. Taxonomy (NCBI): domain Eukaryota; kingdom Metazoa; phylum Chordata; class Hyperoartia; order Petromyzontiformes; family Petromyzontidae; genus Lampetra; species Lampetra fluviatilis. Next base: position 12,164,864 of record NC_136300.1, read on the forward strand.
CTCAGCATGTACCATCCTCCCCCCCCCACCACTCATCATGTACCATTCTCCCCCCCCACCACTCATCATGTACCATCCTCCCCCCCACCACTCAACATGTACCATCCTCCCCCCCACCACTCAGCATGTGCCATCTCCCCCCCCCCCCCCCACCACTCAGCATGTACCATCCTCCCCCCCCACCACTCAGAATGTGCCATCCTCCCCCCCCACCCACTCAGCATGTGCCATCCTCCCCCCCCCACCACTCATCATGTCCCATCCTCCCCCCCACCACTCAGCATGTGCCATCCTCCCCCCACCACTCATCATGTGCCATCCTCCCCCCCACCACTCATCATGTACCATCCTCCCCCCCCACCACTCAACATGTACCATCCTCCCCCCCCCACCACTCATCATGTACCATCCTCCCCCCCACCACTCATCATGTGCCATCCTCCCCCCCACCACTCAACATGTACCATCCTCCCCCCCCACCACTCAACATGTACCATCCTCCCCCCCCCACCACTCATCATGTACCATCCTCCCTCCCACCACTCAACATGTACCATCCTCCCCCCACCACTCATCATGTGCCATCCTCCCCCCACCCACTCATCATGTACCATCCTCCCCCCCCAACACTCAGCATGTACCATGCTCCCCCCCCCACCACTCAACATGTACCATCCTCCCCCCCACCACTCAACATGTACCATCCTCCCCCCCCCCACCACTCAACATGTACCATCCTCCCCCCCCCCACCACTCAACATGTACCATCCTCCCCCCCCACCACTCAACATGTACCATCCTCCCCCCCACCACTCAACATGTACCATCCTCCCCCCCCCACCACTCAGCATGTACCATCCTCCTCCCCCCCACCACTCATCATGTACCATTCTCCCCCCCCCCCACCACTCATCATGTACCATCCTCCCCCCCCACCACTCAACATGTACCATCCTCCCACCGCACCACTCAACATGTACCATCCTCCCCCCCCACCACTCAACATGTACCATCCTCCACCCCCCACCACTCAACATGTACCATCCTCCCCCCCCACCACTCAACATGTACCATCCTCCCCCCCCACCACTCAACATGTACCATCCTCCCCCCCACCACTCATCATGTACCATCCTCCCCCCCCACCACTCATCATGTACCATCCTCCCCCCCCACCACTCATCATGTACCATCCTCCCCCCCCACCACTCAACATGTACCATCCCTCCCACCGCACCACTCAGCATGTACCATCCTCCCCCCCAACCACTCAGCATGTAACCATCCCCCCCCCCCCCACCACTCACCATGTACCATCCTCCCCCCACCCCCACCACTCAGCATGTGCCATCCTCACCCCCCACCACTCAGCATGTACCATCCTCCCCCCCACCACTCATCATGTACCATCCTCCCCCCCCCCACCACTCAGCATGTGCCATCCTCCCCCCCACCACTCAGCATGTGCCATCCCCCCCCCCCACCACTCAGCATGTACCATCCCCCCCCACCACTCAGCATGTACCATCCTCCCCCCCACCACTCATCATGTACCATCCTCCCCCCCCCACCACTCATCATGTACCATCCTCCCCCCCCACCACTCAGCATGTGCCATCCTCCCCCCCAACACTCAGCATGTGCCATCCTCCCCCCCACCACTCAGCATGTACCATCCTCCCCCCCCACCACTCAGCATGTGCCATCTCCCCCCCCCCCCACCACTCAGCATGTACCATCCCTCCCCCCCCACCACTCAGAATGTGCCATCCTCCCCCCCACCACTCAGCATGTGCCATCCTCCCCCCCCCCACCACTCATCATGTCCCATCCTCCCCCCCACCACTCAGCATGTGCCATCCTCCCCCCCCACCACTCAACATGTACCATCCTCCCACCGCACCACTCAGCATGTACCATCCTCCCCCCCCACCACTCAACATGTACCATCCTCCCACCGCACCACTCAGCATGTACCATCCTCCCCCCCAACCACTCAGCATGTACCATCCCCCCCCCCCCCACCACTCACCATGTACCATCCTCCCCCCCCCCCACCACTCAGCATGTGCCATCCTCCCCCCCACCACTCAGCATGTACCATCCTCCCCCCCCCACCACTCATCATGTACCATCCTCCCCCCCCCCACCACTCAGCATGTGCCATCCTCCCCCCCCACCACTCAGCATGTGCCATCCCCCCCCCCCACCACTCAGCATGTACCATCCCCCCCCACCACTCAGCATGTACCATCCTCCCCCCCACCACTCATCATGTACCATCCTCCCCCCCCACCACTCAGAATGTGCCATCCTCCCCCCCCACCACTCAGCATGTGCCATCCTCCCCCCCCCACCACTCATCATGTCCCATCCTCCCCCCACCACTCAGCATGTACCATCCTCCCCCCCACCACTCAGCATGTGCCATCTCCCCCCCCCCCCCCACCACTCAGCATGTACCATCCTCCCCCCACCACTCAGAATGTGCCATCCTCCCCCCCACCACTCAGCATGTGCCATCCTCCCCCCCCCCACCACTCATCATGTCCCATCCTCCCCCCCACCACTCAGCATGTGCCATCCTCCCCCCCCACCACTCATCATGTGCCATCCTCCCCCCCACCACTCATCATGTACCATCCTCCCCCCCCACCACTCAACATGTACCATCCTCCCCCCCCACCACTCATCATGTACCATCCTCCCCCCCACCACTCATCATGTGCCATCCTCCCCCCCACCACTCAACATGTACCATCCTCCCCCCCCCACCACTCAACATGTACCATCCTCCCCCCCCACCACTCATCATGTACCATCCTCCCTCCCCACCACTCAACATGTACCATCCTCCCCCCCACCACTCATCATGTGCCATCCTCCCCCCCACCACTCATCATGTACCATCCTCCCCCCCCACACTCAGCATGTACCATGCTCCCCCCCCCCACCACTCAACATGTACCATCCTCGCCCCCCACCACTCAACATGTACCATCCTCCCCCCCCCCCACCACTCAACATGTACCATCCTCCCCCCCCACCACTCAACATGTACCATCCTCCGCCCCCCCACCCACTCAACATGTACCATCCTCCCCCCCACCACTCAACATGTACCATCCTCCCCCCCACCACTCAGCATGTACCATCCTCCCCCCCCACCACTCATCATGTACCATTCTCCCCCCCCACCACTCATCATGTACCATCCTCCCCCCCCACCACTCAACATGTACCATCCTCCCCCCCACCACTCAGCATGTGCCATCTCCCCCCCCCCCCCCCCCACCACTCAGCATGTACCATCCTCCCCCCCACCACTCAGAATGTGCCATCCTCCCCCCCCACCACTCAGCATGTGCCATCCTCCCCCCCCCACCACTCATCATGTCCCATCCTCCCCCCCCACCACTCAGCATGTGCCATCCTCCCCCCCCACCACTCATCATGTGCCATCCTCCCCCCCCACCACCTCATCATGTACCATCCTCCCCCCCAACCACTCAACATGTACCATCCTCCCCCCCCACCACTCATCATGTACCATCCTCCCCCCCCACCACTCATCATGTGCCATCCTCCCCCCCCACCACTCAACATGTACCATCCTCCCCCCCCACCACTCAACATGTACCATCCTCCCCCCCCACCACTCATCATGTACCATCCTCCCTCCCCACCACTCAACATGTACCATCCTCCCCCCCACCACTCATCATGTGCCATCTCCTCCCCCCACCACTCATCATGTACCATCCTCCCCCCCCAACACTCAGCATGTACCATGCTCCCCCCCCCCACCACTCAACATGTACCATTCCTCCCCCCCACCACTCAACATGTACCATCCTCCCCCCCCCCCACCACTCAAACATGTACCATCCTCCCCCCCCCACCACTCAACATGTACCATCCTCCCCCCCCCACCACTCAACATGTACCATCCTCCCCCCCACACACTCAACATGTACCATCCTCCCCCCCACCACTCAGCATGTACCATCCTCCCCCCCCCACCACTCATCATGTACCATTCTCCCCCCCCACCACTCATCATGTACCATCCTCCCCCCCACCACTCAACATGTACACATCCTCCCACCGCACCACTCAACATGTACCATCCTCCCCCCCCACCACTCAACATGTACCATCCTCCCCCCCACCCACTCAACATGTACCATCCTCCCCCCCCACCACTCAACATGTACCATCCTCCCCCCCACCACTCAACATGTACCATCCTCCCCCCCACCACTCATCATGTACCATCCTCCCCCCCCACCACTCATCATGTACCATCCTCCCCCCCCCACCACTCATCATGTACCATCCTCCCCCCCCACCACTCAACATGTACCATCCTCCCACCGCACCACTCAGCATGTACCATCCTCCCCCCCAACCACTCAGCATGTACCATCCCCCCCCCCCCACCACTCACCATGTACCATCCTCCCCCCCCCCCCCACCACTCAGCATGTGCCATCCTCCCCCCCACCACTCAGCATGTACCATCCTCCCCCCCACCACTTCATCATGTACCATCCTCCCCCCCCCCACCACTCAGCATGTGCCATCCTCCCCCCCACCACTCAGCATGTGCCATCCCCCCCCCCACCACTCAGCATGTACCATCCCCCCCCACCACTCAGCATGTACCATCCTCCCCCCCACCACTCATCATGTACCATCCTCCCCCCCCCCACCACTCATCATGTACCATCCTCCCCCCCCCACCACTCAGCATGTGCCATCCTCCCCCCCAACACTCAGCATGTGCCATCCTCCCCCCCACCACTCAGCATGTACCATCCTCCCCCCCACCCACTCAGCATGTGCCATCTCCCCCCCCCCCGCCCACCACTCAGCATGTACCATCCTCCCCCCCACCACTCAGAATGTGCCATCCTCCCCCCCACCACTCAGCATGTGCCATCCTCCCCCCCCACCACTCATCATGTCCCATCCCTCCCCCCCACCACTCAGCATGTGCCATCCTCCCCCCCACCACTCATCATGTGCCATCCTCCCCCCCACCACTCATCATGTACCATCCTCCCCCCCACCACTCAACATGTACCATCCTCCCCCCCCACCACTCATCATGTACCATCCTCCCCCCCACCACTCATCATGTGCCATCCTCCCCCCCACCACTCAACATGTACCATCCTCCCCCCCCACCACTCAACATGTACCATCCTCCTCCCCCACCACTTCATCATGTACCATCCTCCCTCCCCACCACTCAACATGTACCATCCTCCCCCCCACCACTCATCATGTGCCATCCTCCCCCCACCACTCATCATGTACCATCCTCCCCCCCCAACACTCAGCATGTACCATGCTCCCCCCCCCCACCACTCAACATGTACCATCCTCCCCCCCACCACTCAACATGTACCATCCTCCCCCCCCCCCACCACTCAACATGTACCATCCTCCCCCCCCACCACTCAACATGTACCATCCTCCCCCCCCCACCACTCAACATGTACCATCCTCCCCCCCACCACTCAACATGTACCATCCTCCCCCCCACCACTCAGCATGTACCATCCTCCCCCCCCACCACTCATCATTTACCATTCTCCCCCCCCCACCACTCATCATGTACCATCCTCCCCCCCACCACTCAACATGTACCATCCTCCCACCGCACCACTCAACATGTACCATCCTCCCCCCCCCACCACTCAACATGTACCATCCTCCCCCCCCACCACTCAACATGTACCATCCTCCCCCCCCCACCACTCAACATGTACCATCCTCCCCCCCACCACTCAACATGTACCATCCTCCCCCCCCCCTAAAGTCCATCCCCCCCACCACTCATCATGTACCATCCTCCCCCCCCCACCACTCATCATGTACCATCCTCCCCCCCCCACCACTCATCATGTACCATCCTCCCCCCCCCCACCACTCAACATGTACCATCCTCCCACCGCACCACTCAGCATGTACCATCCTCCCCCCCAACCACTCAGCATGTACCCATCCCCCCCCCCCCCCCACCACTCACCATGTACCATCCTCCCTCCCCACCACTCAACATGTACCATCCTCCCCCCCCCACCACTCAACATGTACCATCCTCCCCCCCCCACCACTCAACATGTACCATCCTCCCCCCCCACCACTCAACATGTACCATCCTCCCCCCCCCACCACTCAACATGTACCATCCTCCCCCCCCCCCCCCACCACTCAGCATGTACCATCCTCCCCCCCCACCACTCAACATGTACCATCCTCCCCCCCCCCACCACTCAGCATGTACCATCCTCCCCCCCCACCACTCAGCATGTACCATCCCTCCACCCCCCCCCACCACTCAGCATGTACCATCCTCCCCCCCCCCCCCCCATCACTCAGCATGTACCATCCTCCTCCCCCCCCCACCACTCAGCATGTACCATCCTCCCCCCCCCCACCACTCAGCATGTACCATCCTCCCACCCCCCCCCACCACTCAGCATGTACCATCCTCCCCCCACCACTCAGCATGTACCATCCCCCCCCCACCACTCAGCATGTACCATCCTCCCCCCCCCCCACCACTCAGCATGTACCATCCTCCCCCCCCACCACTCATCATGTACCATCCTCCCCCCACCACTCAGCATGTACCATCCTCCCCCCCACCACTCATCATGTACCATCTCTCCCCCCCACCACTCAGCATGTGCCATCCTCCCCCCCACCACTCAGCATGTGCCATCCTCCCCCCCACCACTCAACATGTGCCATCCTCCCCCCCCACCACTCAACATGTGCCATCCTCCCCCCCACCACTCAGCATGTGCCATCCTCCCCCCCACCACTCAGCATGTACCATCCTCCCCCCCACCAACTCAACATGTACCATCCTCCCCCCCACCACTCAGCATATACCATCCCCCCCCCCCCCACCACTCAGCATGTACCATCCTCCCCCCCACCACTCAGCATGTGCCATCCTCCCCCCCCACCACTCATCATGTACCATTCTCCCCCCCCCACCACTCATCATGTACCATCCTCCCCCCCCACCACTCAACATGTACCATCCTCCCACCGCACCACTCAACATGTACCATCCTCCCCCCCCACCACTCAACATGTACCATCCTCCCCCCCACCACTCAACATGTACCATCCTCCCCCCCCACCACTCAACATGTACCATCCTCCCCCCCACCACTCAACATGTACCATCCTCTCCCCCCACCACTCATCATGTACCATCCTCCCCCCCACCACTCATCATGTACCATCCTCCCCCCCCCACCACTCATCATGTACCATCCTCCCCCCCCCACCACTCAACATGTACCATCCTCCCACCGCACCACTCAGCATGTACCATCCTCCCCCCCCAACCACTCAGCATGTACCATCCCCCCCCCCCCCACCACTCACCATGTACCATCCTCCCTCCCCACCACTCAACATGTACCATCCTCCCCCCCCCCACCACTCAACATGTACCATCCTCCCCCCCCCACCACTCAACATGTACCATCCTCCCCCCCCACCACTCAACAACATGTACCATCCTCCCCCCCCACCACTCAACATGTACCATCCTCCCCCCCCCCCCCACCACTCAGCATGTACCATCCTCCCCCCCCACCACTCAGCATGTACCATCCTCCCCCCCCCCACCACTCAGCATGTACCAATCCTCCCCCCCCACCACTCAGCATGTACCATCCTCCACCCCCCCCACCCACTCAGCATGTACCATCCTCCCCCCCCCCCCCCACACTCAGCATGTACCATCCTCCTCCCCCCCCCACCACTCAGCATGTACCATCCTCCCCCCCCCCCCCACCACTCAGCATGTACCATCCTCCCCCCCCCCCACCACTCAGCATGTACCATCCTCCCCCCCCCACCACTCAGCATGTACCATCCTCCCCCCCCCACCACTCAGCATGTACCATCCTCCCCCCCCCCCACACACTCAGCATGTACCATCCTCCCCCCCACCACTCATCATGTACCATCCTCCACCCCACCACTCAGCATGTACCATCCTCCCCC
>NC_136300.1:12173109-12275034 GCF_964198595.1 Lampetra fluviatilis
CCGTGGTCGCGTGGATTTTTCTCCGGGTCCTCCGGTTTATACCGCCACATTTCCCACGTGATAAGCCACGTCGCTATATAGCTCAGTCGGCCTTACCTGGTAAAATAAAAAAAAGTGGAATAGTTTTAAACATCTCTCTCTTATCATCATGGGACCATTCCTTTGCCAGTACCAAAATATGAGAATAGGGTTTCCCCTTTGTTCTGGTAACAAAACAGGTTTTAAGATGTTAAAACACCAAACTGAAACCTTTTTACAAGGAATCATGTCTGCATTCACCACAATACTTGTGGTCAGGATGCAAAAAAACATACTCTGATAATAAATGCATTGTCCTTGAAACTGATTGGTCCACACCAAAGACAGCTTTCTTTTGAGCCTCGTCTCAGGAACGGTGTTAGACCAGAGGCGTCATCTAGGCTAAAAAGAAAGCTGTCTCTGGTGTGGACCAACCAGTTTCAAGGACAATGGCATATATTATCAGAGTATGTTTTTGTTTGCATTCTGACCGCAAGTATTGTGGTTAATGCAGACATGATTCCTTGTAAAAGGTTTCAGTTTGATGTTTTAACATCTTAACACCTGTTTAGTTGCCAGAACAAAGTGTAAAACCAATGCTCAGCTCTCTCCTATTTACCGTGGCAGCAATAGCAATGCCCTCGATGTACACGGGACGGTTCGCGCGCTGCCCCATGGGCTGAGTTTTATTCCTAATGGTCAGTGGCGAGCGATATCCGAACCGGTCCAGGGCTTCCCCTTCTGGCCAGCGTGTGGTGAAGTATGGTCAAACATCCCCCGTGAACTACACTGCGCCTGGAGAGTCCTTCGCACGGCAGTGTAATTATTATTAATTGTATTTTTTTTTATACTCAGTCTTAATGGGTCTCAGACTCTTTGGGACATTTTGCAGGATTTGTGATGTTCGAACGACGTCACGAATGAGGATGCTCTGTGCTGGCACCTGGGGAGGAGAGCCGAGTCACCGGAGACAACCCGTACCAACGTTTCAAAACCCCGAGGCATCTACCGCCATCTCGCGGCTCGCTCGGTTGTTCAAACCCGCCCCCCCCCCCCCCCCCCCGACATCTGTAAATGTTCGTGCGCTCTCACGCCGAGGAGGAACCAGCCTCAGCCAGAAGCGATGGGGATCTAACGAGAGGCGGCCGCGTTCTGGACGATTTGGTTTGCCGGCCAAGAAGCATCCGCAGAAGCGCTGATTGGTCCCCCGTGGCGCCGGGAACGAGGCCATCTGTGAAGGAACGGGACGAAGTTTCCCGACATCTCAACCCCCACCCCGCCCCCCTCGTGGGCTCCGCGAGCCCCCCCCTACTCCCCAACCCCGACTCCCCCCCCCCTGCGACCCGGACACGCGAGCTGAGCAGCCTCCGCCTGGGAGCCGCGGTGCCTCCGGGGGGCCTCGGGGGAGAGCCGTGGCCCCCGTTGCTGGACCGGCGGCAGCTGCGTCAGCACAGGTGAGAGCCTCACTCACCAGGTGACCTCCTCGCTAACCAGGTGAGGGCCTCACTCACCAGGTGACCTCCTCGCTAACCAGGTGAGAGCCTCACTCACCAGGTGACCTCCTCGCTAACCAGGTGAGGGCCTCGCTAACCAGGAGAGAGCCTCACTAACCAGGAGAGAGCCTCACTCACCAGGTGAGAGCTTCATTAACCAGGGAAGAGCCTCACTCACCAGGTGAGAGCCTCACTAACCAGGTGACCTCCTCGCTAACCAGGTGAGGGCCTCGCTAACCAGGAGAGAGCCTCACTAACCAGGAGAGAGCCTCACTCACCAGGTGAGAGCTTCATTAACCAGGGAAGAGCCTCACTCACCAGGTGAGAGCATCACTCGCCAGGTGAGAGCCTCACTCACCAGGTGAGAGCCTCACTAACCAGGTGAGAGCCTCACTCACCAGGGAAGAGCCTCACTCACCAGGTGAGAGCCTCACTAACCAGGTGACCTCCTCGCTAACCAGGTGAGGGCCTCGCTAACCAGGAGAGAGCCTCACTAACCAGGAGAGAGCCTCACTCACCAGGTGAGAGCTTCATTAACCAGGGAAGAGCCTCACTCACCAGGTGAGAGCATCACTCGCCAGGTGAGAGCCTCACTCACCAGGTGAGAGCCTCACTCACCAGGTGAGAGCCTCACTAACCAGGTAAGAACCTCACTCACCAGGTGAGAGCCTCACTCACCAGGTGAAAGCCTCACTCACCAGGTGAGAGCCTCACTAACCAGGTCAGAGCCTCACTAACCAGATGACCTCCTCGCTAACCAGGTGAGGGCCTCGCTAACCAGGAGAGAGCCTCACTAACCAGGAGAGAGCCTCACTCACCAGGTGAGAGCTTCATTAACCAGGGAAGAGCCTCACTCACCAGGTGAGAGCCTCACTCACCAGGTGAGAGCCTCACTAACCAGGTGAGAGCCTCACTAACCAGGTAAGAACCTCACTCACCAGGTGAGAGCCTCACTCACCAGGTGACAGCATCACTCACCAGGTGAGAGCCTCACTAACCAGGTGAGGGCCTCACTAACCAGGTGAGAGCCTCACTACCCAGGTGAGAGCCTCACTAACCAGGTGAGAGCCTCACTGACCAGATGCGGCCACCGTCGTTTGTAAAAGTGGAAAATCAAGAGAGAAATCTCGGCGGCATGCGGCTGTGAAGATCGTGAAATATCAAGCGGACCACGTGAACCCCCGCCACCTCCACCACCACCACCGCCACGTTGTGACCCATCCCGAAGCTCGTTTCAAGGTCAGCGGCGGCAGTGACGACCTCCCCCAGAGGCTGCCCTTTATGCCCCAGACAAGAGAGGGGGGGGGTGGAATGAGAGAGAGAGAGAGAGACGCTCCCACAACACCAAACGCAAAGGAGAGAGGAGCGCGTCGAACAAGACAGGAGGTCGGTTGCGGATCGTGCATGAATATTTGAAGCAATAAAAGCACGTCGCGTGAGGAACGGCAGGTGAGGACATGCGTGGGAATCGGGAGACGGCTCCCCCCCCCACACCGCCGCTCCCCCCTCCACCCTCCGCGCGACGGCCGTGACCACGTTGGCGTTGGGGGGGTTGGGGGGGAGTACCAGGTTGACCCGAGGAGGAGACGCGGCCCCCCGTGCTCGCAGCCCGCTGTCGTGACAAGGAACACGCGACTCCCCGGTCTCTCGGGCGTGCCGAGGGTTGCTTTGTTGTTGTTGCTGTTGTTGTGAGTCTTGGGGGGGGGGGAGGGTCCAGAGGTCCCGCGCGATGCCACGCGTCACTCACTGCGCACGTGAATTAATCAGCCACAGCCTCACGTGTCAAGATGGGGGGGGGGGGGGGAGACCCGTCAGGACTTTCAAACGAAACCGGACTTACGCAGGGGGCACATCGGTGGAGCAATGTTGCTGCTGCTGCTCAAGAGGAGGAGGGAGGGGGGGGGCGGCGGGGGCGGTGGAGCGAGGCTCCGGCTTACAGGTAGCGGAACGGGGGGGGGGTGCTGGGGGGTTTTTTGCAGCGGATTTGTTCGTTGTGAGGCACGCCGCTCCCCGCGTGATGAATGCCATCGCGGTGCCGCGGGATTGCGCGACGCCGCAGTGGAGGAGAATCTGTGTCAGACAAGCTGCTTAGAATTCAGCTGCGCTCCCTCGGCCCGATCATAGCACCCCGCCTCGCCCGGGCGTTTCCACTGCGCACTCGAAATGCGCCGGCGTCTGTCACGGTGATTCACGCGCCTCGGAACGTAATACCTCCTTCCTCGCTGCTCAAGTAACTTTTAATGCTTCGTGTGCTGCAAATTGCCCGAAACCCACAACCCCGAGTCACTCAAATGTCGCGACGAAAGAGCATCGCTCACTCAGGCACCGTTGGTGGGCGACAGCGCACACGTGTGCGTGTGTACACACACCAGCAAAAAACACACGCACACGTGTACACACACCAGCTTATAACACACGCACACGTGTACACACACCAGCTTATAACCAGCTGGTGCGTGTACACTCGCACACGTGTACACACACCAGCTATTCACCAGCTGGTGTGTGTACACACGCACACGTGTACACGCACCAGCTTATAACCAGCTGGTGCGTGTACACTCGCACACGTGTACACACACCAGCTATTCACCAGCTGGTGTGTGTACACACGCACACGTGTACACGCACCAGCTTATAACCAGCTAGTGTGTGTACAGCCGCGCACATGCTCGCCCGCCCCTCCCAGCCCCTCCCCTCCCCGCCCCTCCCCTCCCCGCCCGCCCCTCTCCTCCCCGCCCGCCCCTCCCTCCCCGCCCGCCCCTCCCGCCCCTCCCCGCCCGCCCCTCCCCTCCCTGCCCGCCCCTCCCCTCCCTGCCCGCCCCTCTCCGCCCGCCCCTCCCGCCCCTCCCCGCCCGCGCCTCCCGCCCCTCCCCTCCCTCCCATCCCCGCCCGCCCCTCCCCTCCCCGCCCGCCCCTCCCCTCCCCGCCCGCCCCTCCCCGCATGCCCCTCCCCTCCCCGCCCGCCCCCTCCCCGCCCGCCCCTCCCCTCCCCGCCGCCCCTCCCCTCCCCGCCCGCCACCCCGAGTCGCCTCCCCAGGCAACTCGTCTCACCGCCCCTTCTCGCTTCGCAACAAGATGACGACTCCTGCCCAGCCCCGCGGGAGCCCTGCGGGGAAATAAACGCCTCCGTCTCTGCCGCGATGATCCCGTCACTCAGACGACGACGACGAGAAGGAGGAGGAGGTCGAACATAGCTCACCCCCCACCACCACCTCCGCAGCAGGTGACAGGTATGATTGTATGAGGAGACGCCGCGCGTTCGTCTCGTGGTGACCCCCTTCTCTGCTGCGTCCTCTAAACCTCCCCTTGGCCCGGGTTCCTCATCGCTTACTCCCCCCCCCCCGTTACGGGGGATCAACGGCGCTGTGGGGGCGGGCGGCGCGCCCACTAATCTGGGCTTTAATTAAACACGTGACCGGAGTTTAATTTATTCCCTGCCTGCGGTACCAGGTGCCGCATTCCGCCTGTGCCCGCAGGGCCCCTTCCCACCCCTTCCCACCCCTTCCCACCCCTCCACACGTGCCCCCCTCCTTCACACCCCGACCCCGCCCCCGCAGCAGCGCCCCCAGCCCCCGTCACCGCTCCCTCTGCTCCCCCTTCTCCCTGTGCTCCACCTCCAAGCTCCTCCTAATCCCCCCGCCCCCCACTTACAAACGCCTCTAACTTGGAGGAAGTCACGGGAGGGCGCGGGTGGGGGCAGTGCTCGGCACCTTTGCGCGCAGCATCGCTGGAGGATGGCTCCCCCCATCCCTCTCCCACCTGCCCCCCCCCCCCGCCCAACTCGTTCACTGATGAAGCCGCTGCTCGCGCACCCCAGGGCGCTAATTGGCGCGAGGTAACGAGGCTCTGTCGGGGACTGGGGGGTGTTGGTGGCGGGGGTAGGTGTGTGTGTCGGTGTGTGTGTGTCGGTGTGTGTGTGTGTCGGTGTGTGTGTCGGTGTGTGTGTGTGTCGGTGTGTGTGTGTTGGGCAGGAGTAGAGGGTGGGGTCTCTGGCCACACGCGCGGTGATTATCACCACGCGTCACCGCCATGCTCCGAGTCCCACTCGGCGGATTAATACGGAGCGCGCTGCTCCGAGTTTAATTACTCTCGCCCGCGATATCTCTCTGCCAAATATGAGAAGGGCCCAATTACTCAACAACGAGTGCGCCCTTAAATCGCTTCGCACGCCGAGACGGGCGTAATGATCCCGCGCCGCAGCTAGCGATGAGACACTGCCAATTGCAAATAATTGTGCATTTCCTCTCCGTCTTTAGGGCAGACGTTAGCGGGTAATTAACGACACTCTCTGAGAATATTACGCAGCCCGAGTCGACAAATGGAAGCGCTCCGGGCTACAGCCGCGCCACGACTCCGCGTGACTGATCGGCGTCGACGCGCGCCCCCCTCGCCACTCGCAGTTCCCTCGCCACTCGCGGGCCCCTCGGCGCCTCCTGCGGTCCGCGCAGAGTCGATCCGGTCGCACGAAGCGCGCGGATTCACACGCGGAAGAGCCGCCGCTTCGGCGACTTTTAAAGAGCTCGTCCATCGCCTCCTCTTCCTCCTCTCGCCTCCTCCTCCTCATCTCGGCGCTCGACTCCTGCTGCGCTCTCGAGCCGCGCTCCGGAGCGCGGTGCCGTGAGAGGCGACCTGGAGTTTGCGGGGCGTTCACTTGCTCGGTCCAAGCGCCCCCGTGCCCTCGAAACCTGCGGCTCATTGAGAGGAGTCACTTTGTCAATCGAAAGGAAGAATTATAAATACCCGTGGCAACACGAGGGGGGTGCAGGGGGGGGGGCGAGGTGGAGCCGGCTCCCTCTCCCCTCCCTCAGAGCGCACAGCCGCTTCCTCCTCCCCCCCGGCAGCGGCGCCAAATCGCCCCCCCCCCGCCCCCCCCCCCCCCCCCCAACCAGCTCCCACTCCACGACCCCATCCGTCCCCAACCCACGCAGCATGACCCCCAGTGTATCCTCTCCACGTGGCCACTCCACGTGGCGTCTCTGCCATTCGCGCGCCGCGTCGCCTCGTGCTGTGGGGCGTAGGGGCCTCCATCGGGCCGGCCCCGACCACGTCGAGTTGAGAGCTTCGTCTGCGGGGCCCTCATCAGCGCGTCCCAGCGCTTACTCGGCACAGGGCCGGAGGCGCACAACTTTGAGCGACCAGCAACACGCAGCACTATCAACGAGTTAGCACGTTTCTTGAATGGGCAGCATTATTATAATAATCAATTCTCTGGTGACGCTGCAGCGGTGCACAAGCACAAACGGCACCAACTCGACACATTCGTCAATAGCGACGCTGTGTGTGGTCTTTAAAGGAAGAATATACAGTAGGCGACGTTTTTGGTAAATGGCTCTATTCAAAAAAATCCAAAACTTTGCACATTAAATATATTTTTTCCTATTTTTCCTGCTGATGCCACAGTCGTATTTTCGCATGTGTCGAGTACGATGTCATTCTGATTATTATTACGTGAACTTGGGAAATCAGAGGGAGCAGTGCGAGGGGAGAAGCACAAATAGAGGCGTTGTCACGTGCAGCGTGATGAGTGGGTGGGTGGGTGATCGAGTGACCGTTCGTGTCAAATGCAGTGTAGTGAGTGGGTGAATAGATGGGTGGGTAAGTGGGTGATCGAGTGACTGTGACGTTGCCACGGCCAGTGTGGTGATGGTGCTGGTGGCCGTTAGCGCGCTATGCTATGAACCCGTCAACCCTAAGTTCGATTCCCGCTCACGGTCACCACTCGTGACGATTTTCTGAACCGGTCCTGCGCTTCTCCTAGGTCGACTCGGCCTCAATTGAGTAGCTGGTGGGGTGTGTAAACATCGCCATTGGGCAGACAAAGGCGGCCGGGCGTGGTGTTAGCCACCAACCCCATCGTGTGCTTGCCGTCACGGCCTTTATTGGTGCTCGCTGACAACATTTGTCGCAACAGTCTGCGAAGGCTATACGGGTGATCAACCCTAGAGGAAGCCGAGGACCGGTTCAGATACTATAATCGTCACTGGTGTTGGCCGTGAGCGGGAATGTAGCGCAGGGCGCTGGGCGCTCACAACTCCCCACTATCAACACCACCAGTAGCAGCACAACCACCACCACCACCACCACAGTCATCGCCAATACTACCAACACCACCGTCGCAAAAATAAGCACCTCCACTGCCATCATCACCCCCACCAGCACTAACATCACGACCTGCACGAGCGCCACCATCAGCTCCAAAACTACGATCGCAATCATCATCATCACCTCCACCAGCAAGCGGCACAAACATCGCAATTACCACCCTCATCATCATCATCACCTCCACCAACAAGCGGCACAAATATCGCAATTACCACCCTCACCATCAACATCACAGTCACGTGGAGGCGAGGGTTGGTGGATCGCACCGATTTAGTGAAACTTCCTTCCCGTGGGAGTCGAGGATGAGTCGTACTCTGGCTCGCGGCACGGAATAAATGTGGACTCACAGTCACGTGGAGGCGAGGGTTGGTGGATCGCACCGATTTAGTGAAACTTCCTTCCCGTGGGAGTCGAGGATGAGTCGTACTCTGGCTCGCGGCACGGAATAAATGTGGACTCCGCCATGTCCGTCTGCATGAGATAGAGTGTTTCTCCCTCGCACGCGTGCGTTATTTATGGGTGCTCTGGATTCTTGCCACATGTAAACACTCGCTCATTAGCTGATGACACTTTCATATATTATAGGAACGCAGAGCTTGGACAATCGTTGGCGCCGGCTCACCGCGTGGCCACTGCCGCCTTCCTCCTGGCGCCTCTGAGTCGTCTCCACCCCCCCCCCCTCTCTCTGAGTCGTCTCCACCCCCCCTTCCTCTCTGAGTCGTCTCCACCCCCCCCCCCCTTCTCTCTGAGTCGTCTCTACTCCCCCCCCTCTCTGAGTCGTCTCCACTCCCCCCCTCTCTCTCTGAGTCGACTCCCCCCCCCCCTCTCTCTCTGAGTCGTCTCCACCCCCCCCCCCCCTCTCTGAGTCGTCTCCACCCCCCCCTCTCTCTCTGAGTCGTCTCCACTCCCCCCCCCCCCTCTCTCTGAGTCGTCTCCACCCCCCCCCCTCTCTCTGAGTCGTCTCCACTCCCCCCCCCTCTCTCTGAGTCGTCTCCACCCCCCCCCCCTCTCTCTGAGTCGTCTCCACTCCCCCCTCTCTCTCTGAGTCGTCTCCACTCCCCCCCCTCTCTGAGTCGTCTCCACCCCCCCCCCCTCTCTGAGTCGTCTCCACTCCCCCCCCCCTCTCTCTGAGTCGTCTCCACCCCCCCCCCCCCTCTCTCTGAGTCGTCTCCACCCCCCCCCCTCTCTGAGTCGTCTCCACTCCCCCCCCCTCTCTCTCTGAGTCGTCTCCACTCCCCCCCCTCTCTCTGAGTCGTCTCCACTCCCCCCCCCCCTCTCTGAGTCGTCTCCACTCCCCCCCCCCCCCTCTCTGAGTCGTCTCCACTCCCCCCCCCCCCTCTTTCTGAGTCGTCTCCACTCCCCCCCCTCTCTCTGAGTCGTCTCCACTCCCCCCCCCCTCTCTGAGTCGTCTCCACCCCCCCCCCCTCTCTCTGAGTCGTCTCCACTCCCCCCCCCCTCTCTGAGTCGTCTCCACTCCCCCCCCCCCTCTCTGAGTCGTCTCCACTCCCCCCCCCCCCCTCTTTCTGAGTCGTCTCCACTCCCCCCCCTCTCTCTGAGTCGTCTCCACTCCCCCCCCCCTCTCTGAGTCGTCTCCACTCCCCCCCCCCCCTCTTTCTGAGTCGTCTCCACTCCCCCCCCTCTCTCTGAGTCGTCTCCACTCCCCCCCCCCTCTCTGAGTCGTCTCCACCACCCCCCCCCTCTCTGAGTCGTCTCCACCCCCCCCCCCCTCTCTCTGAGTCGACTCCACCCCCCCCCCTCTCTCTGAGTCGACTCCACCCCCCCCCCTCTCTCTGAGTCGTCTCCACTCCCCCCCCCCCTCTCTGAGTCGTCTCCACTCCCCCCCCCCCCTCTCTGAGTCGTCTCCACCCCCCCCCTCTCTCTGAGTCGTCTCCACTCCCCCCCCCCCTCTCTCTGAGTCGTCTCCACTCCCCCCCCCCCCCCTCTCTGAGTCGTCTCCACTCCCCCCCCCCCTCTCTCTGAGTCGTCTTCACTCCCCCCCCCCCCTCTCTGAGTCGTCTCCACTCCCCCCCCCCCCCTCTCTGAGTCGTCTCCACTCCCCCCCCCCCCCTCTCTCTGAGTCGTCTCCACTCCCCCCCTCTCTCTCTGAGTCTCTGAGTCGTCTCCACTCCCCCCCCCCCCTCTCTGAGTCGTCTCCACTCCCCCCCTCTCTCTCTGAGTCTCTGAGTCGTCTCCACTTCCCCCCCCCCCTCTCTGAGTCGTCTCCACTCCCCCCCTCTCTCTCTGAGTCTCTGAGTCGTCTCCACTCCCCCCCCCCCTCTCTGAGTCGTCTCCACTCCCCCCCCCTCTCTCTGAGTCGTCTCCACTCCCCCCCCTCTCTGAGTCGTCTCCACTCCCCCCCCCCTCTTTCTGAGTCGTCTCCACTCCCCCCCCCCCCCTCTCTCTCTGAGTCGTCTCCACTCCCCCCCCCCCTCTCTCTCTGAGTCGACTCCACTCCCCCCCCTCTCTCTCTGAGTCGACTCCACTCCCCCCCCCTCTCTCTCTGAGTCGTCTCCACTCCCCCCCCCCTCTCTCTCTGAGTCGACTCCACTCCCCCCCCCCTCTCTCTTTCATATATTATAGGAACGCAGAGCTTGGGCAATCGTTGGCGCCGGCTCACCGCGTGGCCACTGCCGCCTTCCTCCTGGCGCCTCTGAGTCGTCTCCACCCCCCCCCCCTCTCTCTGAGTCGTCTCCACCCCCCCCCTCTCTCTGAGTCGTCTCCACCCCCCCCCCCCTCTCTCTGAGTCGTCTCCACTCCCCCCCTCTCTCTCTGAGTCGTCTCCACCCCCCCCCCCCTCTCTCTCTGAGTCGTCTCCACTCCCCCCCCTCTCTCTCTGAGTCGTCTCCACTCCCCCCCTCTCTCTCTGAGTCGTCTCCACCCCCCCCCCCCCTCTCTCTCTGAGTCGTCTCCACTCCCCCCCCTCTCTCTCTGAGTCGTCTCCACTCCCCCCCCTCTCTCTCTGAGTCGACTCCACCCCCCCTCTCTCTCTGAGTCGTCTCCACCCCCCCCCCCCTCTCTCTGAGTCGTCTCCACTCCCCCCCCTCTCTGAGTCGTCTCCACTCCCCCCCCCTCTCTCTCTGAGTCGTCTCCACTCCCCCCCCCCTCTCTCTGAGTCGTCTCCACTCCCCCCCCTCTCTGAGTCGTCTCCACCCCCCCCCCCTCTTTGAGTCGTCTCCACTCCCCCCCCCCCTCTCTCTGAGTGGTCTCCACTCCCCCCCCTCTCTGAGTCGTCTCCACTCCCCCCCCCTCTCTCTCTGAGTCGACTCCACTCCCCCCCCTCTCTCTGAGTCGTCTCCACTCCCCCCCCCCTCTCTCTCTGAGTCGACTCCACCCCCCCCCCCCCCTCTCTGAGTCGTCTCCACTCCCCCCCCCCCCTCTCTCTGAGTCGTCTCCACTCCCCCCCCTCTCTGAGTCGTCTCCACTCCCCCCCCCCCTCTCTCTCTGAGTCGTCTCCACTCCCCCCCCTCTCTCTCTCTGAGTCGTCTCCACTCCCCCCCCCCCTCTCTCTGAGTCGTCTCCACTCCCCCCCTCTCTCTCTGAGTCGTCTCCACTCCCCCCCCCCCTCTCTGAGTCGTCTCCACTCCCCCCCCCCCCCTCTCTGAGTCGTCTCCACTCCCCCCCCTCTTTCTGAGTCGTCTCCACTCCCCCCCCCCCTCTCTCTCTGAGTCGACTCCACTCCCCCCCCCCCTCTCTCTCTGAGTCGTCTCCACTCCCCCCCCCCCCTCTCTCTCTGAGTCGACTCCACTCCCCCCCCCCTCTCTCTCTGAGTCGTCTCCACTCCCCCCCCCCCCCTCTCTCTCTGAGTCGACTCCACTCCCCCCCCCCCCTCTCTGAGTCGACTCCACTCCCCCCCCCCTCTCTCTCTGAGTCGTCTCCACTCCCCCCCCCCTCTCTCTCTCTGAGTCGACTCCACTCCCCCCCGCCCTCTCTCTCTGAGTCGACTCCACTCCCCCCCCCCCTCTCTCTCTCCTGAGTCGTCTCCACTCCCCCCCCTCTCTCTCTGAGTCGACTCCACTCCCCCCCCCCCTCTCTGAGTCGTCTCCACTCCCCCCCCCTCTCTCTCTGAGTCGACTCCACTCCCCCCCCCCCTCTCTCTCTGAGTCGTCTCCACTCCCCCCCGCCCTCTCTCTCTGAGTCGACTCCACTCCCCCCCCCCCTCTCTCTCTGAGTCGACTCCACTCCCCCCCCCCCTCTCTCTCTGAGTCGACTCCACTCCCCCCCCCCTCTCTCTGAGTCGTCTCCACTCCCCACCCCTCTCTCTCTCTGAGTCGACTCCACTCCCCCCCCCCTCTCTCTCTGAGTCGACTCCACTCCCCCCCCCTCTTGTCTGTTTGTGTGTTTGTCTGTGTGGTTGTTCGTTTGTCTGCTTGTTTGGTTGTTTGTCTGCCTCTTGTTTTGTTACCTGGTTTAACACCACTGGTGGTCGGTTTGTTTGTCTGCTTGTTGTTTTATTACCTGGTTTAACACCACTGGTGTTCGTTTTGTTTGTCGGTTTGCTGAGTGTTTGTTCGTGTGTTTGTTTGTGTGCGTGGGTGTTCGTTTGTCTGTCTGTTCGTTTGTTTGATTGTTCGTTTTCTTTGTTTGCTTGTCGGCTGGTTGGTGTGGTGTGTGGTTGGTGTGGTGTGGTTGGTGTGTTTGTTTGTTTGTTTTTTGTTTGTTTGTTGATTTGTTTGTTCGTCTGTCTGGCTGGTAGTTTGCGTGGTTGTGTGTTGTTGTGTGTTTGTTTTGTGTGGGGGATATTATCACTTTTTTTTTTCTACGATTAATTTTCGCTGCCACTGCGCTGCTGCCATGCAAGCACCATGGCTCAGCCTGGCAGCATGGAGGCCCTCACGGATCGGCACGGGTTTCGCTGCTTTCCTCCGTTGGGGACGTCGCTCGACGACGTCGCTGAGGCGGTGGCGGCACACACCGGTGTGCCGCCATCCGAATAATCCAGAGGGAGAATCTGGGCTACGTGGTCTACGTGGCCACGGTGGAGGTGGCGGCGCGTGTCGTTGAGAGGGGGCTCAGCGTCGGAGGGGAGGGGGGGCTGCTCGTGCAATGCAGCCCGCTCTCTACACCGGCTGTTCGGGTAACCATCTCCGGCGCGCCACCATACTTCACGAATGCAGAGCTGAGGGTGGAACTGCAACGCTACGGCGTTGTGGTATCGCCCATCGTCCTGCTGCATAGAAAAACACAACGGAGGGAGCTGAGGCACGTTCTGTCAGGCCAACGGCAGGCGTTCCTTGTGCTTAAAAGTGGGAGTACCGAGCTGGATGTGGCCATCAAACGTACTGCTGGTGGCCGCGTCCACACGATATACCTGGCCACGGCCGAGCCACGCTGCTACACGTGCGGTGGTGCCGGGCATCTAAGGAAGAACTGCTCCACCGGAACGAAGCCGAGTGGAGCTGCAACGACGGAGACAAGACTGGTGCTGCAACAAAAACAGCAGCAGCAGCAGCGGGAGCAGCGTCAGCAGCAGCAGCCATCACAGGTGCCGCCACTGCAGCAGGAACAACAGCAGCAGAGTGGTGGTGCCGAGCCCGTGCCGGAGCACGGGGAGTCGGACCCTCAGGAGGGTGCCGACAGCAATGGGGCTGCCGTCATTAAGAGCGCCAGGAGGAAGAGGAGGAGGCGCGGAAATGGGCTGACGGAACAGCCCAAGAGGCCAGCCGCAACCGGCGACGTCGATCGGCCGGCCAGCTGTGTGGAGCACACCTCGCCCCCACTCGCCCCTGCGATGGAGGGAGAGGAGCCAGCAGCTGTCGCCAGCGTCAGTGTGGTGCCGAGCGACAACGCAGCTCCGGGAAGCCACCTTTCGCACGGCTCGACAGCACGGCAAAGAGAAGAGACGGAGGCTGCCGCCGACGCCGTTGGCGTGCCGGGCGGCGTCCTGGCTCCAAGGATTCCCCCCTCGTCCGCCCCGAGTGGTGGCGGGACGAGGTCGAGGAAATCCAAGGGGAAAAGTTCGCCCTCGGTGAAGCCGGGGGAGAAGGCCGTGGAGACCTCTGAAGGCGCGCACCCAGCGAACGCGATCGAGCTGGGAGCGCGATCGCCGAGGCAGGCCTCGCTCACCCCGGCGACGGGAGAGGAAAGGTCGCCGACCACCGCCAGCGCTGGCTCTGTGCTGTGCGGCGTTACAGCTCGGCCCCCCCCCACCTCGTCTACCCTGACGGATGACGGGAGGGAGGGTGAGGAGCCCGAGGTAACTCATGGGGAAGGCGCCACCGAGCAGATCGCCTGCTCAGTGGGAGAAGCGATGGAGGCCGACAGCGATGCGCGCCTGGTGGTGACGACAAAAAGGGCGCAATGGCCGGCTTCGACCCCAGCTCCTCAGAGAAAGTTCGGAAAAGGGACATGGATTGTCGCGGACGCAGGCTGGGTGCCGCGCGATTTTGTCCCCTTTAAAGGCAACCCCCCCCCCCGCCACGGAACGGATCAAGAGACCGAAGGGCTGGAAGAGGTTGCCTGCACTCGGGACGGAGCCTGGTGAGGTCCCCGTTCCCGGAACGTCGGCAGATACCGGAGGGTGGGTTGGCGCCGACGGGAAAGCTCATGGTGATGACCTGAAGAACGATTTGGACGGGAGGGCGTATCCCCAAAAGCTTGGAGGCTGGAGAGAGCAGGCTGAGCCCGGGGAATGTACGCCCGAAACCCTCCTCCGGTGGTGGAGAACGGCGGAAAGAGAAAAAAGGGAATGTGGCGAGGGAGCTGGCAAAAGTTTTCGCCGGAAGGCACTCCCTTGCGGGGGTGGTAGTGGACGTGAGGTTTGAGCCACATAAGTATGGTTTCGGCGCTCAAGAGATCGAATGGATAGCGGAAATAATGGACAAATCGGGGCTGTTCCCCTCTGTGTTGCTGAACGAAGACGAGGAGGAAGAAGACGAGAGGATAGCCTGGGCGAGGGAGGTCAAGGAGAGGGAGGCCATGAAGGCCAGCGGCGACACGCGGGTGAAGGCGGCGACCGAGGGAGCGGAACAGCCGGACCCGGCCTCGCCTGCCTCGTCATCGCAGGGGAGCGGGGTGAGCATCGTCAGCGGTGGCGCCCCAACGGGATGGAGGGAGAGGCCGAGGACCTGGCCTCCGATGGCCGAGATGGAGTGCTCCCCCAAGTATCTCCTCGGCTTCCTAAAATGGTCATACGGGAGGCGAAACATCCACGTGCGGGACAGCTTCCCGAATAGAAAGAAATTCATGAAAACGGCCCAGCGTGTGGTCCAGGACCCGAGTACTTTCGGGTACAGTCGCCAGGAAATTTTCCGGGTCAAATCCTTGATGAGCAAGGTCCGAAAACAAACACCATCCCCCCCCGCCACCCCCTTCTCCCCCGAGGCGTTGAGGACGACGCCACTGCCGCCGCCGCCAGCCGGGGGGGGAGGTGAGGAGGTGGGAGTGGAGGGGATGTCATGTTAGGAGAAGCCCTGCCATGCGAAAGGGTGTCAAAGCCCGGAATGTCATTGGACACTGACTGTGAGGCGGTGGCGATGTGGTGCGCGATGGCTGGGCAGTGCTTGGTGTTGCCATGAGATGACCACGCCGAATGCACTTGGACTTGTTTCAGTGCGATTTGCGCCGGAACCTGACCGACGCGCACACCGGACATTGACTGTGATGCGGTGGTGATGTGTTGCGTGACGATCAGTGAAGTGTGGTTGTTGCCATGAAGGCATGCACAGTTTGTTTGGCGATCAAATGAAGTGAATGCTGTTGCCATAAAGGCATGTACGTTCGTTTTGATGCACGGAAAAGCTCCGGCGCCATTGGCGCAGGAGAAATAAAATTGTTATAAAAGTCAAAAGTTTGTGTCTCTCTCGTTGGGTGCGGCTGCGTGCACCTGGTGCTCCCGCCCTAACGTTGGTGTGGATGGAGGCCTGGGCTCAGGTGTGAGCCTGAGCCTAGCCTGAGAGAGCGTGGACGCGTTTTTTAGACGCTTTACCCCGCTGCTTTCTTTCGTTTATTTAAACGTTGTGCTCAACAACTTCTCTTCCTCACTGTGAGTATTCCGTTTCCTTCACGTGGTGCTGGTTTTATTTGTTTTGTGTGTTTTTTCCCCCGTCCCTACGGCACCACGCCCAGGTGTGCTGGTCGAGCAGCCTGGGCCGGCTGTGGCTGCCTCTCTCCCCCCCCTCTCTCTCTGTGTGTCTCTCTCTCGGTGTCTCTCTCTGTGTGTCTCTCTCTCTGTGTCTCTCTCCTTCTGTGCCGCCCTCGGTGTTTGTCTCTGTCCCTCCCTCTCTCTGTGTCCCTCTCCTTCTGTGTCCCTCTCGGTGTTTGTCTGTGTGTGTGTCTCTCTCTCTGTGTGTCTCCCCTTTCTGTGTCCCTCTCGGTGTTTGTCGCTGTGTGTCTCTCTCCCTCCCCCCGTGTCTCTCCCTGTCCCCCCCCCTCCCTCCATGTCTCCCTCTCTTCTGTCCCCCCCCCCCTGTATACCTCGCGGTGTCTGTGTAGTGTGTGTTCTTCTCTCCCACCGTGTCTCTCTCTCTCGTTGTGTTCCTCTCGCTGTGTGTGTCTTTTTGCTGTCGTGCATCGTCCCTCTTTGCCTCTCTTTGTCTCTCGCTGTCTCTTCGTCTTCCTCCACCTCGCAGTTTTAAGAAATTTTGGTTATTTATGTAGTTATTTATTTATCTTGCTTTGCTTGTGCTTTAGTGCTGTGGCCACACAAACAAAATGGCACAGCACGAGCACCTTGAAGCCTTGACAGATGAACATGGCTTCATTTGTTTTCCTCCTCCGGAGACCCCGCCCGACGACATCGCCACCGCGGTGGCCGAGCACGTCGGCCTGGCGGCCATCCGGGTCATCCGGCGGGAGAACCGCGGCTACGCGGTGTATGTGGCTGGGGTAGAGGGAGCGGCGCGCATTGTGGAGGCGGGGCTCATCGTCGGGGGAGAGGGGGGGCTGTTCGTGCAGTGCACCCCCCTAGCCAGGCCGGCAGTGAAGGTGACCATCTCCGGCGCGCCGCCCTACCTCAGAAGCACCGACCTAGTGAAGGACCTCCAGCGATGGGGAGTGGTGGTCTCCCGCATTGTCTGGCTACCGATGCGGACACGGAACCCGGCAATGAGGCATATTATGTCGGGCCAGCGGCAGGCCTTCGTAATTCTCAAAGATGGAAACACTGAGCTGGACGCGACCATCAAACACACCATCGGTGGTCGCGTACATACCGTGTACCTGTCAACGGCAACGCCGCGCTGTTTTGGTTGCGGCAGCTTCGACCATACGAGGAGGAGCTGCCCAGGCAAGGCAAAGGAGGGAGGGGCGTGGCCTGCCCAAGACAGCACCACGCAGCGGGCGCCGGTGCCGCAGCCGCGGCGGCCACAACAACAACAACAACAGCAGCAGCAGCCGCAGCAGCAGCGGCCGCAGGCGCAGCAGCAGCCCCAGGCGCAGCCGCAGCAGCCACAGCCGCAGCAGCAGCCGCGGCAGCAGCAGCAGCGGCCACAGGCGCAGCCGCAGCAACTGCAGCAGCAGCAGCCGCAGCAGCCGCAGCAGCGGCAGCAGCCGCCGCCGCAGCAGGAGCAGCAGCAGCAGGGGCCTCCACAACAGCAACGGGACCAGCAGCTGCAGGACGAGACGCCGCCACAGCCGCAGCAGCAGCCGCAGCAGCAGCAGCGGCCGCAGCAGCAGCAGCCGCAGCAGCAGCAGCGGCCGCAGCAGCAGCAGCAGCAGCCGCAGCAGCAGGTCCAGCAGGAGCAACGGCCGCGGCTGAAGCGCGACCGCGCTGACTCCGCGCCCGGGAGCGTGGGAACAACGTCAGCTGACAGCGACGGCGACAAAGATGAAGGCTTCACCATCGTCAGGACACGGAAGAGGGGGAGAGCGGACAGGCACGTGAGCGCTCAGCTCCAGAGGGCGGCCACGGCAGCCGCCACTAAAGAGGCGGTCAACCGCCCGGGTGTGGCGGGAGGGGAGGCTATGGACACCACAACCACCACCGCCACCACCACCACCACCACCACCTCCACTACCAGCGAGGCGCACCCACCGGCTGCGCCGGATGCGGCCGACCCGGAGGCCCGACCGCCGGAACCGGACCTGGCCTCGCCCGCCCTGGCGGAGGAGGAGAAGGAGGGTGGGGAGGGGGAGCCACCGGGCACCCCCGGCGCCACTGACGTGTCGGGCGGCGGCGCCGCGGTGCTCGGGGGCACCTCTTCGCCCGGCCCGACGACCAGCGGGGTGATGGCCGAGGAACCCGAGGAGGGGGGGTCTCTCCCGGGACTTGAGCTTGAGCCTGATGGGACCCCAGCTCTGCACGGGTCGGGGGAGACGGTAGCAGAGGCCCGCATCGACGAAGACTTTGGCGATGAGCCGTCAGAGTCGGAGTCGGGGTCGGGATCAGAGCCGGAGGTGGGGCTGGATGTCGATGACGACGCCTGCGTTGTCACCTTGGAGGATTTGGGGAAGATGGAGGGGTGCACGCCCGAAAACCTCCTCCTCTTCATGAAAGCAGCCTTCAAACGACTCAATGTCGTGGTCCAGGCCTCGTTCCCCGACGGGCCGGGTTTCCTGACGACGGCCCAATCAGTGACACAAGATCCGGAGAAATTTGGTTTCAGCCGGCAGGTGATCCGCCGGCTGAAAAAAATGATAAGCGGGGTCAGGGAGAACTCAATCTCCCCTCCATAACACTCCGATGGCATTGCTACCACCACCACCACCACCACCGCTCGGTGCGATGGCATCTGGGGTCAAGGCGGCCTCGTTGAACTGTAACAGTGCCCGCGGCGACAAACGATGGCATCGAGTGTGCTGTCTCTTGAAGAAAAACAAGATTGACGTGGCCTTCCTACAGGAGACCCACTTCGACGGCGCTCTACAAACCCGGCGACAGCACCTCCTGGGCTGCCGTTCCTTTTTTAGCAACGGCGAGGAGAACCGGGCAGGGGTCGCGTTCGTGTTCGGCCCGGACTTTGCCCCTCAGGACGTCGTTTTTAAAGAAATAGCGAAAGGACACTTGATTGAGGTGCGCTTTACGATTAATGGCACCAGGTTGGTGTGCGTTAATGTGCACGCGCCAAGTAAGAGTCACGGAAGGGGGCTCTTCTTCGCCGGCGTCTTGCGGGACACCCTGGAGGCGGCTCATGCGGGCGACGTGCTGACCCTCATAGGAGGTGACTTCAACTGCACGCTCGACCCGGCCCTCGACCGAAATGGCGCTGAACCCCACCAGGAGTCCGCGCGGCCGCTGGCCGACGTTGTACGAAGGCAGGGGCTGCTGGCCATGTGGCGACTACACCGGCCAACGCAGCGGCAGTACACCTGGAGCCGTTGTGACTACCGGGGGAGAGTCTGCCTCGCCAGGTTGGACCGTTTTTACGTCAGTGCCGCAAGCGCCAACCGGACCGGCGAATGTAAGATCACCCCAGCCGGTTTCTCGGACCACCACCTGGTCACAGTGCAGCTGCATGTCCCTCGGGAGAGGCGCGGCAGCGCGTACTGGAAGCTCGACCTGAGGCTGCTCGAAGACACGGCTTTCAAGAAGACTTTCAGGGCCTGCTGGGCTCAGTGGGTGGCGGCCAGGAAGAGCTCACACTGCGCCCTGACGTGGTGGGAGCACGTGAAGGCGCAGACGAGGGCACTGTGCATGCAGGTCCGGAGCCAGCACGCCATCGCCAATGGGAGTGCGGCGGGCCGGCTGAGAGACGAGCTGCTGCTCCTGGAGGCGGAACTTGGAGCCTCTCGCGACGTTCGCGCCGAGGCAGGCCGGGCGCTGCTGGAGAAGCAGCAGCTATTTAGAGCTGTCACGGACCGGCAAGCAGCAGGATCGTACGTGCAACAGCGAATGCAACACCTCGCCCACATGGACTCCCCCTCTAAATTTTTCTTCGGCCTGAACCGCGAGCCCAGCAACAACAACAACGACAGCCACAGCATCCCGTGTCTGCAGACCGGGGAGGGGCGGACTGTCACGGCCGAAAGGGAGATCGCCAGGCTCGCACGGGACTACTACGCCACACTCTTCCGAGGTGATGACATGGACGAAGAGGCGGCCCGGGAGCTACTCGACGGATGCCCCATCCTGGCGGACTCCGGGATCGAGCGCACGGAGGGCCCCATCACAGGAGAGGAGCTCTGCACCGCGGCGAGAGGGTTGGGGACCGGCAAAGCCCCGGGAATCGACGGCCTGCCGGCCGAATTTTACACCATCTTCTGGGATGACCTTGCGCCGCACCTGCTGGAGGTCTTCGCGGAGAGCCTGCGGAGGGGGGTGCTCCCGCAGAGCTGCCGGAGGGCCGTCGTCACCCTGCTGCCCAAGAAGGGGGACCTGCGCCGCATCGAGAACTGGCGGCCGGTTTCTCTTCTGTGCGCCGACTACAAGATCTTCGCCAAGGCGCTGGCCAACCGCCTCAAGTCGGTGGTGGACCAGCTGGTTTCACCCGAGCAAACCTACTGCATCCCTGGCCGATGCTTGCACGACAACGTAAGCACGGTCAGGGACGTGATCGCACTGGCGGAGAGGGACGGTACAGACTTGGGCCTCCTCTTCCTCGACCAGGAGAAGGCCTTCGACCGGGTCAGCCATCCCTTCCTAGAAGAAATGCTCGCCGCGTCTGGGTTTGGGCCGGATTTCAGGTCACACGTGCGGCTCCTGTACGCGGGTGCGTCGAGCCTGCTGAAGGTCAATCAGCAGCTCGGCGCCCCTTTCCCCGTGGCGAGTGGAGTCAGGCAGGGGTGCCCACTGTCGGGCCTCCTCTACGCCCTGGCCATCGAGCCCCTCGTGCGCCGCCTCAAGCCCTCCCTGGTGGGGTACAGGGTGCTGGGCCCCGAGGAGGCGGTCGTCACAGTGTCAGCGTACGCGGACGACCTGTGCGTGGTCGCCACAGACACGCATGACGTAGCTGCACTGGGCCGGGCGGTGGAGACCTACGAGGCGGCGTCCGGCGCCAAGATAAACTGGGCAAAGACCTCGGCTCTGCGCCTGGGGCCACAGGGCGCCGCGTGCCCGGTGCTCCTCCCAGGGGGTGTCGCCTGGCAGACCGACGGCGTCCGGTACCTGGGCGTCCATCTCGGAAGGCCCCACGTCACCCAGAAAAACTGGCCCGAACTGGGGGACCGGTTCGAGGCCAGGTTGGCGGCATGGGCGCGCCATGCCCCGGCGATGTCCTTCAGGGGGCGGGTGCTGGTGGGCAACAACCTGGCGGCCGCGGTGCTGTGGCACAGGGCGAAAACTCTCCAGCCCCCGGAGTGGTTACTCGGGGGAGCAGCCCGCTCGCTCACCCGCTTCGCGTGGCAGGGAAAGCACTGGTTGCGGCCGGGAGTCCTCCGCCTACCGGTGGGCGAGGGCGGCCAGGGCCTGGTTGACATCCACGCCAGGGTTCTGACCTTCAGGCTTCAGACCGTGCAGCGGCTGCTGTACGGCAGAGAGACCCTGCCCTGGGTGGCACCCACCCTCGCCTTGCTGAGAGGCGCCGGGGGCGGCCTGGGCTACGGGAGAGAAATTTTCCTGTTAGATCTGGCCCGGGTCGACTACGCGGGGCTGCCAGCCTTCCACCGGAGCCTCCTGGACGCGTAGCGCAGTCTGGCCTGGGAGAGAGGCGACCCGCAATGCACGCTCGAGCAGTTTCTGCGCGAGCCACTGTTCAACAACGGCCGCTTCGCTGAGATCCGGGAGGAAGCGACGCTGGCCCGCCATTTCACCTCGGCGGGGATACGGGCGGTGGGGGACCTGGTGCGGGACCGCGACCGGCACCCAGCGTGGAGGTCCGCGGCCGACGTCAGCGGTGCCGCCGGACTCCGCACCGTGCTGGCCGGGGAGAAGCTGCTGCGGGCGGCGCTCGTGGCGATGCGGGAGCTGCGGTTGCGGCTCGAGGCGCCCGAAGACGGCGCCCCCCCTCCCTCCTTCCCAGAATTGCGGCTCACCTGCACCCAGCCCACCGGGCGTGATGACTCCGGCAAAATACTAAAACTCGGGAGCTGCCAGAGCGTGCCCTTTCGGGGCGCGCTGAAAGGAGCGCTGTACGCGTGCAGTGTGAAGGAGCTGCGCTGCCGGGAGCTGGCGGAACTCCCAGACACCAGGTGGAGGAGCGCCTTGGCACCGTCGGGCGCGGCCACCCCCCAGTGGGGCCGCCCGTACAAGCCCCCCCCCCATCACCAAACGCTGTGGGGACCTGCAGTGGAGGCTGCTCCATTGGACGCTACCCTCGGCAGCGACTTTCACTATCTGATGGGTTGGCCTCGGAAGACGGCGGAAAGCGGCGACGCGGTACTGGCGCTGCGCGTCGAAATGTGGCGCAATGTGCCGATGTTCGTTTGTTTCCTGCCGCTAGGGCTCATAAATGGTCAAAATGACTCCGGCGCAATTGCGCTGGGGGGTAATAAAGTTGCCCTAAAAGTCAAAAGTCTCTGAGTCGTCTCCAACCCCGCCCTCTCTCTGAGTAGTCTCCACCCCCCCCTCTCTCTGAGTCGTCTCCCCCCTTCTCTCTGAGTCGTCTCCCCCCCCCCCCTCTCTCTGAGTCGTCTCCCCCCCCCCTCTCTCTGAGTCGTCTCCCCCCCCCCCTCTCTCTGAGTCGTCTCCACCCCCCCCCTCTCTCTGAGTTGTCTCCCCCCCCCTCTCTCTGAGTCGTCTCCACCCCCCCCTCTCTCTGAGTCGTCTCCACCCCCCCCCCTCTCTCTGAGTCGTCTCCACCCCCCCCCCTCTCTCTGAGTCGTCTCCACCCCCCCCTCTCTCTGAGTCGTCTCCCCCCCCCCCCTCTCTCTCTCTGAGTCGTCTCCACCCCCCCCCTCTCTGAGTCGTCTCCACCCCCCCTCTCTCTGAGTCGTCTCCACCCCCCCCCTCTCTCTCTCTGAGTCGTCTCCACCCCCCCCCTCTCTCTCTCTGAGTCGTCTCCACCCCCCCCCCCTCTCTGAGTCGTCTCCACCCCCCCTCTCTCTGAGTCGTCTCCACCCCCCCCCCCCCTCTCTCTCTGAGTCGTCTCCACCCCCCCCCCCCTCTCTCTGAGTCGTCTCCACCCCCCCCCCTCTCTGAGTCGTCTCCACCCCCTCTCTCTCTGAGTCATCTCCACCCCCCCCCCCTCTCTCTCTGAGTCGTCTCCACCCCCCCCCTCTCTCTCTGAGTCGTCTCCACCCCCCCCCTCTCTCTGAGTCATCTCCACCCCCCCCCCCTCTCTGAGTCGTCTCCACCCCCCCCCCCTCTCTCTCTCTGAGTCGTCTCCACCCCCCCCCTCTCTCTCTGAGTCGTCTCCACCCCCCCCCCCTCTCTCTGAGTCGTCTCCACCCCCCCCCCCCTCTCTCTCTCTGAGTCGTCTCCACCCCCCCCCTCTCTCTCTGAGTCGTCTCCACCCCCCCCCCTCTCTCTGAGTCGTCTCCACCCCCCCCCCTCTCTCTCTGAGTCATCTCCACCCCCCCCCCTCTCTCTCTCTGAGTCATCTCCACCCCCCCCCCCTCTCTGAGTCGTCTCCACCCCCCCCCCTCTCTGAGTCGTCTCCACCCCCCCCCCCCCCTCTCTCTGAGTCGTCTCCACCCCCCCCCCCTCTCTCTCTGAGTCGTCTCCACCCCCCCCCCCCCTCTCTCTCTCTGAGTCGTATCCACCCCCCCCCCACCTCTCTCTCTGAGTCATCTCCACCCCCCCCCCCCTCTCTGAGTCGTCTCCACCCCCCCCCCCCTCTCTCTGAGTCGTCTCCACCCCCCCCCTCTCTCTCTGAGTCGTCTCCACTCCCCCCCCCCTCTCTCTCTGAGTCGTCTCCACCCCCCCCCCCTCTCTCTCTCTGAGTCGTCTCCACCCCCCCCCCTCGCTCTCTGAGTCGTCTCCACCCCCCCCCCCCTCTCTCTCTGAGTCGTCTCCACCCCCCCCCCCTCTCTGAGTCGTCTCCACCCCCCCCCCTCTCTCTGAGTCGTCTCCACCCCCCCCCTCTCTCTCTGAGTCGTCTCCACCCCCCCCCCCTCTCTCTCTGAGTCGTCTCCACCCCCCCCCCCTCTCTGAGTCGTGTCCACCCCCCCTCTCTCTGAGTCGTCTCAACCCCCCCCCTCTCTCTGAGTCGTCTCCACCCCCCCCCCCCCCTCTCTCTGAGTCGTCTCCACCCCCCCCCATCTCTCTCTGAGTCATCTCCACCCCCCCCCCCTCTCTGAGTCGTCTCCACTCCCCCCCCCTCTCTCTCTGAGTCGTCTCAACCCCCCCCCTCTCTGAGTCGTGTCCACCCCCCCCTCTCTCTGAGTCGTCTCCACCCCCCCCCTCTCTCTCTGAGTCGTCTCCACCCCCCCCCCTCTCTGAGTCGTGTCCACCCCCCCTCTCTCTGAGTCGTCTCAACCCCCCCCCCCTCTCTCTGAGTCGTCTCCACCCCCCCCCCTCTCTCTGAGTCGTCTCCACCCCCCCCCCTCTCTCTCTGAGTCGTCTCCACCCCCCCCCCCTCTCTGAGTCGTCTCCACTCCCCCCCCCTCTCTCTCTGAGTCGTCTCCACCCCCCCCCCCCTCTCTGAGTCGTGTCCACCCCCCCTCTCTCTGAGTCGTCTCCACCCCCCCCCCTCTCTCTCTCTGAGTCGTCTCCACTCCCCCCCCCTCTCTCTCTGAGTCGTCTCCACCCCCCCTTCCCTCTCTGAGTCGTGTCCACCCCCCCTCTCTCTGAGTCGTCTCAACCCCCCCTCCCCCTCTCTGAGTCGTCTCCACCCCCCCCCCCTCTCTCTCTCTGAGTCGTCTCCACCCCCCCCTCTCTCTGAGTCGTCTCCACCCCCCCCCTCTCTCTCTGAGTCGTCTCCACCCCCCCCCCTCTCTCTCTGAGTCATCTCCACCCCCCCCCCCCTCTCTCTGAGTCGTCTCCACCCCCCCCTCTCTCTCTGAGTCATCTCCACCCCCCCCCCTCTCTCTGAGTCGTCTCCACCCCCCCCCCTCTCTCTCTCTGAGTCGTCTCCACCCCCCCCCTCTCTCTGAGTCGTCTCCACCCCCCCCCCCTCTCTCTCTGAGTCGTCTCCACCCCCCCCCCCCTCTCTCTCTGAGTCATCTCCACCCCCCCCCTTCTCTCTGAGTCGTCTCCACCCCCCCCCTCTCTCTGAGTCGTCCCCACCCCCCCGTCTCTCTGAGTCGTCTCCACCCCCCCCCCCCTCTCTGAGTCGTCTCCACCCCCCCCCCCTCTCTGAGTCGTCTCCACCCCCCCCCCCTCTCTGAGTCGTCTCCACCCCCCCCCCCTCTTTGAGTCGTCTCCACACCCCCCCCTCTCTGAGTCGTCTCCACCCCCCCCCCCCTCTCTGAGTCGTCTCCACCCCCCCCCCTCTCTGAGTCGTCTCCACCCCCCCCCTCTCTCTCTGAGTCGTCTCCACCCCCCCCCCTCTCTGAGTCGTCTCCACCCCCCCCCCTCTCTCTCTGAGTCGTCTCCACCCCCTCCCCTCTCTGAGTCGTCTCCACCCCCCCCCCCTCTCTCTGAGTCGTCTCCACCCCCCCCCCCTCTCTGAGTCGTCTCCACCCCCCCCCTCTCTCTGAGTCGTCTCCACCCCCCCCCTCTCTCTCTGAGTCGTCTCCACCCCCCCCCCTCTCTCTCTGAGTCGTCTCCACCCCCCCCCCTCTCTGAGTCGTCTCCACCCCCCCCCCCTCTCTCTCTCTGAGTCGTCTCCACCCCCCCCCTCTCTCTCTGAGTCGTCTCCACCCCCCCCCCCTCTCTCTGAGTCGTCTCCACCCCCCCCCCCTCTCACTCTCTGAGTCGTCTCCACCCCCCCCCCTCTCTCTCTGAGTCGTCTCCACCCCCCCCCCTCTCTCTGAGTCGTCTCCACCCCCCCCCTCTCTCTCTGAGTCATCTCCACCCCCCCCCCTCTCTCTCTCTGAGTCATCTCCACCCCCCCCCCCTCTCTGAGTCGTCTCCACCCCCCCCCCTCTCTGAGTCGTCTCCACCCCCCCCCCCCCCTCTCTCTGAGTCGTCTCCACCCCCCCCCCCTCTCTCTCTGAGTCGTCTCCACCCCCCCCCTCCTCTCTCTCTCTGAGTCGTATCCACCCCCCCCCACCTCTCTCTCTGAGTCATCTCCACCCCCCCCCCCCTCTCTGAGTCGTCTCCACCCCCCCCCCTCTCTCTGAGTCGTCTCCACCCCCCCCCCTCTCTCTCTGAGTCGTCTCCACTCCCCCCCCCCTCTCTCTCTGAGTCGTCTCCACCCCCCCCCCTCTCTCTCTCTGAGTCGTCTCCACCCCCCCCCCCTCGCTCTCTGAGTCGTCTCCACCCCCCCCCCCCTCTCTCTCTGAGTCGTCTCCACCCCCCCCCCCTCTCTGAGTCGTCTCCACCCCCCCCCCTCTCTCTGAGTCGTCTCCACCCCCCCCCTCTCTCTCTGAGTCGTCTCCACCCCCCCCCCTCTCTGAGTCGTCTCCACTCCCCCCCCCTCTCTCTCTGAGTCGTCTCCACCCCCCCCCCTCTCTGAGTCGTGTCCACCCCCCCTCTCTCTGAGTCGTCTCCACCCCCCCCCTCTCTCTCTCTGAGTCGTCTCCACCCCCCCCCCCTCTCTCTCTGAGTCGTCTCCACCCCCCCCCCTCTCTGAGTCGTGTCCACCCCCCCTCTCTCTGAGTCGTCTCAACCCCCCCCCTCTCTCTGAGTCGTCTCCACCCCCCCCCCCCTCTCTCTGAGTCGTCTCCACCCCCCCCCATCTCTCTCTGAGTCATCTCCACCCCCCCCCCCCTCTCTGAGTCGTCTCCACTCCCCCCCCCTCTCTCTCTGAGTCGTCTCAACCCCCCCCCTCTCTGAGTCGTGTCCACCCCCCCTCTCTCTGAGTCGTCTCCACCCCCCCCCTCTCTCTCTGAGTCGTCTCCACCCCCCCCCCTCTCTGAGTCGTGTCCACCCCCCCTCTCTCTGAGTCGTCTCAACCCCCCCCCCCTCTCTCTGAGTCGTCTCCACCCCCCCCCCCTCTCTCTGAGTCGTCTCCACCCCCCCCCCTCTCTCTCTGAGTCGTCTCCACCCCCCCCCCCTCTCTGAGTCGTCTCCACTCCCCCCCCCTCTCTCTCTGAGTCGTCTCCACCCCCCCCCCCCTCTCTGAGTCGTGTCCACCCCCCCTCTCTCTGAGTCGTCTCCACCCCCCCCCTCTCTCTCTCTGAGTCGTCTCCACTCCCCCCCCCTCTCTCTCTGAGTCGTCTCCACCCCCCTTCCCTCTCTGAGTCGTGTCCACCCCCCCTCTCTCTGAGTCGTCTCAACCCCCCCTCCCCCTCTCTGAGTCGTCTCCACCCCCCCCCCTCTCTCTCTCTGAGTCGTCTCCACCCCCCCCTCTCTCTGAGTCGTCTCCACCCCCCCCCTCTCTCTCTGAGTCGTCTCCACCCCCCCCCCTCTCTCTCTGAGTCATCTCCACCCCCCCCCCCCTCTCTCTGAGTCGTCTCCACCCCCCCCTCTCTCTCTGAGTCATCTCCACCCCCCCCCCTCTCTCTGAGTCGTCTCCACCCCCCCCCCTCTCTCTCTCTGAGTCGTCTCCACCCCCCCCTCTCTCTGAGTCGTCTCCACCCCCCCCCCTCTCTCTCTGAGTCGTCTCCACCCCCCCCCCCCTCTCTCTCTGAGTCATCTCCACCCCCCCCTTCTCTCTGAGTCGTCTCCACCCCCCCCTCTCTCTGAGTCGTCCCCACCCCCCCCTCTCTCTGAGTCGTCTCCACCCCCCCCCCCTCTCTGAGTCGTCTCCACCCCCCCCCCCCTCTCTGAGTCGTCTCCACCCCCCCCCCTCTCTGAGTCGTCTCCACCCCCCCCCCCTCTTTGAGTCGTCTCCACACCCCCCCCTCTCTGAGTCGTCTCCACCCCCCCCCCTCTCTGAGTCGTCTCCACCCCCCCCCCCTCTCTGAGTCGTCTCCACCCCCCCCCCTCTCTGAGTCGTCTCCACCCCCCCCCTCTCTCTCTGAGTCGTCTCCACCCCCCCCCCTCTCTGAGTCGTCTCCACCCCCCCCCCTCTCTCTCTGAGTCGTCTCCACCCCCCCCCCTCTCTGAGTCGTCTCCACCCCCCCCCCCTCTCTCTGAGTCGTCTCCACCCCCCCCCCCCTCTCTGAGTCGTCTCCACCCCCCCCTCTCTCTGAGTCGTCTCCACCCCCCCCCTCTCTCTCTGAGTCGTCTCCACCCCCCCCCCCCTCTCTCTCTGAGTCGTCTCCACCCCCCCCCTCTCTGAGTCGTCTCCACCCCCCCCCCCTCTCTCTCTGAGTCGTCTCCACCCCCCCCCCCCCTCTCTCTCTGAGTCGTCTCCACCCCCCCCCTTTCTCTGAGTCGTCTCCACCCCCCCCCCCTCTCTCTGAGTCGTCTCCACCCCCCCCTCTCTCTCTGAGTCGTCTCCACCCCCCCCCCCCCTCTCTCTGAGTCGTCTCCACCCCCCCCCTCTCTTTCTGAGTCGTCTCCACCCCCCCCCCCTCTCTGAGTCGTCTCCACCCCCCCCCCTCTCTGAGTCGTCTCCACCCCCCCCCCTCTCTGAGTCGTCTCCACCCCCCCCCCTCTCTCTGAGTCGTCTCCACCCCCCCCCTCTCTGAGTCGTCTCCACCCCCCCCCTCTCTCTGAGTCGTCTCCACACCCCCCCCTCTTTCTGAGTCGTCTCCACCCCCCCCCTCTCTGAGTCGTCTCCACCCCCCCCCCCTCTCTGAGTCGTCTCCACCCCCCCCCCCTCTCTGAGTCGTCTCCACCCCCCCCCCCCTCTCTGAGTCGTCTCCACCCCCCCCCCTCTCTGAGTCGTCTCCACCCCCCCCCCTCTCTGAGTCGTCTCCACCCCCCCCTCTCTCTCTGAGTCGTCTCCACCCCCCCCCCTCTCTCTGAGTCGTCTCCACCCCCCCCTCTCTCTCTGAGTCGTCTCCACCCCCCCCTCTCTCTCTGAGTCGTCTCCACCCCCCCCCCTCTCTCTGAGTCGTCTCCACCCCCCCCCTCTCTCTCTGAGTCGTCTCCACCCCCCCCCCCTCTCTGAGTCGTCTCCACCCCCCCCCCTCTCTGAGTCGTCTCCACCCCCCCCCCTCTCTGAGTCGTCTCCACCCCCCCCCCTCTCTCTGAGTCGTCTCCACCCCCCCCCTCTCTGAGTCGTCTCCACCCCCCCCCTCTCTCTGAGTCGTCTCCACACCCCCCCCTCTTTCTGAGTCGTCTCCACCCCCCCCCTCTCTGAGTCGTCTCCACCCCCCCCCCCTCTCTGAGTCGTCTCCACCCCCCCCCCCTCTCTGAGTCGTCTCCACCCCCCCCCCCCTCTCTGAGTCGTCTCCACCCCCCCCCCTCTCTGAGTCGTCTCCACCCCCCCCCCTCTCTGAGTCGTCTCCACCCCCCCCTCTCTCTCTGAGTCGTCTCCACCCCCCCCCCTCTCTCTGAGTCGTCTCCACCCCCCCCTCTCTCTCTGAGTCGTCTCCACCCCCCCCCTCTCTCTCTGAGTCGTCTCCACCCCCCCCCCCCTCTCTGAGTCGTCTCCACCCCCCCCCCCTCTCTGAGTCGTCTCCACCCCCCCCCCTCTCTCTCTGAGTCGTCTCCACCCCCCCCCCTCTCTGAGTCGTCTCCACCCCCCCCCCCTCTCTGAGTCGTCTCCACCCCCCCCCCTCTCTGAGTCGTCTCCACCCCCCCCCCTCTCTGAGTCGTCTCCACCCCCCCCCTCTCTCTGAGTCGTCTCCACCCCCCCCCCTCTCTGAGTCGTCTCCACCCCCCCCCCTCTCTGAGTCGTCTCCACCCCCCCCCTCTCTGAGTCGTCTCCACCCCCCCCTCTCTGAGTCGTCTCCACCCCCCCCCCTCTCTGAGTCGTCTCCACCCCCCCCTCTCTCTGAGTCGTCTCCACCCCCCCCCTCTCTGAGTCGTCTCCACCCCCCCCCTCTCTGAGTCGTCTCCACCCCCCCCCTCTCTGAGTCGTCTCCACCCTCCCCCCTCTCTGAGTCGTCTCCACCCCCCCCTCTCTCTGAGTCGTCTCCACCCCCCCCCTCTCTCTGTCTCTCTTTGTGAGCGAGCGAGTAGAGAGTGGCGGCGGCGCATTGCAAGTCAACTTGAAAATGAATCTCATCTTCGAGCAGCACCAGCAATGATATCACCGCGTGATTGCAGCGGGTGGTGAACTTGAACTCACCCCCCCCCCCCCTCACTGCCCCCCCCTCCCACGGACACCGCGAATCCGTCTGTGTGGTAACGCCACACGCGCGCCAGCTTCCGAGTTGAAAAATGTCATTTGCTCCCGGATAATTGTAACCTTTTCAGGCTGAGAGCTTTTCTAATTTTTTTTGCCGTGCACAAAAAGCAATAGAAACTTTTGTTATATTATATTAGGTTATATGGCAGAGCCCTTTTCCCAAAGCAATCATATTATATCAAAGGCCTCATTCCTTCCACCCCCCACCCCCCTTCTCATCTGCTCCATTATATAATGATGAGCATGATCGTTTTTTGTGTGTTCCCCTCCTCCTGCAGCCTTAACCGTTAATGTAAAAGGCAGACGCAAAACCCGGCAACTCGGGAAGTGGACTTGGGTTTGTGAGACGGCGGCGAGGGGAGGGGCTGCCCCCCCCCCCACCCATTTCGCCCCCCCCCCCCCTCCCGATCGAACCTGGCTGTGGCCAAGGGGTCGTCAGCGGCCACCCTCGCAGGGTCTCGCGACTCTTCTCGGCCGCCTGTGTCCACCCGGCCAGAGTGAGATGGGGGCGGTGGGGTGCAGAGGAGACGTTGAGTGTGGCAGGCCACGTGGCGAGGGAAGGTCACGTGGCGAGGGAAGGTCACGTGGCGAGGGAAGGTCACGTGGCGAGGGAAGGTGACGGCTGATGTTGTTGGAAGGGGACGCGGCTGGAAGCGTGGCGGAGTGCGACATTCCGGGGCGGTTATTGAAGGCGGGCCGGGATCACGATGGTGGCATTTAAAGGCGAACGAGAGCCGGGTTGAGAGCCCCCGAGAGCAGTGGCTCTTAACCTTGATTGCAGCCTGCACCCCCAGAGAGGGCATCTCGTACTCCCAGGGGCTGCGTGCACCCCAGGATAAGAACCACTGCCTTGGATAATGACAAGTAAAAGCAACGAAGCCCAAGATGAAACGTTTTCCAGCAGATATGCATGATGTTGTGTGGATGCGCCGATGCCGGAACAGCGTATTGGTAATTACAATTACAAGCCCATGAGCTGATCTGGCCCATGCCGTCCAATCACTCCAGACCAGGTGCCAGCATCATGACCAACTCGGGCATTAAAGTTACTCAACAGGGGCCAATTTAGCTAGCACATGTGACAGGAGGTCATAGAAGGCATCTGACTCTTCGGCCTTGCCTCCATCCCTCCATTGATGTTCATCTTCAGTGGGGGCATAAGTAACCACGACCTCCACTCCTCGCCTCTGATTGATCGGAAGGCGAGCCCAAAGTAGCCTGGGGCTTACAGCTTTCCACACCTCACCGCCACACTCCCACACCCCCTTCATTATTTTGTTCAGAAGAAGAGCCACTCCCTGTTGTTTGGCAGTCTCGGCGCTCCGCTTGTTGTTGTGAGCGTCGCTCCTCCGCCCTCCGTTGTTGTTGGAGGGCGACTGCCTCCAACTGTAGCGTCCTTCACGAGCCTCCTCCACAGAGACTGATCTTGGCACCGCTGGTACCGGTAATTGGCTAGTTCACTCAGCTCTACCACATCACTCCATCTCTCACACACTCACACACCCGGCACGCGGATCGCATCACCGGATCGCGCTCCAGACGCGAGCCGCCGTCAATGTTTTTTTTGCTGCTAAGCAGCGCGGTGGCGCGACTATCGCCGAGCCCGGGGGCCACTCCGTGAGCGCCGCTGCCGTCCAGGGCCGTGGCGGTGGCCGCTAGCCGAGCCGTGGCCGAGCCCATTAATTCGCCTCCCGACCCCCCGCGTCGTGCTCCGTGCGGGGCGCTTTCGAGAGAGAAAACGACGCGGCACGACGCCGCCTCCATCGCAGAGACAAGCGCGGCGGCCGCCCCCCGTCTCCGTGTCTCGCGCCGTCGCTGAGGATGCGGCGGGGAGATTAAAAACGACCCAAAACGTCGACGCGAGGCGTCGACATCCAGCCGCGGTCGACGTCTTCGCGAGCGTCGGCAAAACTCCCGCGGAGCCAAAACACCGGAGCCACGCGCGGGCGGGCAAGGGAGCGAGCGATGGAGCGATGGAGCGAGGGAGCGACGGAGCGAGGGAGCAGCGGCGGCGGTGGCCACGATGCAAACGCGTGGAGAGAATGCGGGGGACAAGAGAGATAAAGAGGGAGGAAGAGCGGGCCGGTGAATTAGAATCGTGTTCGTGAATAGGAGCGCCTCTCCCCTCGGGCGATGTAGATCACGGGAGGCGCGATTACAGTGGAGCCGGATCATCCATCAGCTGGCGCGGGGGAGGCTCCATCACCCCCCACGCACGCGGCCCCCGCTTCCTCCACCCACCCCCCTCCCTCCCGCCCCCCAACACTGCACCCCCCCCCCCATCGCCCCCATTAACGCTGCTCCAACACTGATCATAACCCTCCACTATACCCACGGTAACACGAGCACTTTGGTATCGCCATGTGACCCCATAGTGACGCTCGACCATAACACAAGCAGAGCCACACAACGTCTCAATGCTACTCCTACCCCAACACAACCCCAACCACTACACTCCAACCATACCCATGGCCCAACACTACCCCTACACAACCCCAACACCATCCCAACCACAACACTCCCCCAACTCCAACCATGCCCGTGCCCCAACGCTCCCCTACCCAACCCCAACGCTACCCCCGCCGAAGAACACTCCCCTCCCCTCCGCCACGCTACCTGAAGGCGAGTCCGCTCACACCGGTGAGACGTCACCACCGGTGAGACATCTCGGCGTGAGAGTTGTCGTGAGATTACCGCTACCCCCTCTCGCCCGTCTCCCCCGCCCCCCGTCCCCCAGGCGAGAGTCGAGGAATTCAAAGCAGCCGCGCGGAAGCCGCGTCCCAGTATCGAGGCACCGTGGCGTTGGGAAGGGGGCATTGACGCGCTGGGGAAACTAAGCAATCAATTGCGATGATAAAAACAGAAAACAGCGGCCCCTCGGAGCGGCGAGCGGTTCTCGGCGCGGCTGATAGATCTGGGAATTGGGAGCAGTGCTGGGAGTTTAGCGCGCAGATGGAGAGCGCTCGGGGGAGCGCGGCTTGAGTCCCCCACCGCCCCCACCCTCACGCTCGGCGCTCTCTCCTTCTCCGCTCATTACAATTTCGAAGCCGGGGGTTGGGTGGGGGGCGCCTGGGCTAGCGGGCATCGCGAGATGGTGGGGGGTGGTGAGAGGGGAGGTGTGGGAGGGTGGGAATGGAGGGCAGGAGCAGAGGGCAATGGCAGAGAGCAGGTGGCATCACGTGCTCAGGCGCAAAGGCGCCCGGCCAATGAGAGTGTCTGTGTGTGTGTATGTGCGTGTGTGTCTGTGTGTGTGTCTTTGTGTGTGTCTGTGTGTGTGTCTGTGTGTGTGTGTCTGTCTGTGTGTGTGTGTCTGTGTGTGTGTCTGTCTGTGTGCGCTATGAACCCGGCGACACGAGTTCGATTCCCGCTCACGGCCAACACCAGTGACGATTATCTGAACCGATCCCGGGCCTCCCCTAGGTCGACTCAACCTCAAATGAGTACCTGGTGCGGTGTGTAAACATTGCCACTAGGGAGACAAAGGCGGTCGGGCGTGGTGCTGGCCACCCACCCCCCCGTGTACCGTTCCGGCCTTAATAGGTGTTGGCTAACAGCACTTGCTCCAACAGTCTGTTAAAGGCTATACGGGGGTTCTTTCTTTGTTCTTTGCTTTGTCCGTCTGTGTGTGTGTCTGTGTGTGTCTGTGTGTGTGTGTGTGTTTCTGTGTGTGTGTGTCTGTGTGTGTGTCTGCCTGTGTGTGTGTCTGTGTGTGTGTCTGTGTGTCTGTCTGTGTGTCTGTCTGTGTGTCTGTTTGTGTGTCTGTGTGTGTGTCTGTCTGTCTGTGTGTCTGTCTGTTTGTGTGTGTCTGTGTGGGTGTCTGTGGGTGTATGTGTGTCTGTCTGTGTGTCTGTCTGTGTGTCTGTGTGTGTGTCTGTCTGTCTGTGTGTCTGTGTCTGTCTGTGTGTCTGTCTGTTTGTGTGTCTGTGTGTGTGTCTGTGTGGGTGTATGTGGGTGTATGTGTGTCTGTCTGTGTGTCTGTGTGTGTGTCTGTCTCCCAAGCGAAATGCTGAGGGAGGGTGGCGTTTGCGTGCAGACTGCCCTACATGACATCATACCAACAGTCTGGGCCACTGGACGGGTTCCGCAGGATTGGAAGGATGTCCTGGTGGTCCCCCTCTTTAAGAAGGGGGACCGCACAGACTGTAACAATTACAGGGGCATCTCACTTCTCAGTGTGCCGGGAAAGGTCCTGGCATGGATTATTCAACATCGCCGTGCTAGGCACGCTGAGGAGAGGCTTGCGGAGTCCCAATGCGGTTTCAGGAAAGGGCGGTCCTGCACAGATGCCATATTTTCTGTCCGTCTGCTACAGCAGAGGTGTAGGGAATTCCAACAAGACCTACATCTCTTCTTTATTGACCTGGTCAAGGCCTATGATACCATCAGTAGGCCTGGGCTCTGGGTTGTTCTTCGTGCTTTCGGAGTCCCTGACCCTTTGCTCACGATCATTACGGACCTTCAACATGGTGAGCGGGCCCGGGTAAAACTACGTGGCCTGGAGTCAGAGCCATTCCCTGTACACCTTGGGGTGCGACAAGGACGTCCTCTGGCTCCCACATTATTTAAC
This sequence comes from Lampetra fluviatilis, assembly GCF_964198595.1. Lineage (NCBI taxonomy): Eukaryota > Metazoa > Chordata > Hyperoartia > Petromyzontiformes > Petromyzontidae > Lampetra > Lampetra fluviatilis. The sequence continues at coordinate 12,207,276 of NC_136300.1, forward strand.
GTCTATGTTGACAAAGTAGTTAGTGAAGAGTTCAGTAGCTGTACCAGAGGAATTTCCATCTGGTACAGATACAATGGGAGGCTGATCGATGCCCGGGTGCGGTCAAGGGATGGCTCCCTATTGGTCAACCACGTTATGTATGCCGACGACCTGGTAATTGCAGCTCAGAGGAGGAGTTGGAGGCGCTGCTGATGAAACTGGAGTGTGCCACTAAGAGGCTTTACCATCAGCCCCACCAAAACTAAGCACCTGCCTGAGTATTTTGTACCATCAGGCACTCCACCCCCACAACTCCCAATCAGTGATGGGGCAGTTGTGGAGAGAGTGGAGAGTTTCCCATACCTGGGCAGTGTGTTCATGACCGGCTCCGGTTTAACAGCAGCGGTCTCACTCCGAATCAGTCGAGCGGAAATATATTTTCATTGGTTGCGTAACGCTGTGTGGAAGCTACTTGGTCTGTCGCTTCGAACGAAGCTTCAGGTCTTCTCGGCCACAGTCATTCCCTCCCTTCTCTACGCTTGCGAAACGTGGACCCCCCTAATGGAACATTTCCGCCGGTTAGAAACATTTAGGCTGGCCTGCCTACGATCAATCCTGGGTTTAACCAGGCTGGATTGTGTGAGGAGCCCACAAATCCTCGACAGATCTGGGCAAAGTCCCATCGGTGAGCTTCTCCGGCAGGCAAGGCTGCGTTGGCTGGGTCATGTAGCCCACATGCCCAGCCACCGCATGCCTAAACATATTTTGTTCGGCCGGATAGAGGTGGCTAAACGGGCGCATCACGGGCTAGAGAAGAGATGGAGTGATGTGGTACAGGAGGACGTGGAGCTGAGTGGACTTGCCGATGACTGGTACCAGCGGTGTCAAGATCGGCCTCTGTGGAGGAGGCTCGTGAAGGACGCTACTGGGCAGTTGGAGGCAGTCGCCCTCCAACAACAACGGAGGGCGGAGGAGCGACGCTCACAACAACGAGCGGAGCGCCGGGTGGCTAAAGCGCAGCAAGTTGGCACAGTAGGGGGCACAGGTGGTGCATCAGCCAGTCATCTCGGTCATCTCAGTCGGTCGACCCGTGGCACCTGCTGGGTCTGCCCCGTGACCTCCTGCCAGTGGGCGTTCGACACTTCACGTGGCCTCAAGGTGCACATGGCCTGGCACAAGCGTCGTGGTGACGTCACCGCCACTTAGTGGCGAATGGCGGTTGTTGTTGTTATGTCTGTGTGTCTGTGTGTGTGCGTGGGCAGCGGTAGTGTACCGGTTAGCGCGCTGCGCTGTGAACCTGGCGACCCCAGTTCGATTCCCGCTCACGGCCAAAATCAGTGACGATTATCTGAACCGGTTCTGGGCCTCCCCTAGGTCGTCTCAGCCTCAAATAAGTACCTGGTGCGGTGTGTAAACATCGCTACTGGGGAGACAAAGGCGGCCGGGCGTGGTTCTGGCCACCCACCCCCTCGTCTGCCGTTATGGCCTTCATAGATGCTCGCTAACAGCACTTGCCCCAACGGTCTATTACAGGCTATACGGGGGATCTTTGACTTTGTTTTTGTGTGTGTGTGTGAGTGTGCGTGCGTGTGTGTGCTGGTGTGTGTGTGCTGGTGAGCGAGAGAGTGTGCGTGTGTGTGTGTGCGTGCGCTACGGGGGCGTTTGGCGCAGTGCCGAGCGCCGAGACTGCGGCGCCGAGAGGCGCGGTTTGCGCAGTGGCAGGAGCAGCTGTGGATGTAGCTGGTGCGTGGGGGTGGTGCGTGGGGGTGGGGGTGGTGCGTGGGGGTGGTGCGTGGGGGTGGTGCGTGGGGTGGGGGTGGTGCGTGGGGGTGGTGCGTGGGGGTGGTGCGTGGGGGTGGAGGTGGTGCGTGGGGTGGAGGTGGTGCGTGGGGTGGGGGTGGTGCGTGGGGTGGGGGTGGTGCGTGGGGTGGGGGTGGTGCGTGGGGTGGGGGTGGTGCGTGGGGTGGTGCGTGGGGTGGGGGTGGTGCGTGGGGTGGGGGTGGTGCGTGGGGTGGAGGTGGTGCGTGGGGGTGGGGGTGGTGCGTAGGGGTGGGGGTGGGGGTGGTGCGTAGGGGTGGGGGTGGGGGTGGTGCGTGGGGGTGGGGGTGGTGCGTAGGGGTGGGGGTGGGGGTGGTGCGTAGGGGTGGGGGTGGTGCGTGGGGGTGGTGCGTGGGGGTGGTGCGTGAGGTGGTGCGTGGGGGTGGAGGTGGTGCGTGGGGTGGGGGTGGTGCGTGGGGTGGAGGTGGTGCGTGGGGGTGGTGCGTGGGGGTGGTGCGTGGGGTGGGGGTGGTGCGTGGGGTGGGGGTGGTGCGTGGTGCGTGGGGGTGGAGGTGGTGCGTGTGGTGGAGGTGGTGCGTGGAGGTGGTGCGTTGGGGTGGGGGTGGTGCGTGGGGGTGGTCGTGGGGGTGGTGCGTGGGGGTGGGGGTGGTGCGTGGGGGTGGGGGTGGAGGTGGTGCGTGGGGTGGAGGTGGTGCGTGGGGTGGAGGTGGTGCGTGGGGTGGAGGTGGTGCGTGGGGTGGAGGTGGTGCGTGGGGTGGGGGTGGTGCGTGGGGGTGGTGCGTGGGGGTGGGAATGGTGCGTGGGGTGGAGGTGGTGCATGGGGTGGGGGTGGTGCGTGGGGTGGAGGTGGTGCGTGGGGGTGGAGGTGGTGCGTGGGGTGGGGGTGGTGCGTGGGGTGGGGGTGGTGCGTGGGGTGGAGGTGGTGCGTAGGGGTGGGGGTGGTGCGTGGGGGTGGGGGTGTTGCGTGGGGGTGGGGGTGGTGCGTGGGGGTGGGGGTGGTGCGTGGGGGTGGGGTTGGAGGTGGTGCGTGGGGTGGAGGTGGTGCGTGGGGTGGAGGTGGTGCGTGGGGTGGAGGTGGTGCGTGGGGTGGGGGTGGTGCGTGGGGTGGGGGTGGTGCGTGGGGGTGGGAATGGTGCGTGGGGTGGAGGTGGTGCATGGGGTGGGGGTGGTGCGTGGGGTGGAGGTGGTGCGTGGGGGTGGAGGTGGTGCGTGGGGTGGGGGTGGTGCGTGGGGTGGGGGTGGTGCGTGGGGTGGAGGTGGTGCGTGGGGGTGGGGGTGGTGCGTGGGGGTGGGGGTGTTGCGTGGGGGTGGGGGTGGTGCGTGGGGGTGGAGGTGGTGCGTGGGGTGGGGGTGGTGCGTGGGGGTGGGGGTGGTGCGTGGGGGTGGAGGTGGTGCGTGGGGGTGGTGCGTGGGGGTGGTGCGTGGGGTGGGGGTGGTGCGTGGGGTGGAGGTGGTGCGTGGGGTGGGGGTGGTGCGTGGGGGTGGTGCGTGGAGGTGGAGGTGGTGCGTGGGGTGGGGGTGGTGCGTGGGGTGGAGGTGGTGCGTGGGGGTGGTGCATGGGGGTGGGGGTGGTGCGTGGGGTGGAGGTGGTGCGTGGGGGTGGTGCGTGGGGGTGGTGCGTGGGGTGGGGGTGGTGCGTGGGGGTGGAGGTGGTGCGTGGGGTGGGGGTGGTGCGTGGGGTGGAGGTGGTGCGTGGGGGTGGGGGTGGGGGTGGTGCGTGGGGGTGGGGGTGGGGGTGGTGCGTGGGGGTGGGGGTGGTGCGTGGGGTGGGGGTGGTGCGTGGGGTGGGGGTGGTGCGTGGTACGTGGGGGTGGAGGTGGTGCGTGTGGTGGGGGTGGTGCGTGGGGTGGAGGTGGTGCGTGGGGTGGAGGTGGTGCGTGGGGTGGAGGTGGTGCGTGGGGTGGAGGTGGTGCGTGGGGTGGGGGTGGTGCGTGGGGTGGAGGTGGTGCGTGGGGTGGGGGTGGTGCGTGGAGGTGGAGGTGGTGCGTGGGGTGGGGGTGGTGCGTGGGGTGGAGGTGGTGCGTGGGGGTGGTGCATGGGGGTGGGGGTGGGGGTGGTGCGTGGGGTGGAGGTGGTGCGTGGGGTGGGGGTGGTGCGTGGGGGTGGAGGTGGTGCGTGGGGGTGGGGGTGGTGCGTGGGGGTGGAGGTGGTGCGTTGGGTGGGGGTGGTGCGTGGGGGTGGAGGTGGTGCGTGGGGGTGGAGGTGGTGCGTGGGGGTGGTGCGTGGGGTGGGGGTGGTGCATGGGGGTGGAGGTGGTGCGTGGGGTGGGGGTGGTGCGTGGGGGTGGGGGTAGTGCGTGGGGGTGGGGGTAGTGCGTGGGGTGGAGGTGGTGCGTGGGGTGGGGGTGGTGCGTGGGGGTGGGGGTAGTGCGTGGGGTGGAGGTGGTGCGTGGGGTGGGGGTGGTGCGTGGGGGTGGGGGTAGTGCGTGGGGGTGGGGGTGGTGCGTCGGGTGGGGGTGGTGCGTGGGGGTGGGGGTGGTGCGTGGGGGTGGAGGTGGTGCGTGGGGTGGGGGTGGTGCGTGGGGGTGGGGGTGGTGCGTGGGGGTGGGGGTGGTGCGTGGGGTGGGGGTGGTGTGTGGGGGTGGGGGTGGTGCGTGGGGGTGGGGGTGGTGCGTGGGGGTGGGGGTGGTGCGTGGGGTGGGGGTGGTGTGTGGGGGTGGAGGTGGTGCGTGGGGTGGGGGTGGTGCGTGGGGTGGAGGTGGTGCGTGGGGGTGGTGCGTGGGGGTGGGGGTGGTGCGTGGGGGTGGAGGTGGTGCGTGGGGGTGGGGGTGGTGCGTGGGGGTGGGGGTGGTCCGTGGGGTGGGGGTGGTGCGTAGGGTGGAGGTGGTGCGTGGGGGTGGAGTTGGTGCGTGGGGTGGGGGTGGTGCGTGGGGTGGAGGTGGTGCGTGAGGGTGGGGGTGGTGCGTGGGGTGGGGGTGGTGCGTGGGGTGGAGGTGGTGCGTGGGGTGGAGGTGGGGGGTGGGGGTGGTGCGTGGGGGTGGGGGAGGTGCGTGGGGGTGGGGGAGGTGCGTGGGGGTGGAGGTGGTGCGTGGGGTGGGGGTGGTGCGTGGGGTGGGGGTGGTGCGTGGGGTGGGGGTGGTGCGTGGGGTGGAGGTGGAGGGTGGGGGTGGTGCGTGGGGTGGGGGTGGTGCGTGGGGGTGGGGGAGGTGCGTGGGGGTGGTGCGTGGGGGAGGTGCGTGGGGGTGGAGGTGGTGCGTGGGGTGGGGGTGGTGCGTGGTGTGGAGGTGGGGGGTGGGGGTGGTGCGTGGGGTGGGGGTGGTGCGTGGGGGTGGGGGAGGTGCGTGGGGGTGGAGGTGGTGCGTGGGGTGGGGGTGGTGCGTGGGGGTGGAGGTGGTGCGTGGGGGTGGGGGTGGTGCGTGGGGGTGGTGCGTGGGGTGGGGGTGGTGCGTGGGGGTGGGGGAGGTGCGTGGGGGTGGAGGTGGTGCGTGGGGTGGGGGTGGTGCGTGGGGTGGAGGTGGTGCGTGGGGTGGAGGTGGTGCATGGGGGTGGGGGTGGTGCGTGGGGGTGGGGGTGGTGCGTGGGGGTGGAGGTGGTGCGTGGGGGTGGGGGTGGGGGTGGTGCGTGGGGGTGGAGGTGGTGCGTGGGGTGGAGGTGGTGCGTGGGGTGGAGGTGGTGCATGGGGGTGGTGCGTGGGGTGGGGGTGGTGCGTGGGGGTGGAGGTGTTGCGTGGGGTGGAGGTGGTGCGTGGGGGTGGAGGTGGTGCGTGGGGTGGAGGTGGTGCGTGGGGTGGAGGTGGTAAGTGGGGGTGGTGCGTGGGGTGGGGGTGGTGCGTGGGGTGGAGGTGGTGCGTGGGGTGGAGGTGGTGCGTGGGGGTGGAGGTGGTGCGTGGGGTGGAGGTGGTGCGTGGGGGTAGTGCGTGGGGTGGGGGTGGTGCGTGGGGGTGGAGGTGGTGCGTGGGGTGGAGGTGGTGCGTGGGGTGGAGGTGGTGCGTGGGGGTGGAGGTGGTGGGTGGGATGGGGGAGGGGGTGGTGGGTGGGGTAGGGGTGGGGGTGGTGGGTGGGGTGGGGGTGGAGGTGGTGCGTGGGATGGGGGTGGTGGGTGGGGTGGGGGTGGGGGGTAGTAAAGGTCGCTGTTTACTGGCCCCGTCCAACGCCGCACCGCGCTAACCGCGCCACGCGCAATCACGGGCGATGTACAGCCCCCGTGCTTGCAGTTCATCAGCCGCGCGCTCTCTCTCTCTCCTCTCTCTCTCCTTTCTTCTCCCCGCCTCTCTCCCCGCCTCTCTCTCTCCCCCCGCCTCTCTCTCTCCTCTCTCCTCCTCTCTCCAGGCACTTCTCTTCAGAAGCGCATCTGAAAGCGCGATGATGGCTCACGGCAACCACATACTGTACACCTCCTAACCACCCACACCCCACATTCCCATCACTTCAACTTCCACCAACCCCTGAGAAGCGACCACCGCTCAGACGGCGCCGCTCCACAGATCCCTGACGTCGCGGTTCGAGCCCTGGTTCGGGGTTCCTGGCCGAGAATCGCTCGGATCGACGTCCGTGCGAGGGAACGCGCAGAGCGCAGAGCGGCGCTGCCACCTCCCGGCCAGCGGCCCCACAGTGGCCGTAGAGCAAACGCTCCTAGTCGACTGCTGCTGCTGCATGTACACGTATGTACATGTATGTACACGTATGTACACGTGTGTTGAACATCGTTCGGGTCTAATCGGAGGTGCGGGGGAAGGACAACAAACTAAACGCAAAAAGCCGTTCTAAAGAAATGAGTTTGTCAATTTAGATTACTTGAAAGTGCATGGCTCCCAGTGGCCGCCTAATATAGGAAGGAAGAGCGTTACAGACGGCCGCAGAAGCGCGTCGGAAAGCGCCGCCTTTGTTCAATGGCTGAGCCAAAAGCCGCTGCTGTTGCTGCTGCTGCTGCTTCTGCTGCGAGGATGACGCGGAGTTCGCGTGCATCTGGGGCGGAGAGCAGGCGTCAGCGCCGGGGAGACAAAGGCAGTCGGGGTGGGGTGTTGTCCACTCGCACCGCCTTCGTGCGCCGCGCCTGCCTGCATAGGTGTTCGCTAACACCACGGAACACGGAGCCGGGAATACAAAGTCTGGCGTGGGGGGAGGATCTTTGCCTTTTGGTATGAGTGAAGGTGTGTGCGGGTGGATGGTTGAGTGAGTGTGGAGGTGGGTACATGCTGCGAGACTTGGTGGGTGTGAGTAAGCACAGGGTGAATGTGTCAACGTGCACGTACGCCTGATCGAGAGTGAGTGTGCGCAGACGCGTGGGCGAGTGTGTGTGTGTGTTGCGTGTTGCGTCAGCGTGGTGGGTGTGTACGTGACCGGCTCCGGTTTTACAGCAGAGGTCTCACTCCGAATCAGTCGAGCAGCATTACATTTTAATCGGCTGCGCTCCGTTGTGTGGAAGCTACCTGGTCTGTCGCTCCGCACGAAGCTTCATGTCTTCTCGGCCACGGTCACGCCCTCCCTTCTCGATGCTTGCGAAACGTGGACCCCCCTAATGGAACATCTGCGCCGGTTAGAAACATTTAGGCTGGCCTGCCTATGATCCATCCTGAATTAAACCAGACTGGATTGTGTGAGGAGCCCACAAATCCTTGAAATATCTCGACAAAGTCCCATCGGTGAGCTCCTCCGGCAGACAAGGATGCGTTGGCTGGGTCATGTAGCCCACATGCCCAGCCACCGCATGCCTAAACCGCTTTTGTTCGGCCCGACAGAAGGGGCTAAACGGGCGCTGCACGGGCTAGAAAGGAGATGTAGTGAAGTGGTACAGGAGGATGTGGAGCTGTGTGGACTTTCCAAAGACTGGTACCAGCGGTGTCAAGATCGGCCTCTGTGGAGGAGGCTCGTGAAGGACGCTGCTGGGCAGTTGGAGGCAGTCGCCCTTCAGCAACAACGGAGGGCGGAGGAGCGACGCTCAAAATAACGAGCGGAACGTCGGGTGGCTAAAGCACAGCAAGTTGGCACAGTAAGGGGCACAGATGGTGCATCGGCCACTCATCTCAGTCAGTCGACCCGTGGCACCTGGGTCCCGTGACCTTCTGCCAGCGGGCGTTCGACACTTCACGTGGCCTTAACGTGCACCTAGCCTGGCACAAGCGTCGTGGTGACGTCCCCGCCACTTAGTGTCGAATGGCGGTTGTTGTTTATGTGGGGAGCGGATGCGCAGTGGTTAGCGCACTACGTTACAAACCCGGCGACCCGAGTTCGATTCCCGCTTACGGCCACCATCAATGACGATTTTCTGAACCGGTCCTGGGCCTCCTCTCGGTCGACTCAGCCTCAAACAATTGCCTGGTGCGATGTGTAAATATCGCCACTGGGGAGACAAAGGCGGCCGGGCGTGGTGCTGGCCACCCACAGCCTCGTGTGCCGTTGCCGGCCTCCACAGGTTCTGCTCGCCAACAGCGCTTGCCCCTGGCAGCCCGTCAAGGCTTTGTCTCCGTGCGGGTGCGTGCGGACACGAGTGGGAATGTTGCCGCGAGAGGCGACTTCTCTTCCCGGCCACCAGTTCACATCAGTCACTCCGGTCAATACAAGGACACCCCCCCTCGCCTACCTAGCCAGGGGGCCTGACTCGGTAATGCGTCACGGGAATCAAACTCAATGAGAAACATCGACTGCCGGGGTGGGGGTCAGGGGGGTGGGGGGGCTCTCTCGTGGACGGGGTTTCTTTCAAACCCCCGACACTCAGTCAATTAGCGAGAAGCCGTAGCCGGGAGCGAACCGGGACCCCTTAGGTCGGGGGTTCCATACAGCGGGGGGGTTGGGTCACCCGTAACAAGGAGCGCCAATCGGTAATGTGCCAGAATAAAAGAGACACTTCGGTCAATACAAAGACATTGGGGAGACAAAGGCGGCCGAGCGTGTTGCTGGCGACCCAGCCCGTCGCGTTCCGTGACGGCCTAAACAGGTCCTCGCTAACAACACTTGCCCCAACAGTCTGTTAAGGCTAAACGGGTGCTCCCCGTCTTTGTATGTAGGGTCCAAGTAGGACCCCCACAGAATATCGGCGGTGTACCGGCATCGATTCAAGCAAAGCTTGCACACTGCTGATGAGACACCGCGTGCCGAAGCCGGCCCAGAGTTTGCGTGTCTTGAAACGATGCAGCTGAAAATAATGCGTGGAGGAGACATCGTCCGCTTATTTATTGAAAGTTGACATTGAATTCGGTACTGAGTTGGATTGATTGACCCCACGACGCTCGTTGCAGATACAGATCCTCCGTTTCGCCTTCACAGATCGTTGGGGCAAGTGTTGTTAGCGAGCACCAATGAAGGCCGGCACGGCACACAGAGAGGCTGGGTGGCCAGCACCACGCCTGGCCGCCTTTGTCTCCCCAGTGGCGATGTCTACACCACCCCACCAGGTTACTCAACCTGGTTGGAGGTCGTGAACCGGTTTTACTATTCGTCATCGACGTTCGCGATATGAGCGGGAAGCGAACTCGGGTCGCCGGGTTCGCTGCGCAGTTCGCTGACCACTGCGCCACCGCTCCCCCACACGAGGGTGTCACTCACACGTAACCATCACGTGACGTGTCCCACGTGCTGCCTTTGTTCGCCGGCTCGCGTCGTTGTTGACGCGGGCTCGGGCCGCGTGCCGCGTTGGGCGCTGGTGGACGGGGTGCGGAGATGGAGGCGGCGCGCGGCATCGCCGCACCCGGCCGCCTTTGTATTCCCGGCTCTGTGTTGAGCTGAAGCCCTCACGTGAGCGGTTCAATGCCAAGGCGACTTACTCCTCTTCATCCCCTGACGGGAGGCACGACTACAATGACCCCTCTCCATCTCTTCCTGTCCTCGGCTGCACGCTGTGCCTCCTCTGCCCAATCTGCGACGGTTCTCTTCGCCACGTGGGTTTTTTGGCCTCCCCGGTTTGCGTTTAGCCCGGAGGCGTCCATCTCAGGGCGACTTCATGCGGCTGCGGGCGGGTTCTGTGTTCCATTCTTGGGACACGGCCAAGGCGACGCGAACGCTCGACACTCGAACAAAACGCACCCCCTCGGTGTGCACGCGGATACAAAGACAAAAGATCCCCCGTAAGGCCTTAACAGACTGTAAGGAGCAAGTGCTGTTGCCAAAGGACACCTATAAAGGCCGACACGGCACACGAAGGGGGGGGTGGGTGGCCAACACCACGCCCAGCAGCCTTTGTCTTCCCAGTGCGGAGGCCCAGGACCGGCTCCGCGATGTTGGCCGTGCGCGGGAATCGAACTCGGGTCACCCTGTTCGTAGCGCAGCGCGCTAACCGCTGCACCACCGCTCCCCATACGCACGCAGACTCTCACGCACACATATGCTAAGATACAAATACAAAACCCTACCGTATAGGCTCAACAGACTGTTGGGGCAAGTGCTGTTAGCCAGCACCTACCTATGTGCAGGCCGGGACGGCACGCGAAGGGTTAAGTGTGGCCGGATCCTCGCCCGCCCGTCAATCATTGAAGGCTGAGTCAACCTAGGGGAGAGTCCAGCACTGGTACAATTATTCTCAACTGTTGATTCTCGTGAAAGGGAATCAAACTCGAGTTTGCCGGGTCCGTAGCGCCGTGCACTACGCTACCGCTACGAACACTCACACAAACACAGACACACACACAAAGACACAGACACACAAAGACACAGACACGCACACAAAGACACACACATAAAGACACAGACACACAAAGACAGACACGCACACAAAGACACACACACCCAAAGACACAAACACACACACACACAAAGACACAGACACGCACACAAAGACACACACACAAAGACACATACACACAAAGACACAGACACACAAAGACACAGACACACACAAAGACACAGACACACAAAGACACAGACACACACACGAAGACACAGACACACACACAAAGACACAGACACGCACACAAAGACACAGACACACACACAAAGACACAGACACATACACAAAGACACAGATACGCACACACACACACAAAGACACACACACACAAATACACAGACACGCACACAAAGACACAGACACACACATAAAGACACAGACACACACACAAAGACACAGACACACACGTAAAGACACACACACAACGACACAGACACACACAAATACACAGACACACACACAAAGACACACACACAACGACACACACACAAATACACAGACACGCACACAAATACACAGACACGCACACAAAGACACAGACACACACAAAGACACACACAAAAAGACACAGACACAGACACACAAAGACACAGACACACACAAAGACACACACATAAAGACACAGACACACAAAGACAGACACGCACACCCAAAGACACAGACACACACACACACAAAGACACAGACACGCACACAAAGACACAGACACACACACAAAGACACAGACACATACACAAAGACACAGATACGCACACACACACACACACAAAGACACACAAATACACAGACACGCACACAAAGACACAGACACACACACACAAATACACAGACACGCACACAAAGACGCAGACACGCACACAAATACACACAAAGACACAAAGAAAGATAAACAAAGATCCCCCATATAGCCTTAACATACTGTAGGGGCAAGTGCTGTTAGCGAGCACCTATGAAGGCTGGAACGGTACACGAGGGGGTGGGTGGCCAGCACCACGCCCGACCGCCTTTGTCTCCCTAGTGGCAATATTTAAACACTGCACCAGGTACTCATTGGAGGCTGAGTCGATCTAGGGGAGGCCCGGGACCGGTTCAGATAATCGTCACTGGTGTTTGCCGTGAGCGGGAATCGAACTCGTATCACTGGGTTCATAGCGCAGCGCGCTAACCACTACACTATCGCTCCCCACTACACAAAAAAACACAAAGACACACAAAGACACACACACAAATACACAGACACACACAAAGACACAGACACACGAACAAAGACACAGACACACAAAGACACAGACACACACACAACGACACACACACACAACGACACAGACACACACACAAATACACAGACACACACACAAAGACACAGATACACACACAAAGACACAGACACACACACACAAAGACACACACAAAGACACACACACACAAAGACACACACACAAAGACACAGACACACACACCAAGACACAGATACGCACACAAAGACACACACACAAAGACACACACACACAAAGACACACACACAAAGACACACACACAAAGACACAGACACACACACACAAAGACACACACACAAAGACACAGACACACACACCTTTTACGCATACCAGTCGCGTACATACACCTAGACTCACAAAGACAGCATACGACACTAAGTGACTTTGACGTCACCGCGGCGCGTGTGCCAGGCTAGGTGCACAGCGACACACGGACACACGCGCACCCTTGCAATCTGAAATGTTTCGTCAGTTTCATTGCAAATGAATACGAGAGAGAGCGAGAGACAGAGAGACAGAGAGAGACAGAGAGAGACAGAGACAGAGACATAAAATCAAGTGTCCCCCCCTCACCCCCCCCTCCCCCTCCCGGCCCCCCCCCCCCCCCAGGAGCCCTCTGGGCTCGAGGGCCTCATGCGGGGCCACGGCCTGGCGTGGCCCCGCCACAGATCGGGGTCGCCAATCGACGGCTGCAGGGGGGTTGGGGGGGTGGAGGGGTGGGTGGGTTGGGGGGTTGGGGGGATGGTGGGGGGGTTGGGGGGGCGAGATTGGGGGGGTAGAGGGGTGGGGTTGTTGGGGGGATGGGGGGGCGAGGGTGGAGGGGTGGTTGGGGGGATGGGGGGGGGCGAGGTTGGGGGGATAGTTGGGGGGATGGGGGGTGGTGGGGGGTTGGGGGTGGTGGGGGTGGTGTCTCAGCGATGTCCGTCTCGCCGGTTGCCAGCGACGGCCTCTGGCCTGGGCTCGCGCCCGCCTCGTCCCTCCGCAGCCATTTCGCCTCATTGCGCCATCAACATCTTCGTCGTCGTTGGACCTCTTTGTCAAGTATATCAAAGTATAAAAAAAGAATGGGTGTTTACCCTTTCTGTCATCATACGTGACATCATACATGACATGGCTGCTCGCCCCGAGCTGTAAGTGCTCTGATACGTGCATGGAATTTGTGCTGTTCGCCTTTTGGCGTTCTCCGCTCTAACACTGGTACAGAAACAAGGCCATATAGAAGGCTTTCTCTGGTGTAAGCAAATCAGTTTCAAAACCAATGCATACATTATAATGTAGAGTTATCAGAGCGTGTATGTTAGTACGTTCACCGCAGGTACATGCGGTTAATGCAGTTCTTGATTCCTTGCAAGAAAAAGTATTATCGGTGTTAGAACATCTGAACACCTCCTGGTTAATTGCCACAAAGGGCACAAACATTCTTGTTTGCGTCCACGGCGGAGAATGAGTTCGCACGCAACAGCACGAGTCGATGCGCGGAACGCGAGATATTTGTACCCACGGGGTCCTCTCTGCCCGCGCGGTGCTGCATCAAGATGCCACTACTCCTGTGACGAGCCAAGAATGCCTGTCTGTGTGTAACGCGCGTCACGTCACTTCACATGCCGCACCCCCCCCCCCCTCATTAATATTCATGAGCCGGTGGATTTTTACACTCACGCAGAAGAATGTCGAGCGGGAATAACATTTTTTTCGCAAATTCGCTTTAAGTTTGACGTTTCTTTATTGAAAGTGAATTTAATAAATAATTCTACGCAGCAACAAAGTGGATTTGTTGTCTTTATTTATTTCCTCGGCACGTATTTATGCTTCTACATTATGGTAAAATAAAACAGACATCGGTGATTTTCCAGATATTGTATCGAATAAAAAATGTATTTCAACCCCCGCGACCGAAAGCAGAAGAGAATAAAGTATCAGAGCAGTGAATTTGAACAAATTGAAGGTCAGTTATATACAGTGCTACAGTGACATGAAGTGAGGTGTTTTATGACTTCATTTAGTGCAATAATCACTGCCATTAATACAGTGCTACAGCGAAATGTAGTGAAGTGTTTGACGTACTTTCGTGCAAGATCACTGCCATTAAATTGACACAAGATACAATTATACTCTGCTCATTATTTTAATTAATATTACAGCTTCCGTCCTAGGACGGGAAAAGAAGCGAGTACAATAATAGTAGGACGGATTTACCCTCTCGAGCAATAGCACAGGAGGCGTTGAGACTTAATGCCTGGTAATAATCGGCGTCTATTTGGTGTTTGGACATCTTAACACCTCCCGCATTATTGCCTTTCCCTTCACTTTTTTCTGTTATCAGCGAGATTGTTAATCGATGCCCGTTGATGGATTCCTCAACGCGCGGTCGCGCGCAGAGACTGGCGCCGCGTCGCGAACGGAGAGCGAGCGAGCGAAGTCGCGCCGCGTTCGCGACATCACCCCCCCCCCCGGGAATCTGCCCCCCTCCACAATCACCCCCAGGGCGTCCCGCCTACGCGTGCGCTCCCTTTGAAGTGTCAACGTTCATTGGAAGTCGATGGGAACGTGACGAGGTGAGGACCTCCTCTTAACGGGAGGAATAAAAAAACTCAGAACCTCATCGACCCCCCAGCATCTCATTAAAGAGCGGGGGGGGAGGGCTAGCAATCTCGCCGGGAGATGGGAGCCTTGTGCGAGAGAGAGGTGGGGGTCGTGGTGAGGGTGAGAGGTGGGGGGTCGTAGTGAGGGTGAGAGGTGGGGGCTGTAGTGAGGGTGAGAGGTGGGGGTCGTGGTGAGGGTGAGAGGTGGGGGGTCGTAGTGAGGGTGAGAGGTGGGGGCTGTAGTGAGGGTGAGAGGTGGGGGTCGTGGTGAGGGTGAGAGGTGGGGGATCGTAGTGAGGGTGAGAGGTGGGGGCTGTAGTGAGGGTGAGAGGTGGGGGTCGTGGTGAGGGTGAGAGGTGGGGGATCGTAGTGAGGGTGAGAGGTGGGGGCTGTAGTGAGGGTGAGAGGTGGGGGTCGTGGTGAGGGTGAGAGGTGGGGGATCGTAGTGAGGGTGAGAGGTGGGGGTCGTAGTGAGGGTGAGAGGTGAGGGTCGTGGTGAGGGTGAGAGGTGGGGGATCGTAGTGAGGGTGAGAGGTGGGGGTCGTAGTGAGGGTGAGAGGTGGGGGTCGTGGTGAGGGTGAGAGGTGGGGGATCGTAGTGAGGGTGAGAGGTGGGGGCTGTAGTGAGGGTGAGAGGTGGGGGTCGTGGTGAGGGTGAGAGGTGGGGGTCGTGGTGAGGGTGAGAGGTGGGGGTCGTGGTGAGGGTGAGAGGTGGGGGTCGTGGTGAGGGTGAGAGGTGAGGGCTGTAGTGAGGGTGAGAGGTGGGGGTCGTGGTGAGGGTGAGAGGTGGGGGTCGTGGTGAGGGTGAGAGGTGGGGGTCGTGGTGAGGGTGAGAGGTGGGGGTCGTGGTGAGGGTGAGAGGTGGGGGTCGTGGTGAGGGTGAGAGGTGGGGGTCGTGGTGCGGGATGGGGGTGGGGAGTGATTCCCCCCCACCCATCTCTGTCCCCACCGCCGCACTGACGGGCAATGCCGTCTAGCCAGCCAGCACCACATCGCGCCACGTAGGTCGTGAACGAGTGACATCACCACCACCACCATCACCACCACCACCATCACCACCACCACCACGATCACTGTCGTCAACGTGACGCAACCACGCGGTCGCCGCTTCCTGCTGTCAACAGCCGCTCCGCCACCACGAGATGTGCCCCCCCCCCGCCCTCGTGAGCCCCCCTCCACCTATCCCACGGGTCCACCAGACGCTCATCAAGTCAGATTATTGTGGCCGGGGACCCCCCCCCCACTACTCCCCACCACCACTCTCGACCATTCCTCGCTAGGGCCGCATAGACTGGGGCCCAGCGCCCCCTGGCGGTCACGGTGGAGGGCGGGAGGGGAGGGAGGGAGTGGAGTTGAGGTGAGAGAGGGAGACAGGGAGGGGAGGGAGGGGAGGGAGTGAGGGGAGGGAGGGGAGGGGTGGGAGTGAGGGGAGGGAGGGAGTGGAGGTGAGGTGAGAGAGGGAGGCAGGGAGGGGTGGGAGGAGTATTTTTGGGTGTTTCATGACGGGTCTGGTTGTTGTTTTAAGAGCCCCACAACGTCAAGCGGCCATCACACAAACAGCGGCCACGAATCGTGTAAATCGATACGAGTCATGTAAATCGATACGAATCGTGTAAATCGATACGAGTTCAGTAAGTCCGACGTAAGAGTCTGATTTTTGTTGAGCGCCATTCACGCACGGCCTCAGAGCGCTTCACAACAGAATCCCGGAGGAGCACAGCCCCCTTGCAACAGGCGGACACGCCAGAGGAAGTACACGCAGCTTACAGACGAGCCCTAAAACAGTCGCTTGACGGAGCGTCTCCAACGGTCTGGGGCAAGGCGTTCTACTGACCGCTCTGTCTACTACTGAACGCCCCCCTTCCAGGGACTACGAAGACCACGACGGGAACTTCACCAGTGGAGCCTTCTGTGTGTTTGTGTTTACCGGAAGCCAATGCAGGGTCAGGAGGAATGGGCGCGGCGCGCTCGCGTTTCCTCGCTCCGCTCAATACCCCGCGGCAGCAGCATGTCGGCCAAGCTACAAACGATTTGAAAAAAGCATTCTGCGTCGCACGACTAAACAGGGGCATTGGAATAAAGACGGGCGGACGCCTTGAGCGAGGTTACCATGATGGGGGTCGTGGTGAGGGTCAGAGATGGGGGATCGTGAGAAGGGCAGGGAATCCCCAGGTCGAGCAGAACACGAGGAGATGCCCCCGCAGACCAAATAGGAACATTATTGAAACACATAAGAGCAGGTGTGACCCTTTCTGGCAATAGAACCGGTGTCTTTTCATACTTTGCCACTGCCAAAAGAATGTCCCGTGTTAGGAGCATCATTTGCCTCTGGCGAGTAGACCGAGATGTCGTCTGCATCTGACAAGATCGCTGCCCCGGACTGCCATCCCAACACCAATTTAGGAATGGATTAATAAAAGAAAGAGAGAGAGAATAGAGGATTCTGAAATCACATTAAGATTCTCGCACGGCTGATAATATTCGCTCACAATTGTTCGACCCTCCCCGGGGCCATATATCAAGGACCGCGAGTCGTTCATCATCCACAACCACAGCTCACGCGAGCCCCCTTCTTGCGGTCGGAATGAGAAGCCGCCTGACTTCCTCCGATCAAATTTACTCGAGTGAGTCAGTGACCCCCCCCCCCCTGCGCCAGCGACTCGCGGCCCAAATTGTGCATTTGGGCCGCGTGTTCACGGTGAGCAGGACGAGCCGGGCAGGCAGCGTGAGACCGCGCGCGGGGGATGTGACGTCCTGGTGACATGACTCTGTGTGTGTGCTACTGCTGCATCGCGGCACGTGAGAGATTGCGACGGGTTTGAAGGAGCGGATCGATCGTGGATGATGGTGACTGTGACGATGACTCACGCTTCAGGCAGCTCCATCCCTGCGTCCTCCGTGGCGGTGAACCTCACGCCGAGTCTATCTACCACTGAACGCTCTATCTACCACTGTCTGTGTCTGTACGGCGAGAGTCGCTTTCGTAGGCAAGTAGCAATGCACAGGCGCGTCGTTCGGAATCGATACTTGCGGCTCATTCATAAATGATTATCCGATTTTAAAAAGAGAGTGGTCATCACGAAAACATTCTTTTTAATTCTCATCCGGCTCCAAGTGGCAGTCTCCAACTCGTATTATGCACTATTTATCTCAACTAACCGAGCTGTGTATGGTGCTATGAAGAAGGGTAATTGCCCGAAACGTCGCCTCTTATTTATTCTATTTAAGGCCACACACACAGTGCTATTGCAGAGGAATGCGTCATTTTTTTGTTTGTCAATTTGTACAGAAATAAGTTGCTCAACGCAGTCTCCGAGTGAGCAGTTGGCTTCAATACGAGTCAGTGTCGACTGGAAGCGCAACTGCTGGCAACCGGTTGCACGGATGCCGTCGGTTGCACAGACGCCATCGACACGCAACCGATTCCGTTGCATGCGACCAACTGGATGCTTCGTGTGTGGGATCCGGCTGGAGAATCACCGGCGGTCTGTGCCTGACATCGATGTAACTCATTAACGACTGATATGCTGATTGATGACGATATGTTTATTATCGAGTGCGGCTATAAAGGCGACGATAAACATGAGGCAAACTAGCGAATAAATTCTTCAATCAATTCGCGGTCCTCAATCCCGATAATTATCGATTCGCCGCGATGGTTGAATTTTTCACGGCACGAGGGCATTTTCAGTTTCAGTTCATTTTAAATTACCCCGTGAGCCATTGAGCTCTGAAATCGGGTTTCAACAAAAAACAACACCGCCGCTTCCCCGACATACGCACAAGCCACAGTAACATAATTAAAAACAAACAATAACAGATAAGCAAAATAAAAAAAATGATCATAATTGCAACAACAAAATTCCTGTTTTAAAAAAAGAAGAAAATAAGTTACAGATCCGTACAGACCCCACGCCTCGTGCTCTCTGCGTTCGGTCGCGACGAAACAACAACGACAACGATTACTCGACTGATGACCTTCATCTCATTGTCTAGACCAGGGGGCGGGGTGGTGGTCGGCATCCAAAATACCAAGAAGAGGCATTTTTTTTCTAATCAGGTCACAAAAATTCCAGTATTTCAAGAGCCGCAATGCACTGCGGTGACCCCAAGACGGTGGTGGTTCCTTCGTGAATAGCGGCTACGAGCCGCATGTTGCTGACCCCTGATCTCGAACGGCTTCACTGAGGCTCAAGGCGTCGTGCCAAGAGGGTGCTGACTGCGCCGCTGGGATGTTTTGGCGGCCACGAATTCGGCGCGACAAGAGTTTCGCCTCGCGCGGGAGGTGGCCGGAGGACGCGGACAAAGCACCACCGCGCGTGCGAGGGGACAACGCTTCAGAGCTCGAGGGTGCGCGATTATGATCTTTACGTGATCCATCAACTCCGCTTCCACTGAATGACCTCGGAGCCTCCTCGCGCTGAGGTCACGGCGGGGTCACGGCCGACGAGGGCAGGTGGAGTCGCCTCTCGCGCGTGTTGGGTTCACGTGGGGGCAGGCGGGGGCAGGCGCTTCCGCAAAAGTCGCCCGGAGGCTGGCGGCGATGTCGCCACAGCACCCGTCTCGGGTGTTGTGGAATGCAGGAAACCACGCGCCTCGTCTGTCTGACTCATCTTCACCCAGAGCCACCTCTCTGCCCTCTCACCTGGAGCCACCTCCTCTCTGAGCCCTCACTTCGAGTCACCTCCCCTCCTGAGCCACGGGGCCAGCGCCAGATTGTTAACGCGATAATGGGCGACCCGAGACGACCATAAAGCAGGCACGAGGCCGTGGAGGTGGCGAATTCAGTAGTAAATCAGCGAGGCCATAAATGTCGACAGCGTGTGTCTGTCGAGACCTGTGTTTGCCATGACTTGTGCGTCTTATCGCGGTGTGTGTCTGCGTCTGTGTTTGTTGTCGTGTTTATGTATTGGTTGCTCGCTAACAGCACTTGCCTGAATAGTCGGTTAAGGCTATGCGGGCGATATTTGTCTTTGTATGTTTTGGGGTGTGTATGCGCTCCGAACCCGGCGACCAGAGTTTAATTTCAGCTCGCGGCAAACACCAGTGAAGATTATCTGAACCGGTCCTGAGCCTCCGCTAGGTCGACTCAGCCTCAAATGAGTACCTGGTGCGTTGCGTAAACATCACCACTGGGGAGACAAAGGCGGCCGGGCGTGGTGCTGGCCTCCCACCCCCTCGTGTGCGGTGCGCGCTGACAGCATTTGCCGCAGGCTATGCGGGGGATCTTGTCGATGTAGTGACGAACTCGGAGACAGGAAGACTTGCAGGCACTTCATTATTTGACGAGCACCATCGGGACAACACACACAACCCTACGTGTGTGCACACTCTACAGTCGCTGGCCTACACACAACTCTAGCCGTCTAACGCCGACGGCGCTGACGGAGACAGCCAACAACTTTCTAACTTCGCAATGTCGAGCGAAGACGGCGGCGACGAAGGCGACGAGACGACAGCGACGATCTTGAGCAGCGACAGCCCCGAGGTCCCCCCCAGGGGGCGTGGCCTCGCTCCGCCCCAGCCACGCCCCCGAGGCTTCCCGATGGGCCCGCCTCTGTGACCTTTCCCCCCGAGATGTCGCCCTCTCGTGTCTCTCGTGGCCTGCTGACGTCAGTACTGCCGCACACCGCAGATCCCCTGTTTCGCCAGCAGCCAGCGCTATGCCACTACACGTGCTGAAGACGTGTGTATGTTGGGTGTAAGTGTGTATACGCTTGTATGAGGGCACATGTCAGGGAATTATGCAGGGGTGGCGATTTCCAAACCCTCCTTAACATCCGTGGCGAGCTTTGCATCTGAATCGGCGCTACGGCCTTCCCTCGGCCTTGCACGCACACCTGTGGAAACCACGGCAGCAGGTGGCCGTCTGGCCACCAGACCTAAAGAGGTGCTCGCTAACGCAGAGCGGCGGGTTGTGTCGCGGCGTGTCAAAGCGCGCCTCGTGTTGTCGCCTCGCGTGGCACTCCGCGTGTCGGCGTTACCCCTCGCTGCGACGCCGCCGGGGCTGGAGGAGCACGACGGTTGACGCCGCACGAGCGACGTGAGGTTCCCTTGGTAGTGGTGGCACCACGGTGGCTAGGAGATGTTAACTACCTCGCCTCGTCTACAGGAGGTCGTGGGTTCGATCCCGACCCTGACTGACGCCTGCTGTATATTTGGAGTTTGCGTGTCCCTCTCTATCATCATCATCACGGTGGCTAGGAGATATTAACTACCTCGCCTGGTATACAGGAGGTGGTGGGTTCGATCCCGACCCTGACGCCTGCTGTGTATTTAGAATTTGCGTGTCTCTCTCTCATCATCACCACGGTGGCTAGGAGATGTTAACTCCCTCGCCTGGTCTACAGGAGGTGGTAGGTTCGATCCTGACCCTGACGACTGCTGTATGTTTGGAATTTGCGTGTACCTCTCTTCCCGTGGTCACGTCGATTTTTCGCCGGGTTCCTCCGTTTTTTTCCCTCCAACATTCAGAATCAACTTCACCACTCGTTCAGGGTATATTTGGCTGCTAAGGCCACTTCGTTGAGCTCTAATTTGTGATAGTCAAGTCGCTTCTGAAAAAGAGCTACAGTATATTGCTCAGTGGGCCTTACTTGGTAAAATAAACAAAATAGTTTAAATTACGCGCTGGGGACGGACTGTGATGTCCTTAGCATCGACATCAACACCACTCCCCAAGCTCCCCTGCTCCCTCCAAAATACCAACACCAGAACCCTCTCCACTGTCCTTGCCTCTGCCTCTGTGAATGAATACCGTCCGTGTGACAGTGTGTCGATGTTTCTCAAGGTTTGGTGGCTCCCTTCGACATGTATGAGAGTCACAAAACCCGCTGCGCAGCGTGTGGAGGGTTGTCCACGAGGTGGTGGTAACCGCACTGCATACCAAGTGGGCTCGTGAACCCGTCTGTGCGTCAACCCCCTGGGGTTCTTCTCCGAGTTCTCCGGTGCTCCTCCCACAGGGAGTCAATCACTCGTGATGGAGGAATTGGCCAAACATCCCAATGCAGGAACCCTCCTTAGAAGAGTCTTGAGACTGAGTGAGGCTTTCCTTGACAGTGGTGCAGTACGGGTCTCACGGCTGGCCCGTATCGGCCCAGATCGGGGTTCTCAATGCCAGCAGCAGCTGTCGAGACGCGCAAATGAAACGAAACTATAAACTAAACTATTTGTTTTATTTCACCAGGTATTGCCCCACTGAGCTATTTTACAGAAGCCACCTGACCACAAACGATAGCCCAAATGAAAGTGGCATATCGTGCAGAAATGTATAGCAGCCAAATACTATAAAAGCACGTTGATTCTAAATCTGGAGGGAAAACCTCGAGAAAAAACAACGCGATCACAGGGAGAACACGCACGCTTCAAATATACAGCAGGCGTCAGGGTTGGATGGAACCCACGGCCTCCTGCGTACCAGGTGAGGGAGTTAATATTTGTCCACTGGGGCGCCCGAGTAATGAGTGTTTGCTGGTCAGCGCGGAGTGCGCTGAGGTGGCGAGGTGGCCCAGGGGCCCGAGATGAAAAATAATAACTCGCTTCATATTCCAGAAACACACACACCGAGTCGTAACATTCTTCTTCAGGAGGCTCCTGCTGCTACATTGGATTCATATTTTAAGATGTATTCAGCCAATTAATGATGAGTTGTGTTTATTATACACGTGAGAGAAAACCCACGCCGGTGAGGGGGCAACACTCGATCTCCGCACAGATGTAAAACGATGGTGATGAGTCGATTTGCTGTACCGCCTTCCCCTGGCCAGCCAGGGTACGGTGCCTCATCGACGCCCACGAGAAGGGAGTTTAGCAACATCTCTGCGCTGACCCACCAACCCTCGCTGCTGCCTCCACAGCGCTGGATTGCCACAGGCAGCCACCTGCTGCAGCGTAGCCACCACCGCAGAGACCTGGGTTCGTGTCCAGGATGCAGCCGTCCGTGACAGTCAACCAGGACTGCACACAAAGTCCCATCACCTCGCATCTCATTCACCGTGGTATCAAGTACAGCGGTCAGCATTTAACACATCGGGCTGGCCGTCATTTCGGGCCAGGCGAGGTGGTACCGTACCCTAATGTTCGTGGATGAGAAGTCACTTTGGATTTCGGAAGAAGCTCTGTGATAACCTCTTCCGGGACGCCGCGGTGGAGAGAGGTTAACTACCTCGCCTGGTATGAAGGAGGTCGTAGGTTCGATCCCAACGCTGACGCTTGCTGTACATTTGGAATTTGCGTCTTTCTCTCCCAGTGGTGAGATGTTAACTCCCTCGCCTGGTATGCAGGAGGTCGTGAGTTCGATCCCGACCCTGACGCCTGCTGTAAATTTGTAATTTGCGTGTCTCTCTCCCCGTGGTCGCGTGGATTTTTATCCGGGTCCTCTCGTTTTTCCCCTCCACATTTAGTATCAACATCACGCGTTTACAGTATCTGGCTGCTATACATTTCCACATGCGCTATCATTTGTGGGAATTCATTTGTGGCCAGGTGGCTTATGAAAAAGAGCTATATGGCTCAGTGGGCCCTAACCTGGTAAGATAACAAAACATTAAAATAGTTCTCTAACAAGAGCGGGTGCACGGCTCTGCGAAAGTTCCCGATGGACTCGTCGTCGTTCCACGTCGCGATGCCGATAGCGCAAAGTGCACGAAACCTCGTCAAGAGACCCAGACTATAAAGTCCGTCACCGCCAGCAACCGTCATCGTCAGCAGCACCACCACGAGCGCCACCAGTAGCATCGACTCTCCATCGCCCAGTGGTGAAAATGTGAGCTCATCCATCCAACGGTCTTGGCGCACGCGTCCGTAGCGCTATGCAAATTGTGTAAAACCCAGAAGCAAGGGGCGGCAGCCACACGGCGTTCGTGGTTTAGGGATCATCGGCGTTTAATGCACAAACCCAGTCCGTGTTGGACAACGCACACTCGCACACGGCGACTCGACTCCAAACACGATCCCAAGTGGCGACGGCGCCGCGGCATCTCAGCACAAACCTCTCACCTGGGAGCATCCCCCGAGAAGGGGCCCATGGTGTCGAGTGACACAGACAACAACAACAACCGCCATTCGCCACTAAGTGGCGGTGACGTCACCACTACTACTACTCAAGGTGCACATGGCCTGACACACAGCCAGACACACACAGACACACAAAGACAACGACCCCCGTATAGCCTTACACAGGCTGTTAGCGAGAACCTATTAAATCATCCACGGCGCACGAGACAGGGGCTGTGGCCAGCAAAGTGCCCTGCCGCCTTTGTCTCCCCAGTAACAATGTTTACACACTTCACCGGGCACTCATAGAAGGCTGAGCGAACCTAGAGGAGGCCCAGGACCGATTCAGAAAATCGTCACTGCTGTTGGTGGCCGTGAGCGGGAACCAAGCTCCGGTCGCTGGATTCGTAGCGCAGTGCGCTAACCGCTGCGCTACCGCTCCCCGTATACAAACAGATACAAAGACCCCCGTATAGCCTTAACTGACTTTTGGGGCAAGTGCCCTTCGTGAACACCTATGAAGGCCGGCACGGCGCACAAGGGGGTGGGTGGCCAGCACCACGCCCGAACGCCTTTGTCTCCCCAGTGGCGATGTTTACACATCGCACCAGGTACTCATTTGAGGCTGAGTCGACCTACGGGAGGCTCAGGGCCAGTTAAGATAATCGTCACGGGTGTTGGCCGTGAATACACTCAGATACACACCCGCATATCAAATACGTCACCGCAATATGCAAGCAATTAAAATCTATAACTTACACAGTACAGTATGCGTGTGTATGCAGTCAACGTCTCTCTCAATGTCCTCTATCTACACGAGCCGAACAGAAAGCCGGACGCCCCCTCGGAGGAGCGAGAGGGCCCCCCCCAGACCCCTGGATTCGCACCCCAGTGACCCCGCCCCCTCCTCGACCCTCGCTGGTGTTCACAAGCGCGACATTTCGTAACAGTTCGCGACAGTTCGCGACATCGCCCCCCCCCACCCCGAGGCAGCAACGTGACCGCGGTGGCTTTGTGCGTGACTCCACGTGACTGGCTTCGGCGTTCGCAAAAACTCATCATCAGCTCCGTTGATGGCGGCCCATTGCGATCGATACCGCCACCGACAACCACCACCACCACCACAACCACCACCACAACCACCACAACCACAACCACCACAACCACCACAACCACCACAACCACCACCACCACAACCACCACCACCACCACCACAACCACCACCACAACCACCACCACCACAACCACCACCACAACCACCACCACCACAACCACCACAACCACCACCACACCTCGCAAATCGCTTCCTTCCTTCTGCCAGATCCCGCAGCAGTTGCACGGCCGACGTCTATTGACCTTCACGGTCCGTCGGGTGGCATGCGGACAAAGTCTGTTGGGCGTGTCAGGTTCAAAGGTGTGCCAGGCAGGTGAGTCAGTAGGTAGGTTGTGCCAGGCAGGTTTGTCAAGTATATGGATGTGTCATTAGACACGCGTGCATCAGGTAGGCAAGGTCGACACGTGTCTCAGGCTGGTGTATCACTGTACACAGGTAAGGCATCAGGCTATACAGGTGTGTACAGCAGGCAGGTGCATGCGGCTGTTGTGTTTGGTGAAGCACGGGGCGGGGGGGGTTTCACAGGAATATTTTCCACGTCGCTGGTGGACCGGAGTAGGCAGCACGTGCCGCAGCTATCCAGAGCGGCATACTGGATGTGGTGAGCCAGGTGCCGGACACGACAAACTGAACCTCTTGAGGCCGGCTAAAGTGAATGTCGGCAAGGCACTCGGGGGCGGAGGAGAGCTTCACGGCGCGACGGGACGAGCTCGCCACCCCCATGGGTCTCACGGGACAACGCGGGGTGGGGGGGGGTGAAAAGACCCCCCCCACCCCTCCCCCACCCCCCAACCCACCGCGTCACACGAAGTGGATCCAGCTGCGGTCGAGCTCCCGCGGTGGCGGCCCCAGGAGCTCGCTGCGCGCCTCCAGGCGGTAGTTGCGGCCCCCGTTGTTGTCCCAGTGGTCGCGCCCCGCCACGCGGTACCGCACCGCGAACTCGAGCGCGCCGCCCGGCCGCAGGAAGGGCGGCGTGGGCAGCGCGAACGCGAAGCGGTCCGTGCCCGGCGCGGGACTCGGCTCGGCGAGCCCGGGGGGGGCGTAGCGGGCGCGCGCCTCCGCGTGCGTGCTCCACGCGTCGTAGGAGAAGCGCACGGACACCTCCTTCTCGAAGGCCACGTCGAGGACGCGCACGTGGCCCGTCACGCTCAGCTCGCCGGGCGTCACCGACTCGAGGAGCACCAGCTGAGCGCGCAGCCGCGACGCGAACTCGGGGTCGCCCAGCGGCCGCGCGAACGCGGCCTCGAGGCGCGTGCGGCGCAGGGGTTCCGACAGCCCCCCCCCTCCTCCCTCTCCCCCCGGGCCGCAGCGGCCGCAGCAGCCGCCGGCGCCGTCCCAGGCGTCGAGGCGAGCGAAGCGCGAGAGCGCCCCGCGGTGCAGGGACTCGAGCACGTGCGGCGGCACACGGGGCTCCTCGCACGAGATGAAGTGGCGCACGACCGAGAGCTCCAGCCCCAGGGAGTCGGAGAAGCGCACCGACTTGCGGCGGCGGCACGGCGGCTCGGGGGGCGCGGGGCGGCCCGGCACGGACGGCAGCGACTTGGCGCGGCGGCGCACGATGGGCGTCGGAGCGAACGGCGGCGGCGTCGGAGCGAACGCGTCAGGGGGGTCGCGCGGCTCGCAGATGACGAGGGCGGACAGGGAGAGGTCTTCGGACCGCAGCTGCTTCCTACCCCGCGGCCTCGCGGAGTCGTGCCCCGCGGCCTCGCCCGGCCCCCCGTGCCCCGGGTCCTGTCCTGCCGCGGCGACGCCGAAGTCGTCGGCGAGGCGCGCGTTCTCGTACAGGCCCGAGATGTAGCTCAGGTTGCGCGGCATGAAGAGCGACACGAGGCCATCCATGTCGCCGCCCGGTCCCGTGGGACGGCGGATCTCGGGGCGCCTGTGGGGGGGGGGGGGGTGCAGGCGCGGTCAAGCGCACGAGGGAGACAGACGGGAGGGGCGGGGGGAGAGGGACACTTAGCGCCAACTCCACGGTGCGGTGACAAGTTCAAGTCGGGCCAGCTGCTGCTGCTGCAGCTGCTGCTGCCGCTGCTCACTGGTCCGCGCTCCGAGCTGCCGAGTTTAAAAGCCGCCCCCCCTCGCTCGCCCAGCGTCAACATCAACACCGGCCCCGTTTCATCATCACCAACCCCACCCATCAACAGCATCCCCCCATCACCGTCACCATCACCTGTGTGACAAGTTGCGCAAAACAAAATAAAGAACCGCGCGGAAATGAACGCGCTCACTAAAATGGGGGCGGGGTGGGGGCAGGGGGCTGGTGTCTCCCTCCTGCGCCCTTCCTGAGCCGAGTTCCACGCGACGACTTTCGCCAACTTCGCCCTCGGGGCCTCTGCCGCGCACCACCCCCGCGGGAAAATTCGTCGCGACGTCGCGGGGGGGGCGGGGTGGGGGCGGGGTGGGGGCGGGGTGGGGGCGGGGTGGGGGCGGGGGCGGCGCCGAGTTGCGAGGCGAAGAGAAGGCGCCGGGCGAGGAGAGCGGCCCCAGTAAGTGACCCGCAGACCAGGGCGGTCGCATTCCTGCGCGCCGCGAGCCCGCGACGGGTGAAATTTGTCCTTGTAAGGAGGGGCGGGGTGAGACCCCCCCCACCCCCCGGGGTCCCCCCGCCCCCACCCCGGCGGCTTCCCACGCCGTCCGCCAGCGGCCTCGGCGAGTGCGGAACAAATAAACAACAAATACACACACACACCAGACTGTACATGACACACACACCACTGTACATGACACACACACCACACTGTACATGACACACACCACACTGTACATGACATACACACCAGACTGTACATGACACACACACCACTGTACATGACACACACCAGACTGTACATGACACACACACCACTGTACATGACACACACACCACACTGTACATGACACACACCACACTGTACATGACATACACACCAGACTGTACATGACACACACACCACTGTACATGACACACACCACACTGTACATGACACACACACCAGACTGTACATGACACACACCACTGTACATGACACACACACCACACTGTACATGACACACACCACACTGTACATGACATACACACCAGACTGTACATGACACACACACCACTGTACATGACACACACCACACTGTACATGACATACACACCAGACTGTACATGACACACACACCACACTGTACATGACACACACCACTGTACATAATACACACCCCAGACTGTACATGACACACACACCACACTGTACATGACACACACCACACTGTACATGACACACATCAGACTGTACATGACACACACACCACACTGTGCATGACACACACCACACTGTACATGACACA
Source organism: Lampetra fluviatilis (assembly GCF_964198595.1). Taxonomy (NCBI): domain Eukaryota; kingdom Metazoa; phylum Chordata; class Hyperoartia; order Petromyzontiformes; family Petromyzontidae; genus Lampetra; species Lampetra fluviatilis. The sequence continues at coordinate 12,234,912 of NC_136300.1, forward strand.
CACCGCACTGTACATGACACACACCACACTGTACATGACACACACCACTGTACATGACACCATACTGTACATGACACACACACCACACTGTACATGACACACACCACTGTACATGACACACACCCCAGACTGTACATGACACACACACCACACTGCACATGACACACACCACACTGTACATGACACACACCAGACTGTACATGACACACACACCACTGTACATGACACACACACCACACTGTACATGACACACACCACACTGTACATGACATACACACCAGACTGTACATGACACACACACCACACTGTACATGACACACACCACTGTACATGACACACACCACTGTACATGACACACACCACACTGTACATGACACACACCACACTGTACATGACACACACCAGACTGTACATGACACACACCACACTGTACATGACACACACCACACTGTACATGACACACACCACACTGTACATGACACACACCACACTGTACATGACACACACCACTGTACATGACACCATACTGTACATGACACACACCACACTGTACATGACACACACCACACTGTACATGACACACACAACACTGTGCATGACACACACAACACTGTACATGACACACACACCACTGTACATGACACCATACTGTACATGACACACACACCACACTGTACATGACACACACACACCACACTGTACATGACACACACACAAAAGGCTGTGTATGAGTGACACGCACACCACACTGAGAGAGACACACACCTTAGACTCTACATGAGTGACACACACACCACACTGTGTATGAGTGACACACACACCATAGACCCAGGCCCCACTGAGACACGAGTCTCCCTTGCCGCCTCCTGTCCCCGCGGGAGAACTTCTCCCCGCTCCCCTCCTCGGCTCCCGGCCCCCCCCCGGCCCCGACGCTCATCGCTCCGCGGCCCCCCACGACTCCCGCGACGAGCGCTGCGCGACTGCTCTGTGCGCGGTGACGGCGGAAGGACGTGACGCGCCGGAGACACGCCCCCTACTCCTCATCACATCCTCCACTCTCATCACATCCTCCCACTCTCACCTCATCACATCCCCCACTCTCATCACATCCTCCACTCTCACCTCATCATATCCCCCACTCTCATCACATCACATCCTCCACTCTCATCACATCCCCCACTCTCACCTCATCCTCCACGCTCATCACATCCCCCACTCTCACCTCATCACATCCTCCACTCTCATCACATCCCCCACTCTCATCACATCCCCCACTCTCACCTCATCACATCCTCCACTCTCATCACATCCCCCACTCTCATCACATCCCCCACTCTCATCACATCACATCCCCCACTCTCATCACATCCCCCACTCTCATCACATCCCCCACTCTCACCTCATCACATCCTCCACTCTCATCACATCCTCCCACTCTCACCTCATCACATCCCCCACTCTCATCACATCCTCCCACTCTCATCACATCACATCCTCCACTCTCATCACATCCCCCACTCTCACCTCATCCTCCACGCTCATCACATCCCCCACTCTCATCACATCCCCCACTCTCACCTCATCACATCCTCCACTCTCATCACATCCCCCACTCTCACCTCATCACATCCTCCACTCTCATCACATCCCCCACTCTCATCACATCCTCCACTCTCACCTCATCATATCCCCCACTCTCATCACATCACATCCTCCACTCTCATCACATCCCCCACTCTCACCTCATCCTCCACGCTCATCACATCCCCCACTCTCATCACATCCCCCACTCTCACCTCATCACATCCTCCACTCTCATCACATCCCCCACTCTCACCTCATCACATCCTCCACTCTCATCACATCCCCCACTCTCATCACATCCCCCACTCTCATCACATCACATCCCCCACTCTCATCACATCCCCCACTCTCATCACATCCCCCACTCTCACCTCATCACATCCTCCACTCTCATCACATCCTCCCACTCTCACCTCATCACATCCCCCACTCTCATCACATCCTCCACTCTCACCTCATCATATCCCCCACTCTCATCACATCACATCCTCCACTCTCATCACATCCCCCACTCTCGCCTCATCCTCCACTCTCATCACATCCCCCACTCTCATCACATCCCCCACTCTCATCACATCCCCCACTCTCATCACATCACATCCCCCACTCTCACCTCATCACATCCCCCACTCTCATCACATCCCCCACTCTCATCACATCCCCCACTCTCATCACATCCCCCACTCTCATCACATCCCCCACTCTCACCTCATCACATCCCCCACTCTCATCACATCCCCCACTCTCACCTCATCACATCCTCCAATCTCATCACATCCTCCCACTCTCACCTCATCACATCCCCCACTCTCATCACATCCTCCACTCTCACCTCATCATATCCCCCACTCTCATCACATCACATCCTCCACTCTCATCATATCCCCCACTCTCGCCTCATCCTCCACTCTCATCACATCCCCCACTCTCACCTCATCACATCCCCCACTCTCACCTCATCACATCCTCCACACTCATCACATCCCCCACTCTCATCACATCCCCCACTCTCACCTCATCACATCCTCCACTCTCATCACATCCCCCACTCTCATCACATCACATCCCCCACTCTCACCTCATCACATCCCCCACTCTCATCACATCCCCCACTCTCATCACATCCCCCACTCTCATCACATCCCCCACTCTCACCTCATCACATCCCCCACTCTCATCACATCCCCCACTCTCACCTCATCACATCCTCCCCTCTCATCACATCCCCCACTCTCACCTCATCACATCCCCCACTCTCACCTCATCACATCCTCCACTCTCATTACATCCTCCCCTCTCATCACATCCCCCACTCTCACCTCATCACATCCCCCACTCTCATCACATCCTCCCACTCTCACCTCATCACATCCCCCACTCTCATCACATCCTCCCCTCTCACCTCATCACATCCCCCACTCTCATCACATCACATCCTCCTCTCTCAGCTCATCACATCCCCCACTCTCACCTCATCACATCCCCCACTCTCATCACATCCTCCCACTCTCACCTCATCACATCCCCCACTCTCATCACATCCTCCCCTCTCACCTCATCACATCCCCCACTCTCATCACATCACATCCTCCTCTCTCACCTCATCACATCCCCCACTCTCACCTCATCACATCCCCCACTCTCATCACATCCTCCCACTCTCACCTCATCACATCCCCCACTCTCATCACATCCTCCCACTCTCACCTCATCACATCCCCCACTCTCATCACATCCTCCCTTCTCACCTCATCACATCCCCCACTCTCACCTCATCACATCCCCCACTCTCACCTCATCACATCCTCCCCTCTCACCTCATCACATCCCCCACTCTCATCACATCCTCCACTCTCATCACATCCCCCACTCTCACCTCATCCTCCACGCTCATCACATCCCCCACTCTCATCACATCCCCCACTCTCACCTCATCACATCCTCCACTCTCATCACATCCCCCACTCTCACCTCATCACATCCTCCACTCTCATCACATCCCCCACTCTCATCACATCCTCCACTCTCACCTCATCATATCCCCCACTCTCATCACATCACATCCTCCACTCTCATCACATCCCCCACTCTCACCTCATCCTCCACGCTCATCACATCCCCCACTCTCATCACATCCCCCACTCTCACCTCATCACATCCTCCACTCTCATCACATCCCCCACTCTCACCTCATCACATCCTCCACTCTCATCACATCCCCCACTCTCATCACATCCCCCACTCTCATCACATCACATCCCCCACTCTCATCACATCCCCCACTCTCATCACATCCCCCACTCTCACCTCATCACATCCTCCACTCTCATCACATCCTCCCACTCTCACCTCATCACATCCCCCACTCTCATCACATCCTCCACTCTCACCTCATCATATCCCCCACTCTCATCACATCACATCCTCCACTCTCATCACATCCCCCACTCTCGCCTCATCCTCCACTCTCATCACATCCCCCACTCTCATCACATCCCCCACTCTCATCACATCCCCCACTCTCATCACATCACATCCCCCACTCTCACCTCATCACATCCCCCACTCTCATCACATCCCCCACTCTCATCACATCCCCCACTCTCATCACATCCCCCACTCTCATCACATCCCCCACTCTCACCTCATCACATCCCCCACTCTCATCACATCCCCCACTCTCACCTCATCACATCCTCCAATCTCATCACATCCTCCCACTCTCACCTCATCACATCCCCCACTCTCATCACATCCTCCACTCTCACCTCATCATATCCCCCACTCTCATCACATCACATCCTCCACTCTCATCATATCCCCCACTCTCGCCTCATCCTCCACTCTCATCACATCCCCCACTCTCACCTCATCACATCCCCCACTCTCACCTCATCACATCCTCCACACTCATCACATCCCCCACTCTCATCACATCCCCCACTCTCACCTCATCACATCCTCCACTCTCATCACATCCCCCACTCTCATCACATCACATCCCCCACTCTCACCTCATCACATCCCCCACTCTCATCACATCCCCCACTCTCATCACATCCCCCACTCTCATCACATCCCCCACTCTCACCTCATCACATCCCCCACTCTCATCACATCCCCCACTCTCACCTCATCACATCCTCCCCTCTCATCACATCCCCCACTCTCACCTCATCACATCCCCCACTCTCACCTCATCACATCCTCCACTCTCATTACATCCTCCCCTCTCATCACATCCCCCACTCTCACCTCATCACATCCCCCACTCTCATCACATCCTCCCACTCTCACCTCATCACATCCCCCACTCTCATCACATCCTCCCCTCTCACCTCATCACATCCCCCACTCTCATCACATCACATCCTCCTCTCTCAGCTCATCACATCCCCCACTCTCACCTCATCACATCCCCCACTCTCATCACATCCTCCCACTCTCACCTCATCACATCCCCCACTCTCATCACATCCTCCCCTCTCACCTCATCACATCCCCCACTCTCATCACATCACATCCTCCTCTCTCACCTCATCACATCCCCCACTCTCACCTCATCACATCCCCCACTCTCATCACATCCTCCCACTCTCACCTCATCACATCCCCCACTCTCATCACATCCTCCCACTCTCACCTCATCACATCCCCCACTCTCATCACATCCTCCCTTCTCACCTCATCACATCCCCCACTCTCACCTCATCACATCCCCCACTCTCACCTCATCACATCCTCCCCTCTCACCTCATCACATCCCCCACTCTCATCACATCCCCCACTCTCATCACATCACATCCCCCACTCTCACCTCATCACATCCCCCACTCTCATCACATCCCCCACTCTCACCTCATCACATCCTCCACTCTCATCACATCCCCCACTCTCATCACATCCTCCCCTCTCACCTCATCACATCCCCCACTCTCATCACATCACATCCTCCTATCTCACCTCATCACATCCCCCACTCTCACCTCATCACATCCCCCACTCTCATCACATCCTCCCACTCTCACCTCATCACATCCCCCACTCTCATCACATCCTCCCCTCTCACCTCATCACATCCCCCACGCTCACCTCATCACATCCCCCACTCTCACCTCATCACATCCTCCCCTCTCACCTCATCACATCCCCCACTCTCATCACATCCCCCACTCTCATCACATCCCCCACTCTCATCACATCCTCCACTCTCACCTCATCACATCCCCCACTCTCATCACATCCTCCCCTCTCACCTCATCACATCCCCCACTCTCACCTCATCACATCCCCCACTCTCACCTCATCACATCCTCCCCTCTCACCTCATCACATCCCCCACTCTCATCACATCCCCCACTCTCATCACATCCCCCACTCTCATCACATCCTCCACTCTCATCACATCCTCCCCTCTCACCTCATCACATCCCCCACTCTCATCACATCCCCCACTCTCATCACATCCTCCACTCTCATCACATCCTCCACTCTCATCACATCCTCCACTCTCATCACATCCCCCACTCTCACCTCATCACATCCCCCACTCTCACCTCATCACATCCTCCACTCTCATTACATCCTCCCCTCTCATCACATCCCCCACTCTCACCTCATCACATCCCCCACTTTCATCACATCCTCCCCTCTCACCTCATCACATCCCCCACTCTCACCTCATCACATCCCCCACTCTCATCACATCCTCCCCTCTCACCTCATCACATCCCCCACTCTCATCACATCACATCCTCCTCTCTCAGCTCATCACATCCCCCTCATCACATCACATCCTCCTCTCTCAGCTCATCACATCCCCCACTCTCACCTCATCACATCCCCCACTCTCATCACATCCTCCCACTCTCACCTCATCACATCCCCCACTCTCATCACATCCTCCCCTCTCACCTCATCACATCCCCCACTCTCATCACATCACATCCTCCTCTCTCACCTCATCACATCCCCCACTCTCACCTCATCACATCCCCCACTCTCATCACATCCTCCCACTCTCACCTCATCACATCCCCCACTCTCATCACATCCTCCCACTCTCACCTCATCACATCCCCCACTCCCATCACATCCTCCCTTCTCACCTCATCACATCCCCCACTCTCACCTCATCACATCCTCCCCTCTCACCTCATCACATCCCCCACTCTCATCACATCCCCCACTCTCATCACATCACATCCCCCACTCTCACCTCATCACATCCCCCACTCTCATCACATCCCCCACTCTCACCTCATCACATCCTCCACTCTCATCACATCCCCCACTCTCATCACATCCTCCCCTCTCACCTCATCACATCCCCCACTCTCATCACATCACATCCTCCTATCTCACCTCATCACATCCCCCACTCTCACCTCATCACATCCCCCACTCTCATCACATCCTCCCACTCTCACCTCATCACATCCCCCACTCTCATCACATCCTCCCCTCTCACCTCATCACATCCCCCACTCTCACCTCATCACATCCCCCACTCTCACCTCATCACATCCTCCCCTCTCACCTCATCACATCCCCCACTCTCATCACATCCCCCACTCTCATCACATCCCCCACTCTCATCACATCCTCCACTCTCACCTCATCACATCCCCCACTCTCATCACATCCTCCCCTCTCACCTCATCACATCCCCCACTCTCACCTCATCACATCCCCCACTCTCACCTCATCACATCCTCCCCTCTCACCTCATCACATCCCCCACTCTCATCACATCCCCCACTCTCATCACATCCCCCACTCTCATCACATCCTCCACTCTCATCACATCCTCCCCTCTCACCTCATCACATCCCCCACTCTCATCACATCCCCCACTCTCATCACATCCTCCACTCTCATCACATCCTCCACTCTCATCACATCCTCCACTCTCATCACATCCCCCACTCTCACCTCATCACATCCCCCACTCTCACCTCATCACATCCTCCACTCTCATTACATCCTCCCCTCTCATCACATCCCCCACTCTCACCTCATCACATCCCCCACTTTCATCACATCCTCCCCTCTCACCTCATCACATCCCCCACTCTCATCACATCACATCCTCCTATCTCACCTCATCACATCCCCCACTCTCACCTCATCACATCCCCCACTCTCATCACATCCTCCCACTCTCACCTCATCACATCCCCCACTCTCATCACATCCTCCCACTCTCACCTCATCACATCCCCCACTCTCATCACATCCTCCCCTCTCACCTCATCACATCCCCCACTCTCACCTCATCACATCCCCCACTCTCACCTCATCACATCCTCCCCTCTCACCTCATCACATCCCCCACTCTCATCACATCCCCCACTCTCATCACATCCCCCACTCTCATCACATCCCCCACTCTCAACACATCCTCCACTCTCATCACATCCCCCACTCTCAACACATCCTCCACTCTCATCACATCCCCCACTCTCAACACATCCTCCACTCTCATCACATCCCCCACTCTCATCACATCCCCCACTCTCAACACATCCTCCACTCTCATCACATCCCCCACTCTCAACACATCCTCCACTCTCATCACATCCCCCACTCTCATCACATCCTCCCCTCTCACCTCATCACATCCCCCACTCTCATCACATCCTCCCACTCTCACCTCATCACATCCCCCACTCTCATCACATCCCCCACTCTCACCTCATCACATCCTCCACTCTCATAACATCCCCCACTCTCACCTCATCACATCCTCCACTCTCATCACATCCCCCACTCTCATCACATCCTCCACTCTCACCTCATCATATCCCCCACTCTCATCACATCACATCCTCCACTCTCATCACATCCCCCACTCTCACCTCATCCTCCACGCTCATCACATCCCCCACTCTCATCACATCCCCCACTCTCACCTCATCACATCCTCCACTCTCATCACATCCCCCACTCTCACCTCATCACATCCTCCACTCTCATCACATCCCCCACTCTCATCACATCACATCCCCCACTCTCATCACATCCCCCACTCTCATCACATCCCCCACTCTCACCTCATCACATCCTCCACTCTCATCACATCCTCCCACTCTCACCTCATCACATCCCCCACTCTCATCACATCCTCCACTCTCACCTCATCATATCCCCCACTCTCATCACATCACATCCTCCACTCTCATCACATCCCCCACTCTCGCCTCATCCTCCACTCTCATCACATCCCCCACTCTCATCACATCCCCCACTCTCATCACATCCCCCACTCTCATCACATCACATCCCCCACTCTCACCTCATCACATCCCCCACTCTCATCACATCCCCCACTCTCATCACATCCCCCACTCTCATCACATCCCCCACTCTCACCTCATCACATCCCCCACTCTCATCACATCCCCCACTCTCACCTCATCACATCCTCCAATCTCATCACATCCTCCCACTCTCACCTCATCACATCCCCCACTCTCATCACATCCTCCACTCTCACCTCATCATATCCCCCACTCTCATCACATCACATCCTCCACTCTCATCATATCCCCCACTCTCGCCTCATCCTCCACTCTCATCACATCCCCCACTCTCACCTCATCACATCCCCCACTCTCACCTCATCACATCCTCCACACTCATCACATCCCCCACTCTCATCACATCCCCCACTCTCACCTCATCACATCCTCCACTCTCATCACATCCCCCACTCTCATCACATCACATCCCCCACTCTCACCTCATCACATCCCCCACTCTCATCACATCCCCCACTCTCATCACATCCCCCACTCTCATCACATCCCCCACTCTCACCTCATCACATCCCCCACTCTCATCACATCCCCCACTCTCACCTCATCACATCCTCCCCTCTCATCACATCCCCCACTCTCATCACATCCCCCACTCTCACCTCATCACATCCTCCACTCTCATTACATCCTCCCCTCTCATCACATCCCCCACTCTCACCTCATCACATCCCCCACTCTCATCACATCCTCCCACTCTCACCTCATCACATCCCCCACTCTCATCACATCCTCCCCTCTCACCTCATCACATCCCCCACTCTCATCACATCACATCCTCCTCTCTCAGCTCATCACATCCCCCACTCTCACCTCATCACATCCCCCACTCTCATCACATCCTCCCACTCTCACCTCATCACATCCCCCACTCTCATCACATCCTCCCCTCTCACCTCATCACATCCCCCACTCTCATCACATCACATCCTCCTCTCTCACCTCATCACATCCCCCACTCTCACCTCATCACATCCCCCACTCTCATCACATCCTCCCACTCTCACCTCATCACATCCCCCACTCTCATCACATCCTCCCACTCTCACCTCATCACATCCCCCACTCTCATCACATCCTCCCTTCTCACCTCATCACATCCCCCACTCTCACCTCATCACATCCCCCACTCTCACCTCATCACATCCTCCCCTCTCACCTCATCACATCCCCCACTCTCATCACATCCCCCACTCTCATCACATCACATCCCCCACTCTCACCTCATCACATCCCCCACTCTCATCACATCCCCCACTCTCACCTCATCACATCCTCCACTCTCATCACATCCCCCACTCTCATCACATCCTCCCCTCTCACCTCATCACATCCCCCACTCTCATCACATCACATCCTCCTATCTCACCTCATCACATCCCCCACTCTCACCTCATCACATCCCCCACTCTCATCACATCCTCCCACTCTCACCTCATCACATCCCCCACTCTCATCACATCCTCCCCTCTCACCTCATCACATCCCCCACGCTCACCTCATCACATCCCCCACTCTCACCTCATCACATCCTCCCCTCTCACCTCATCACATCCCCCACTCTCATCACATCCCCCACTCTCATCACATCCCCCACTCTCATCACATCCTCCACTCTCACCTCATCACATCCCCCACTCTCATCACATCCTCCCCTCTCACCTCATCACATCCCCCACTCTCACCTCATCACATCCCCCACTCTCACCTCATCACATCCTCCCCTCTCACCTCATCACATCCCCCACTCTCATCACATCCCCCACTCTCATCACATCCCCCACTCTCATCACATCCTCCACTCTCATCACATCCTCCCCTCTCACCTCATCACATCCCCCACTCTCATCACATCCCCCACTCTCATCACATCCTCCACTCTCATCACATCCTCCACTCTCATCACATCCTCCACTCTCATCACATCCCCCACTCTCACCTCATCACATCCCCCACTCTCACCTCATCACATCCTCCACTCTCATTACATCCTCCCCTCTCATCACATCCCCCACTCTCACCTCATCACATCCCCCACTTTCATCACATCCTCCCCTCTCACCTCATCACATCCCCCACTCTCACCTCATCACATCCCCCACTCTCATCACATCCTCCCCTCTCACCTCATCACATCCCCCACTCTCATCACATCACATCCTCCTCTCTCAGCTCATCACATCCCCCACTCTCACCTCATCACATCCCCCACTCTCATCACATCCTCCCACTCTCACCTCATCACATCCCCCACTCTCATCACATCCTCCCCTCTCACCTCATCACATCCCCCACTCTCATCACATCACATCCTCCTCTCTCACCTCATCACATCCCCCACTCTCACCTCATCACATCCCCCACTCTCATCACATCCTCCCACTCTCACCTCATCACATCCCCCACTCTCATCACATCCTCCCACTCTCACCTCATCACATCCCCCACTCTCATCACATCCTCCCTTCTCACCTCATCACATCCCCCACTCTCACCTCATCACATCCTCCCCTCTCACCTCATCACATCCCCCACTCTCATCACATCCCCCACTCTCATCACATCACATCCCCCACTCTCACCTCATCACATCCCCCACTCTCATCACATCCCCCACTCTCACCTCATCACATCCTCCACTCTCATCACATCCCCCACTCTCATCACATCCTCCCCTCTCACCTCATCACATCCCCCACTCTCATCACATCACATCCTCCTATCTCACCTCATCACATCCCCCACTCTCACCTCATCACATCCCCCACTCTCATCACATCCTCCCACTCTCACCTCATCACATCTCCCACTCTCATCACATCCTCCCCTCTCACCTCATCACATCCCCCACTCTCACCTCATCACATCCCCCACTCTCACCTCATCACATCCTCCCCTCTCACCTCATCACATCCCCCACTCTCATCACATCCCCCACTCTCATCACATCCCCCACTCTCATCACATCCTCCACTCTCACCTCATCACATCCCCCACTCTCATCACATCCTCCCCTCTCACCTCATCACATCCCCCACTCTCACCTCATCACATCCCCCACTCTCACCTCATCACATCCTCCCCTCTCACCTCATCACATCCCCCACTCTCATCACATCCCCCACTCTCATCACATCCCCCACTCTCATCACATCCCCCACTCTCATCACATCCTCCACTCTCATCACATCCTCCCCTCTCACCTCATCACATCCCCCACTCTCATCACATCCCCCACTCTCATCACATCCTCCACTCTCATCACATCCTCCACTCTCATCACATCCTCCACTCTCATCACATCCCCCACTCTCACCTCATCACATCCCCCACTCTCACCTCATCACATCCTCCACTCTCATTACATCCTCCCCTCTCATCACATCCCCCACTCTCACCTCATCACATCCCCCACTTTCATCACATCCTCCCCTCTCACCTCATCACATCCCCCACTCTCATCACATCACATCCTCCTATCTCACCTCATCACATCCCCCACTCTCACCTCATCACATCCCCCACTCTCATCACATCCTCCCACTCTCACCTCATCACATCCCCCACTCTCATCACATCCTCCCACTCTCACCTCATCACATCCCCCACTCTCATCACATCCTCCCCTCTCACCTCATCACATCCCCCACTCTCACCTCATCACATCCCCCACTCTCACCTCATCACATCCTCCCCTCTCACCTCATCACATCCCCCACTCTCATCACATCCCCCACTCTCATCACATCCCCCACTCTCATCACATCCCCCACTCTCAACACATCCTCCACTCTCATCACATCCCCCACTCTCAACACATCCTCCACTCTCATCACATCCCCCACTCTCAACACATCCTCCACTCTCATCACATCCCCCACTCTCATCACATCCCCCACTCTCAACACATCCTCCACTCTCATCACATCCCCCACTCTCAACACATCCTCCACTCTCATCACATCCCCCACTCTCATCACATCCTCCCCTCTCACCTCATCACATCCCCCACTCTCATCACATCCCCCACTCTCATCACATCCCCCACTCTCATCACATCCCCCACTCTCAACACATCCTCCACTCTCATCACATCCCCCACTCTCAACACATCCTCCACTCTCATCACATCCCCCACTCTCATCACATCCCCCACTCTCAACACATCCTCCACTCTCATCACATCCCCCACTCTCAACACATCCTCCACTCTCATCACATCCCCCACTCTCATCACATCCTCCCCTCTCACCTCATCACATCCCCCACTCTCATCACATCCCCCACTCTCATCACATCCCCCACTCTCATCACATCCCCCACTCTCATCACATCCCCCACTCTCAACACATCCCCCACTCTCATCACATCCCCCACTCTCAACACATCCCCCACTCTCATCACATCCCCCACTCTCATCACATCCCCCACTCTCATCACATCCCCCACTCTCAACACATCCCCCACTCTCATCACATCCCCCACTCTCATCACATCCCCCACTCTCATCACATCCCCCACTCTCAACACATCCCCCACTCTCATCACATCCCCCACTCTCAACACATCCCCCACTCTCAACACATCCCCCACTCTCATCACATCCCCCACTCTCAACACATCCCCCACTCTCATCACATCCCCCACTCTCATCACATCCCCCACTCTCATCACATCCCCCACTCTCATCACATCCCCCACTCTCAACACATCCCCCACTCTCATCACATCCCCCACTCTCAACACATCCCCCACTCTCATCACATCCCCCACTCTCATCACATCCCCCACTCTCAACACATCCCCCACTCTCATCACATCCCCCACTCTCATCACATCCCCCACTCTCATCACATCCCCCACTCTCATCACATCCCCCACTCTCAACACATCCCCCACTCTCATCACATCCCCCACTCTCAACACATCCCCCACTCTCATCACATCCCCCACTCTCATCACATCCCCCACTCTCAACACATCCCCCACTCTCATCACATCCCCCACTCTCATCACATCCCCCACTCTCATCACATCCCCCACTCTCATCACATCCCCCACTCTCAACACATCCCCCACTCTCATCACATCCCCCACTCTCATCACATCCCCCACTCTCATCACATCCCCCACTCTCATCACATCCCCCACTCTCAACACATCCCCCACTCTCATCACATCCCCCACTCTCATCACATCCCCCACTCTCATCACATCCCCCACTCTCATCACATCCCCCACTCTCAACACATCCCCCACTCTCATCACATCCCCCACTCTCAACACATCCCCCACTCTCATCACATCCCCCACTCTCATCACATCCCCCACTCTCAACACATCCCCCACTCTCATCACATCCCCCACTCTCATCACATCCCCCACTCTCATCACATCCCCCACTCTCATCACATCCCCCACTCTCAACACATCCCCCACTCTCATCACATCCCCCACTCTCATCACATCCCCCACTCTCATCACATCCCCCACTCTCATCACATCCCCCACTCTCAACACATCCTCTCACTGCTCTACTCTACTGCACTCCCTCCGCCTCGTCCTAGGGGGGCGTTGCGCTCACCCGCCGTGACCTCACCACCCTCACCACCCTCACCCGCCATGCCACTCACCACCCTCACCTGCCGTGACCTCACCACCCTCACCTGCCGTGACCTCACCACCCTCACCCGCCATGCCACTCACCTGCCGTGACCTCACCACCCTCACCTGCCGTTACCTCACCACCTTCACCCGCCGTGACCTCACCACCCTCACCTGCCGTGACTCACCACCCTCACCTGCCGTGACAGACTCACCACTCTCACCTGCCGTGACCTCACCACCCTCACCTGCCGTGACCTCACCACCCTCACCCACCGTGACCTCACCACCCTCACCTGCCGTGACCTCACCACCCTCACCCACCGTGACCTCACCACCCTCACCTGCCGTGACCTCACCACCCTCACCTGTCGTGACACCCTCACCACCCTCACCTGCCGTGACAGGCTCACCACCCTCACCTGCCGTGCTGTTGCTGCTCTGGGCGAGGGGGGTTTCAGGTGAAGCGACGTGATAATTATCGCCGCCGCCGCCGCCGCTGCTGCTGCTGTGAATCGGGTCGCGATTGTTCCCTGTAGAACACTCGGCGACGTGTTCCGGGCTCGGGCGGCTGCGATGCCAAGCCATGCCCGCAGGGGGCGCTGCCCTCCCGAGCGCGTGGAAGCACAACAAGGAGGACGACACTCCTGGAACCAAAATACTGGGTGCTTCAAAACAAATGTTTTAACACTTCTGAGAATTTACAACAATAGCACAAGAAGATTCCAGACACGTGTTGACTATGATGGCGAACAAGCGGAGACTCTGACTTTTAGAAACTATTAACATCCATCATGGGACCTCCTTTGCCACGAACAAAATATGAGAATAGGTTTTCCCATTTTTTCTGGCAACAAAACAGGTGTTAAGATGTTAAAACACCAAACTGAAACCTTTAACAAGGAATCATGTCTGTATTAACCACAATACTTGTGGTCAGAATGCAAACAAAAAAAACATGTTACAGTGTATTATCCGTTCTTTTTCCATTAAAAACGATAGTCCCATATAAGCGTTATCATTGTTTTAAGCACCCCGTCCATACAGATGCAGTATATATCTATACATCGCATCAGCCTCACGGCCATCTCGGAGTGCTCGTGTTATTTATTTTGTTGCGTAGAGAGTTGGGTCCAACTATGACCCAGCAAGCCTGGACTCTGCTGCTGATGATGAGTCACTGAATGTCGATACCGGTACTGTTGAGTTTCGCTTGTGTTGAATCAATGCTGTTTAATAAAAAATGCACTCGTAGGAAGGAAGGCCCGTGCGGCTGATGGGATGTGTAAGAACATACTTTTTATTTATGTTTAAGTGGAGGGGACAATATCTTGGGATATGTTTTGCCAGTATGAAAAGTAAGAATAGGGTCTACCCTTTCTGGCAATACAACAGGACGCGCTAAGATGTTCAAACGCCAACTAGAAATCTTTTGCAATGAATCAAGAATGCATGAATGCAGGAACTTGATTCCTTGCAAAAGGTTTCTATTTGGTGTTTGGACATCTGAACACAACTGACGTTTTATTGCCAGAAAGGTTCAACCCTATTGTGGAGGGGGCAAGAACGGGGAGGAGATGAGCCGTCCGCTTAACAACAGGGGGCAGACCGGGGCCTCGCCGCAGTCATCCGGCGCACAAACTCATGGGGGAGATGAACGATGGAAAATCGACGATTATCTTTGCTGCTGCTGCTGCTGCAAGATGGATTTATGGATTCAGGGCGTGAGGCCGTCCCACCCCTACTGACCCCGCCCACCCCCACTGACCCCGCCTACCCCTGCCTCCTGAATCAGAATATGTATTTGTACTGGAGGAATCCTATGAGCTATAAAGCTCTTTTTCACAGATGTCCAGTAGTTTCACAGATGATCAAAACCATGCCTACCCCTACCTACTGACACCATGCACCACAACCTACTGACTCCGCCCACCACTACTAAAATATAACGAGGCGACGTTTCGGGAACTGACCCTTCAGATATTGCAACAGCCGCATCCTCCGAACTTGCGATGCCAAAGTTCATGGAAACGCGATACAGCCACAAAACAACCAACTCCCTTACCCTTAAATAATTTGAGACCGAAATGAAAACTCCCAAATTTGTAAATAAGGTCCATGGGCTCTAAACATTTGCTTGCAATACACAGTTTCTCTCGTTAGGAATTGTTTACGATGACTGTGTGAATTCGTTTAAATCGTGCCCGTGCACTAACGATCAAACGCGGTCCCGCGATGCTCTGATGTCGAGGGGCTGAGAGGGTTGTTTCGTGTTGTTTGTGGGGCATGGGTTGGTTAATGTCGTGGAGGAATTTGGAACTGGCATGAGGCCAGCACTGGATGCGGTGGAATGAGCAACGGGAGGGGAGTGGACGCACGGTGGCTTGAGAAGAGGCCCAGACTGGAATTCTTGGCCAAATCGCCCGGGATGTGCCCCAACTCGTCGAAGAGCTCGCAAGCCAAGCCGAGCTGAGCCTGGGAAGTACTTCGATTGTGCGTTCGCCGATTCGTCAAAGCGGCCGTTGTAGTCATCTTGATTTGAAGCGTTCGTGACTGCAGGAATCCATGCTCTTTGGTTCTTTCGGTAAAGTCACGTAGGTATAAAATAAAATAAATCACGTTGTGTTGCGCCCGAAATGTCGGTCACAGACTGCGCTACGGCGATGTGAACAGCAGAGGGCGGCAGTGCCGCAACAGCTACTGCCCTCTGCTGAACCGCCATCTGTTTGCTCCCCTCATTCACCAACCCGCACTGACCAACGCGGTCAAATAAGGTCAAACAACCCGCACAGCGTGGGAGGCCCTTGTCCAGCAGTGGATTGATGAGGGGCGGTGCGTGTGCGTGTTCAATTCAGTCAAGAGTCGATCTTGACTAAAACTGAGCCATTGGGCCCGGTTCACACAGTGACTGCCCCAACCAATGACGAGCCAATTCTGCAGGGTGATTCTGCAGGGTGATTCTGCAGAGTGAACTGGTAAGGAATGGGCACGTTTTGTGTACGTGACAAACTTTACTAATTGGCTGTGTCTGACGGTGGCGGGTTTAACGACACGTTTGTATTTACGCGATCTAACCCGCCCCTAAAAAAACCCTTTCTATGTGTGAATCCATTTTACAGACGAAAATATCTGCTTGATTGTTGCATTTCCCTCCCATCGTCTCTCCTTCCCCAAGCCCCCACGATAATAACCCGGCTCAGTTCAGGAAACCGTGTTCAGCAGCACTCGTGTCTGGCACCGCCAGCAGCCCGCCCGCCCCGCGTGTTGCGGCACTGGGGCCTGCGTGCCCAGCGACTTGTTTATGTTCAAGACACGCAGCTCCAGGCGGTGTCGCGAGATGCCACACACAGAGACGCCTCTACTCCACCGCCCCCTGGTGACAGCCACCATCACCACCAACAACAACAACCACCGCCAGCAGCATCAGCATCGTTCCTTGACACCTCGTCTAGCCACGCAGCCCCCCCCCCCCCCATGGCAGGCAGACCACGGCGACACGCGCTTTGCAGGCTGCCCAACGGGGCGCTCCGTGGACGTTTTATTCAACAGAAATGCCACGCGCATTGCACATTCCAGCGGTGCGAGCGAACGAGCCGGCCGGAGTTCCGCTGTGGGGTGGGGACAGGACGGGGGGCGCGGGGGGTGGCAGCGATGGCCCCCCACAATTCCCTTGACCCCCCCCTCCCCCCCAGTATAGTGTTCATATCGCGATCAACCCCATCCTATAGACCTCACTGGATGATGCGCGTGGCACAACAACCCAGGTCTGTTTGTGAATGACGTCGGGGTGTGATTGGTGTGCCACAGACCCTGTGGCAGAGCCGCATCATATTCAGGGCTTCATTCCTTACGAATTTTTTTTTCCCCGGATCGTATTTCTGCAGTACGGTTCCACGTGACGAGTAGCGAACGGCCATAGCGCGAGGTATTATGGATGCGGTGTGCCGGGTAGCCGACCCAGCTGAATCTAAATCCCGGGGTTTGCGTCCGCTGCGATGATGCAATACGCGCGAGCCTGTTCGCGTGCCGTAACCGATCTCATGATTCGCGGTTACGGCTGGGAGGATGTTTAGTTTTGCCCTCGCGATGATCGTGGACTCTGTCCGCAGTCTGCAGGTACTCGGGCGGCGGACTGACGACGTGAGCGCGCGAGGTAGAGGCGCCAATGTCCGCCAAGCGATCTCGCTCATCATCGCATCGCGAATTGCCGAATTGACGTCCTTCACGGGGAGACCAATGCTTCCTCAAACTTCACAACTCATGTCCCGGTGCCACAGAGGCTATGTCCCGGTGGTTACTTACTGGTGTAGCACTGCCGTGTTACCGGTGTGTAACTGGTGTACTGGTGCGGTACTAGTGTGGTACTGAGGTGGGACCAGCCTGGGACCTTGCCACCCATTGGGACTATCCCCACGGCCGAATGCAGGCGCACACCCAGCAGCCCAGCCAGGAGTGCCAGTGGCTGTGAATTAGGAGGTGCAAAGGTCACATAGATAACTACACTCATTAATTACGATACTATAAATATACATACACAGTGCATTGTAAACGCTGCCAAGCTCAACCCCCGCCCCCGCCCCAATCCACACTCGCCGCCGTCGCCGAGGTGGGGAGACGCGCTTCACGGACGCGCGCGCACGGGTACAAGAGACGGCCTCGCACAACTTGAGCTCTCACGGTCCCTGATTCTGCAGCGATCCCCCCTCCGCACAAAAAGAGTGTAACACTTCCCTGGGTTTCTTACTTGCCGTGCTGCCGCCACCGCTGCCGTCGTGCGGTACTGCTGGGGTCTTGGAATCTAGCGCCAGGGCCCCCGTGCGCCCTGCACGTTCATTCCCTTGTCACAAAACGCATCGGCCCTGCGACGTCCGTCCGCCCTGCCCTGCCGCCTCGGTGAGCCAGAGGGCGTTATTCACCCGGCTCCTACCGCTGCCGTTACGTTCACAGGTGAACAGGGGGCGAAGTGTGAAAGCGGCAGTGCCGGGATGAGACGCTCTTCGTCCCGCAGGCCACGTCAACGGCACTCGGTGCACGCCGCACACAAAGATCCCCCGTGCAGTCTTGACAGACTGTCGGGACAAGTGCTGTTAGCAAGCGCCTATGAAGGTCGGCACAACACACGAGGGGGTAGATCGCCTGCATCGCGCCCGGCCGCCTTTGTCTCCCTAGTGGCGATGTTACTCATTTGAGGCTGAGTCTACCTAGGGGAGGCCCAGGACCAGTTCAGATAATCGTCACCGTTGTTGGCCATGAACGAGAATCCAAGTCGGGTCGTCGGGTTTAAAGTGCAGCACGCTAATTCCTACACGAACACTCCCCATACACACACATGTACACACAAACCAATAACAATAGTAATACCCACCAATCGTCACGAAGAGACGGTGCCATCACCATGGCGCCTATGCCAGGCCAGTTGCACTTTGAGGCCACGTGAAGTGTCGAAGGCTCGCTGACAGGTCATGTGACAGACCCAGGTGCCATGGGTTAACTGAAATCACTGGCAGATACACCAGCTGTACCCCCTACTAGGGCTGAACGATTTGGGGGAAATATCTAATTGCGATTTTTCTGACAGATATTGCGATTGCGACTTGATTTGCGATAACCAAAAAATTAAGTCAAGCTTCAGTTAAATATTCACTGAGTAATAGATTTAAAACATGTGATGGAGCATTACCACATGGTACCATCAAAATATGAACTGCTCTTTATATTCTAATGCAAGGATGAGAATTTAAAATATATGAATTGCTTCCAACATGTATTTATTAAAATGTTTAATTGAAATAGAACAACCAAACAGAACAATTGTTAAGTTAAATAAATAAAGTTATAATAAATAAAAACAATTCCAATAGGACTTTTCAAATCGCAAAAAATCGCAGCCTTTGCGATTTGCTAATCGCAACGTTTCAAATTTCGATTTGAAATCTATTAATCGTTCAGCCCTACCCCCTACTGTGCCAACTTGCTGCATGTTAGCTGCCCGGCGCTCCACTCATGGTTTTGAGCGTCACTCCTCTGCCCTCAGATGTTATTGGAAGGCGACTGCCTTCAACAGCCCAGGAACATCCTTCACGAGCCTCTTTTAGAGGCTAACCTTGACACCGTTGGTACCAATCTTTGGCAAGTCCACTCAGCTCCACATCCTCTCGTACTGCATCCGTCCATCTCTTCTACAGCCCATGTCATGCCATGTTTTACCCTATCTGGCCAAATGTAAGCTGCTTGGGCATGCGGTGACTGGGCATGCAGGCTACATGACCCAGCTAACGCAGCATTGCCTGCCAGAGGAGCTGACTGATGGGAACATTTCCAGATCTTTCAAGGCTATGTGAGTTCCTCACACAATCCAGCCTGGTTAAACCCAGGATGGATCATAGGTAGGCCAGCCTGTTTCTAACCAGCACAGATTAGAGGGGTCCACATTTCACAAGCATAGAGAAGGGATGGCATGACTGTGGCGGAGAAGACCCGAAGCTTCCTGTGGAGCGACGGACCAGGTAGCTTCCACACAGCATTACGCAGCCGATGAAAATATAATGCCGCCCGATTCGGAGTGAGACCTCTGCTGTCACACCGGAGCTGGTCATAAGCACACTGCCCAGATATCGAACACTTTCCACTCCCTCCACAACTGTTCTATCACAAATGGGGAGCTGAGGGGGTGGAGCGTTTGGTGGCACAAAATACCCAGGCAAGTGCTTAGTTTTGGTGGGGCTGATGGTAAGACCTCACCTCTTCGTGGCACACTCCAGGTTCAGCAGCAGCGCCTCCAACTCCTCCTGTGAGTGAGCAGCAATCACCAAATAATCAGCATACATAACATGGTTGACCAATAGGGAGCCATCCCTCGACCGCACCTGGGCATCGATCAGCCTCCGATTGTATCTGTGCAAGATGGAAATTCCTCCGATACAGCCATGAAAACATTAAATAAAGTAGGAGCCAGAGGATATCCCTGTCACACCCCAAGGTGAACAGGAAATGGCTCTGACTCCTGGCCAAGTAGCTTTACCCAGGGCTGTCCACCATCATAGAGGCCCTTAATGATTGTGAGCAGAGAGTCAGGGACTCCAAAAGTACGAAGAACAGCTCAAACCCGTGGCCTGTTGATGGTATCATAGGCCTTGACCAGGTCAATAAAGCAGATATGTTTGTTTTGCTAGAATTTCCTACACCTCTGCTGTAGCAAACAGACAGATAATATGGCATCTGTGCAAAACCGCCCTGGTCTGAAATCACATTGGGGCTCCAGATGCCTGTCCTCAGCGTGCCTGGTAAGGCAATGTTGAATAAATAATCCTTCCCAGGACCTTACCCAGCACACTCAGAAGAGAGATGCCCCTGTAGTTTGTACAATCTGTGCGGTCCCCCCTCTTAAAGAGGGGGACCACCAGAGCATCCTTCCAATCCTGTAGAACCCATCCTGTGGTCCAGACAGTTGTGATGATGTCATGTAGGGCAGTCTGCACACAGATGCCACCCTCCCGTAGCATTTCGTTTGGGATAGTGTCTCTGCACGGTGCTTTTCCTGGTCGCAGACTCTGGATCGCCCGTCACACTTCCTCCACAGATGGCACCTCAGCCAACTACTCGGAAGGGGGGTGGCTACTTCTGCCGATATTTGAGACACGGCAGTCCTAGCAGGGTAGTCACCACCTTGCCCCACGACATGGTCTGGGCTGAGGCAATTCTCCTCCCCCAAGTCCTCACAGAAATGCTCTACAAACCTGCATACCTGTTTCTGGGGGTCAGAGATCAGATCACTGTGCGTTCCCTCAAGGTTGGTGATAGGTGAGGCACTGCAAGTAACTGTTTTTATATAATTAAATAGCGATTTGTGATTGCGGGCTACTGAGGCAAATTCCATCTCCTCAACAACGTGCCCACCACGCATCCTTGCAGTGCCGCAAGGCTCTCCTAATCTCCATGTGAAGGCTGCGGCAAGCCTCCTCATCCTCCAATGTTGGATGTTGTAGACGATGGGAGTGGGCCTGTCACTTTCCACTCAACCAGCCGGAACACCTCCTCCTTCAGCCAGGGTCTCTGGGGAGGTCTGGACTGCATACCCAATGCAGCCATTGTAGCTGCATGAACCACAGTCCTGAACCTCACCCATTTCCCCTCAGCATCAGAAGGAGAGGGGGGGGCGATTACAACCTCAGCTGCAAGTGATGTTGAAATTCTTGCGTGCAACTATCCTCAGCTAGCTGAGACCAGACCAATGTGGGTATGAATGGGGTCCTAGATAGACACCCACCGCCGGAGTGGACAAATGGCAGGCGCATCTTGCAGATGACAAGGCGATGGTCAGTGGGCAGATCAGCTCCACGGTAGGTCCTGGTGTCAAGGACTTGGGCCCGCATCCGCTGGTACCTAATTATATAGTCCAGCAGATGTTTTTGCTTAGACCAAGCATGCATCCATGATGTTGTGTGGATATGCCAATTCCGGAACAGTATTTTGTTAATTACAAGCCCATGGGCTGCACATAAGTCTAGCAGCCTCCTACCATTATGATTGAGCTGATCTGGCCCATTCGTTCCGATCACTCCAACCTAAGTGTTTGCGTCATGACCCACTTGGGTCATGACGCAGACACCAACAGGACTCAAGAGGACTCGAGGGGCCACTTGAGCTAGCACCTGGGACAGGAGGTTATAGAGGGACTCATCGGCCTTGTCTGCATCCCTCCACTGACGTTCATCTTCAGTGGGTCGAAAACAACCACCACCACCATTCCTCGCCTCTTGTTGATTGGGAAGCGAGCCCACAGTAACCTGGGACTTACAGCTTCCCACACCTCACTGCCACGCTCCCACATACCCTTCATTATTTTGTTTAAAAGAAGTACCACTCCCTGTTGTTTGGCAGTTTCCTGCCCCGAGTGGAGAACTGTCCACCCCTCATGATGACTGGAGTCAGAACCGGTCCACCGGGCCGCCTGTATTCCAGAGGTCCAGGCAGTAGCAAGCCATCTTCCGACAGATAAGTGGCAGCCTCTCCTCCGCAACGAGAGTCCGAACATTCCAGTTGGCCAATCGCAGTGTTCTCCTGTTCCTGGAGAAACCCCGAGAGGGGGGGTTCAGTCTGGCTCTGCCAGATGGAGTTTGGCCAGAAGGCGTCATATGAACGCCTTTTCCATACACACACACACAGATGTGCTCGGACACTCACTGCCGTATCCCCTCTGCTGAAACATCGTATTATTGGAGCAGAAACATTCTGAAAGTGCTGGTATGGTGTGCCGTCGTACACTGGCACATTTACACCTCTGCTCGTGACATTTAACGGCTCGGGGCTCGTTCCGGCGAGAAGCACGGATGAAGGGGGGTGAGGGGGGGGGGCGCGCAGGAGGCCTGCTCCATCTCCTCATCGCACACCCCCCCACCCCAGGCCTCCAGCTCTTCCCCTCGCCTGTCCGCGCGCACCCCTCTCCTCCTCCACCCTCTGCCCATCATGCCGTCGCTGTCCTGAGCTCCTCAAGCATGGCCTCGAAGGCGGTGGCGGAGGGTGCCCGCGCGTTCATCAGCCGCTCGTGCACACGGCTGTACAGGCTGAACGAGTTGAGCTCCACCCACAGGAACCCAAAGGTGTCGTCGTCGAATGCCACGAAGATCCCGGGCGTGCGCTGCGGGCTCGTGAAGCCGTGCCCCGCGATCAGCCCCGTCCCGTAGAACCTGCGGGAGAATGGCGCGGGCGTCACAGTCGGCGGCGGCGATGGCGGTCGTTCGTTTCTCGACGCGCGGACGAGGCGCGCGGACGAGGCACGCGTGCTTGCGCAAATCGATCGCGAAGGCCGATGTCGCAGAGCGAAACACGAGCGGCAAACTGCGTGGCCGGGCGCGGCGGCGTGCAGTGTACGCGGCGGCACGGCGGCACGGCGGCAAGCTCACCTGGCCCGGCAGGTGCGTGGGTAGTCGGTTTGCCGTGGAATGATCCCCATTGGCAGGTGGAACTCCTCCAGGTGAGCCTCTCCACTCCCGACTCCTCCCTCCTCCTGCTCCTCTACCCCCCCAACCACCCCCTCGGCCTCCCACTGTGCCCTCCCTGCTGCTACCCTCTCGGCCCCCTCCTCCTCCGCCACAGGCACCATATCCGGCTGCCCACTCCGATCCTCGTCCAATCGCAGGTTCCCGCCACGTGCCCAGTCCTGCCGATCCCCAGAGTCGATTCCACGGGGGGGCTCCGTCTCCCAACGGGCGGCTCCAACGCCGACCCCGCCCACCGCGCCCGCCTCGTCGTCGTCGTCGTCGTCGAGCTGGTCCTCGACCCCTGCAGGCAGCGCCGGTGAGCCGTCTCGCCGAGGGGGGGGGGCGTCTGGAGCGACCCCCTCACGTCTCCGCTCCTCCGAGGGTCCTGCTGCTCCGGAAAAGACATGCACAGAGAAAGGTAGACGGTCAGTGCGCAGCCGTTTGCCGCCTTCATGCGCGAGTGAACTTTTATTTTCGAACCAGATTAAATCACCCCCAGTGATGTGAGTTACATCACATTTTTTAAACAAATAGTACAACGAATCGGGTTTTGAACAACGAGTCTAAAATACGATAGCAGAGGTATAGCATTTAGAATCTAGTGATTATTTTACGGTTCGCGTCGAGAATGCACAATTTGAAGTGATTCTTGTCTCCGTGGGGAATGGCTGCAAGGTGCGGTGTGGCTGCGGTGCTACTTCGAGAGAGGCCCAACAGGAGGAGGGCGATTCGCCCAAACCTAGAGTCACGTGCTAAGCCACTTCGTGGAGCCATCATTTGTGGCCAGGTCGTTTCTGAAAACGTAATATTCTGATTCTGACACTTGGAACAGGGTGGTGCAGCCCTGTCAGTGCTATGCGGTGTAATCGCTTGAACGCGGCGCAGCTGAACACGGGAAACGTGGACTGGCGCGCTACGTGATCGGGCGGGGTCGCTCCCATGCGCGGCGTGTCTCGGCACCTCGCCGCGACGGCCCACTCTGCGCCACGGGGTCCTGCGGCCGCTCCTCCTCCTGCCGCCGCTGCTGCTGCTGCGGAGACGCTGGGCACGGTCGTGGCCGGGAACCCCGGCCGGCGTGGACGCTCCCATCGCCACTAGGCCGAGCATCTCCACCGCCCTCCGCAACCTCCGCCGCATCACCACCACCCTCCTCCTCTTCAGGCAAGTCTCCTTCTCCTCGTCCTGCTCCCTCGGGCTCTGCCTCCCCTCTGCCCGCCGCCGGTCTGCGCTCACCGGCCGCTGCCTCCCTCTCGCGCTCCCTCTCCCAGATGGAGTTGACGATGCGAGACAGCTCCTCCATGTTGGACTGCTGCTCGAGGCTGCTCAGCGCCAGCGGGAGGGACAGGTCGACATCAAGCGTGAGCTGGCCGGCCGGCACGTTGGGGTCGCCCTGGGGGGGACAGAGGTGGGGGGGGGGGGGGCACACACGAAGGTTCCGTGCCGATTTGGACAAAGGCGGAGGAGAGGCGTGGACTACGCAGGCACGACCGTCCGATCTCCGGTCAACTACAACATTGCACTCGGTGGCTTCGAGATCCTCCACGGACTCGCCCACACCAACTGCTCCGTTTCCTC
Organism: Lampetra fluviatilis; assembly: GCF_964198595.1. Classification (NCBI taxonomy): domain Eukaryota; kingdom Metazoa; phylum Chordata; class Hyperoartia; order Petromyzontiformes; family Petromyzontidae; genus Lampetra; species Lampetra fluviatilis. The sequence continues at coordinate 12,260,974 of NC_136300.1, forward strand.
CCCTCCACGCCCCCTCCTCCTTCTAAGGAGGAGGAGACCTCTTGCCGCGTCTGGAGGCCCGGGCGCTCCGCCACGCCGCCGCTCACCGTGATCTTGGTAACGCGTGCGCGCCGCCCGTACACGCTCAGCATGACGATCTCCAGGCCGTGGCTCCCGTAGGCGCCCTTGAAGAGGCCGGGCGGCAGCGGCGAGTCGGGTCGCTCCGGAGGCAGGAAGATTCGCTTGTACGTGAGACAGTTGCTGCGGGGAAAACAAACAAACACATTTATAATTGCACTGCCGCCTCAACTCTGGCAGCAACCTCCTTCTCAACGTGCAGCACAGCCCGTGGGCCCCAGGTTTGCGACCGATCTAACTGCATGAGTGGCAACAATCAGATGGTTTAGTCGACATCTGGCTTCATGCTTCGTGTGGGAGTGTTCATCGCGCGCGTGGTCATTGTGCGCGAGCGCCCATCTCGCGTGCGATCGGCGAGCGCAGTGCCGCCGTGCGTTGCGTCGCGATCGTATGTGCGCGCTCGTTGTGCATGTTGTCGTGCGTGGATGGTCCCGGTGCGCGCGTGGCCGCGGTGCGTGCACGGCCACGAGAGCATCGTGTTTGAGCAGTAACCGTGCCAGCGTGGTCACTGTGTGATAGGTCGTCCGGCGATCGCGCGTGCGCGACCTCCTCGTGCCAGCTGTAGCCATGCGCGCTTGTGTGCACGCATATGCACCCTCCGTCCCCTCACTCGTACCGGCTGTGTGCACCCTCCGTGCCCTCACTCACTCGTACTGGCTGGTGTAGATGAACTTCATGAGGATGAGCTCCTGCGTGTGCTCGATGAAGATCTCCTCCAGCGTCTTCCCCCACTCGTCCTGCAGCCACGTGCGGAACTCCTGTGGGGGGGGGGGGGGCAAACCAAACATCGCGCGGTGGCGGGGGGGGGAAGAGTTACTTGTGGTCTTGTGGGGGGGTGGCGGCGGTGGTGGTGGTCAGTAGTTAGTGTTGGCAAGTGCGCAGGACTGCAAGATCCCCACCTCTTGCCGGCCGCCTGACATTCGGTGGAAGTCGGTCTGGATGCACTTGGTGGAAAATTCATCCTTTTTGTGAACCTGCGGTCATCGCACACACACGGCAGCGTTTATTAGGCAAGCGCCGCTTGGTCCACGCACGATTCGACGAACTGTCCATCAACGGTGGAAATGCGAATGTGGAAGTGCCAGCATGAAACCTTTTCGTTTGGCAGCCCATGTTCACTGCCGTTTCCTTTCTGCGGAAACATCGTGGTATAGGATTGGGAACCGTTGCACGCATCCCGTGTGCATGTCTGGGTGTTCTGAGAACTGCCGGTTTGTCACATCTTCGTACAACGGCCCATTGCGACCACTAGTCAATATAGACTCCAAAGAATCGATTTCTTTGTTTATACATGCACAGTGGTAGACAGAACACCTCTAGTGGCCACGGGGATTATGCGATCCCATCGTATACAATGTCCTCGCTATTCGAGGTGCACATCGTGACCTCACGAATCTTAATGTAACCGAATGGATGCACCCGCACGTGCCCTGTCCAGTTTGCCCGCTGGGACGGCTAACCCTGACCCCGCTGAAAATCCGTGGTCTCCGTCGCGCCGTACAGGGATAACATTTTTCTTTATTGCTCACATAACCTCGTGGTTACTATGCACAGGGTAATGCACATGTAGACACGGAGCCACCGCATTCGCAGCATTCAATCACCTGTCGATAGGAACTCAAGAGGGCCTTCAGAAATCGGCGCAGTATCTATACGCGCATGGATAACCCACGGGCCGTTGCCAATCCACTGCTGGATGAAGGCCTCCTTATGCTGCGTCCATCACGGGGGCGCTTAGCCATACTTCACCGTGCTCGACGAGTGCTGATCAGTGAAGGGAGAATCCCAGGGCACCGTTTCGGCATCGCTCGCTACTTACGGTAGCTGCGGTTATGGATCGAGCCCGTGTCGCCGGATTCATGGCCCAGCGTGTGTCGTGCATCCGACGACCCGGGAGCCGGTGTCGGCGTCGTGCGGTAGCCCCGGCGGTGCGACGCAGCGACGTACCCGGATGTGCCCACGGTGGGGGCCGCTGTGGCCGTACATGCACTCCACCTCGGTGCGGTGGCGCTCCCAGAGGTGCACGCGAAACAAGGGCTTGCGCCGCATGGGGTCACGCACGCACGGGTCGTGCGGCGGCAGGTACATCCAGCCAAAGATGAACAGCCCATCCACCTGGTGCCAGTAGCGGCGGGGGCGGCAGAGAGGGGGGGGGGGGCTGTGAGCGTGCGGGAAGCCGGCAGGGATGTGTGCCTGTTACACTTCGGACGTGCCGCCCGCCTACCGTTGCGATTCGGTGAATTGCCGAAATTCTCGATATAATTTTTATAACTACGCTTGTTGACCCGGGAGAGCCTCGCTCGTGACTTGTGAAAAATAGCTTCATAGCCCATTGGATCCCTCCAGTCGGAATAAAGATTCTGAGTCTCTAGACCCTGGGTTCACCATGCTAAGTCTTCACAGTAGCGGCTGGTGATTGCTACACATTATCTTCCATTATGAAATGTTTCAAATTTGACAAATGTGGACCGCGGCGCCGCGACACAATGCCCTACCTCTTCTTCTAATGACGTAACGGGATATCCACTGTGAAACACACTGCGGCGTTAACCAGGACGGCCTGCCAGATGTGAACCTCGAACCTCCGTCACATGCGGCGAGTGCGCTACCGCAGAGCCCCGTCAACGCCTCGGGTCACGGTTTGATTTTTGTCTTTAATCATCGTGGTTAACGTAGTGCCTCTAGTGGCTGCAGTGAACCAATGACATGTACAGCGAAACCCTGTCAATCGCCACTGCTGGATGAAGGCCCCCCCATACTGGTTAGCACGGGCTGATGGGTGGGGTTGGGTGGGGGTTGGGGTGGTGTCACGATAGTTCTAAACTCACTGTTCGCCGTGGCCGGAAACTAAACTCGGGTCACTCGGTTCAGCGTGCAGCTCGCCAACCACTGCGCCACCGTTCCCCGAGTAGGACATAAAGGTATTGACAGGAACAGATTCTCACACGCGTGAACTTTAATCGAAGGATCAATGATGCATCATTAGGCTCCTGCTGGTCAGCGCCCGCAAGCAACAGCCCCACCACCTCAACGGAGGCTGCATCGCGGTCACTGGATTATTAACTGAGTGTGTACGTGCACTGTGTGCGTGCGTGTGTGGGGAGCTTAGAGCCTGTGGGGAGCGGTGGGGCAGCGGTTAGTGCGCTACGAACCCGGTAACCCGAGTTCGATCCCCGCTCACGGCCTGGGCGTCCCCTAGGGCGACTCATTCTCAAATGAGTACTTGGTGCGGTGTATAAACATCGTCGGTGGGGAGATAAAGGCGGTCGGGCGTGATGCTGGCCACCCACCACCTCATGTACCATACCGGCATTTATAGGTGCTCGCGAACAACGCTTGCCCCAAAAGTCTGTTAAGGTTAGAGGGTGGGATCTTTGTGGTGAGCACTAGTGTAGTGGTTATCGCACTGCACTATGAGCCCGGTGAGTTCGATTCCCGCTCTTGACCAACAACAGTGGCAAATATTTTAACTGATCCTGGGCCTCCCCTAGGTCGAGTACCTGTAACAGTATTTATAATAAATATTGGTGAGACAAAGGTGACTGAGCGTGGCTACATGGGGAGTCTTTGTGTCTGTCTGCCCTCTCCCGCCTGCTCCCTTACCACCACGTTGAGGAGGCCACCGTAGGGGCCGATGAGCGGCTGCCAGAGCCCCAGGATGTGGCGGTAGGGGTGCAGCACTGCACACGTGCACCACACACAGCGCCCACAAATTACTCGCAAAGTACCTTGACTAGCAAAACACACAGCAATGGGACCGCCTGCCCCCCCCCCCCCCCCGCCCCCCCCCCCCCCCCCCCCCACTGCAAAAAAGCTGAGCAGGACCCTCCTGAAAACGTCTTGAGAATCGGGTTGCCACCTGTCTGGATTCCACCTGGACAGGCCGGGAATTGCTGAATGTGTTTGGGTGTCAGGAGTTGACTAGTGCAGAGATCTAGTGCCATTGCAGAGACCTCGTGGCATTGTAGAGATGTAGTGGCATTGTAGAGATGTGGTGGCATTGTAGAGATGTAGTGGCATTGTAGAGATGTAGTGGCATTGTAGAGATGTAGTGGCATTGTAGAGATGTAGTGGCATTGTAGAGATGTGGTGGCATTGTAGAGATGTGGTGGCATTGTAGAGATGTAGTGGCATTGTAGAGATGTAGTGGCATTGTAGAGATGTAGTGGCATTGTAGAGATGTAGTGGCATTGTAGAGATGTAGTGGCATTGTAGAGATGTAGGGTGGGTAGAGAGCTTGGGCATTGCAGATATACAGTGGCATTTCATTGACGTGGTGCTAACTGAGCAATGCATCCAGGTTTGGTCAACAGTGGATGAGGTGATAATCCTGGTCTTGAGACTCGGCGACACCTCGCCGATTGAACAAGCATAATGTAAAACTAAACTATTAACTGTTATTATTTTACCAGGTAAGGCCCACTGAGCTATATGGCTTCTTTTAAGTAGCGACCTGCCCGCAAATGATATCTGAACGAAGTGACTTATCACGTGGAAATTTCTAGCAACCAAATACTCTAAACGCTTGTGGAGGGAAAAACCGGAGGACCCGGAGAAAAATAACGCGACCACAGGGAGAGAGAGAGACACGCAAACTCCAAATATACAGGGGTCAGGATCGGGATCGAACCCACGACCTCCCGTATACCAGGTGAGGTAGTTAACATCTTGAATGTAAAAAGAGTAACGAACGGCGTGTGAGCGACACCGCAGACACTGCCGAGTGGCGAAGCGAAGCCACGTCCGGTGAGCTCGGCACGGGGGGAAGGGAAGGGTTCGATCCCCACAGCAAGTGCGGCGCGAGTAGACGGATGGGGCGCTGCTAAACGCACGAATGTGACGTGTGGAATGCTGCTTAGCTGCTGCTGGCCGACTTTCCAGGGGCCGTGGGGATGTCGGCACATCGGGCCACACACTTTACTTTATACTGCGGCGCTGCAACCTGTAGCGCCTAAAAGTTACGAACTGTATGCCGCCTTAAACAGCGTTAGCCACCTGTTCCGGACAGTCCGGGTTTGACCCAGACGGTTAAGGATTTGGTGCCTGTAGTTTGTGTTTGGCAGCAGGAATTGACCTGTACTGAAACCTGGTACTGGTATTTTGCTGTGTTGAACTTTATTGCAGTAAACTGCGCAGTTTTGATAACAGACCTCGGCTGACTGAGAAACGACGGACTGGGTTCGTTGGGTCTGCGATGGGGAAGGTGGCGAAGCTAGTTCTAGACGACGGCTCACAATGTGGCCACCCAAGGCCACGTCAGGCTTCCGCAGTGTCTGCTAGGGCGACAGTCTCCAGCCTGGCTCTCAGATTCCCTTGCCTTTTGTTCTCTTCAGTCCTTTCAAATTAGCACTAATCCCATCCACCGTCTTGCTCATGTGTGTGCACTGGTAGGAGAGGGTGGGGGGCGGATGACGCCGTTTGCCAAGGGTCACTGAGCTCCTGTGAGCTGACGTACAGGTCCCCCAACCCACAACAATGGGCAGCACTGCAGGCCACCTGCTGGGGCGCCACGTCCTGTGGACGAGCAGAGGCCTTTCTGCAGTCACAAAAGAAAAACATGCATCCCCTTTATATTCTAACAATAACACGCCTCGTTTGATTGAGGTGTGAAGGCCGGGGCTGTGGTGGTTAACAGGGTGGCTACAAACAGCTGGGCACCGGTGCTCGGAGGCTTCTCGAGACGAGGTGGCCCTGGCCGAGGGAATTTGGTGTGGGTGGGGTGGGTAGGGGTGGGTTGGGGGGGTGGTAGGGGACAGATGGGGGCTGCTTCCGGGTCCCCTGCAGACTCCAGAGGCAAACTAATGGAAAACAGCAGGGAGCCGGCAGGGTGACTCACCCGGCCACGACTCAGCACCACTCCACAACAAAAGCGTCTGCGCAAGAGACCACAGTGGCGGCTGGGACGTGGGGGGGGGATAATTTTTTTGGAGGCGTCCCCTAATGGGAGGGACACTATCGCGCCACGGGCCGCTCTTTGCACGGGGGGGGGGGGACATGCGGGGAGAGATGAATGCAGACGCGGGGCGGGGAGCGAGCTCGTGTTTGTGTACGAGCGCCTAACGAGGAGCCGCTGCTGCGGCTGTGCGCGCGCAAACAAAGCAGCAGCAGGGGCGGCGGCGGTGGTGGTGGCAGCAGCGGGCGCCTGTGAGGTGCGGCTGCGGAGAAGAATGCATTAATTGGACGCGGCTCCTGCAACCGTCAACACATTTTTCGAACGGCAAGTATCAGCCACGTGTGCTCATGCCAACGTTGAAGCCATTTCCTACCGACATGAGAATACATCCTTAACATGTATTGCACTTATAATTTACTCATTTATCCAGGAGAGCCACACTGAGTCGCAGGACACTGTTTCAGGAGGGTCCTGGCACATATTTAGTTTGTTTAAAAATAAAGTACACACATGCACCACAGTTAATATTATTTCTGGTCAAAAGTCAGAACGATTTCCTGCTCAAATTAGCACTGGTGCTCATCTCCCATTCACAGCCCTGAGCCAGTGGTGGAAGTTCCACGTTCCTATGGCCAAGTCCATCGATAGGACAACCACTGTTAACGTTTCCACAAAGCGGTGCTCACTTTATCGACTGGATGATTTCTCGCGTGTGACGGTAAATCTAAAGACAATGCAGGCATCTCTGACACGCGCGCTGCACGACCGCTCCTGACTCATTCCCAACCCACCAGTAGCTGGAATGGCCGAGCAGGAAAGCAGCAAGGGAAATGCTTTGGCAGGGAGTGTTAGGCGGCGGCCAAAGGGTCCATCATGCATGGGGCGAGCGGAGCTGTGTCGGTGGAAAACAAAGCATACGGCACTGCACACAAAGCCAAAGATCCCCAATTATAGCCTACAACGCACCGTTGGAGCAAGTGCTATTAGTGAGCACCTATTAAGACCAGCACGGCACACGAGAGGGTGGGTGGCCAGCACCACGCCTGGCCACCTTGGTATCCGCAGTGCTGATGTTTACACACCGCACCGCGTACTCACTTAATGCGACCTAGGGGAGGACCCAAGACCAGGCCACATTTTCATCAATGATGATGGCCGTGCGCGAGAATCGAACTCGGGTTCGTAGCACAGCGCGCTAACCACTGCGCCACCGCCCCCTCCGCACAGGCAGACACACGCGCGCACGCAAGGAGGTGGGGGCATGCGTGGGGAGTAGAAAGCACACGGATACCTACAATGCACATAGACATCCCTGTAGGCCATGTTTTCGTACTCTGGGAGCAGTTTCATGTACTTCCCTGACTTGACTCTGGGGTTTACACCTACGTGGTGGGCAAAAACAGCAAGACGGCAGCAATCCATGTGCGACCCGAGCGACGCGTGGCGGCGCACAACCGTCTCGGTGTCTCTGCTGTGGAGGAGGCTCGGCGACTCGGCGTGGAAGACGGGAGCCCTTTCAGAGCGGAGCGGCAGGCGTCTCGAGCTCCAGGTTCGCCCTGCAATCTGCTTGCGATGTAATTACGCGTTGCGTTGTGTTTACGCCCTGCCCGAGTGTCTTCCCGCTTAAGCCCCCAAACGCTCGCCCACCAAACTCTGGAACGGTCGCAAGTGCCGTGAACGCAGCGGCATGGCGTGGTTGGCACGGCGGTGGTAATCGGAATTAAATGCTCCCCACTTCCCCTCCACCCTGTACAATCCCCCCCTCCCCCCTCCTTTTTAGCTCGGCGCCTTGGCCCTCCTGGGGCATAGAATCCTGAATAGTTGCACGGCCTGCACACTTGCTGTATGCACTGCACGCGGATGCTGGGACACGAATGACAATCGGTCTCCGTCTCCCGGCCGAATCGCAGCAGGATGGTTTTGGAATGGTCACGATGAGAAAACAACTTATTTGCTCGGAATACTTTGTGATGGGCCGAAATATTCGGGAGCGTTGATTTAGTCGGGATTTAGTCTGGCTGCGAGCGTTGGGAAAATAACCAAGGACACAATGTGGGCGTCGTGCATTTGCGACACGCACACAGAGATGCACGCACTCCGCTCCAGCAACGTCCATGTTTGCACAGGGCAACCCTCCCCTATTCACGCTCACACAAGGGGTCACCTTTGTGGAGAGTAACGATCTCTATTGTGAATAGCTAAGTGCTTCAGATTGTGTAACCGTAGAAGCATCCACCCAAAACTATTTATATTTTTATACCAGGTAAGGCCCACAGAGCTGTATAGCTCTTTTTCAGAAGCGACCTGGCCACAAAGATAGCTCAACGAAGTGGCTTATTATGTGAAAAATGATAGCAGCCAATTACTCTAAACGTGTGATGTTGATTCTAAATGTGCAGGGAAAAACCGGAGGACCCGGAGAAAAATTCACACGACCACGGGGAGAACATACAAACTCCAAATATACAGGCACGAGGGTCGGGATCGAACCCACGATCTCTTGTATACCAAGCAAGGTAGTTCACATCTCGCCACCATGGCACCAGATATGTGAATCAGGTGAAATGCCTGCTTATTTATTTCGTATTTTTGGTAGTTTTCTATTTTCATATTTCTACAATAACAGAGGAGACTTCAGTGTCAAAGCGAATGCTCGGATTTGCGGTTCCGGCACTGGAGGTGCGAACAGACGACTGCTGTCCACGCCACCGTGCGGCCACGGGAGCCAGGCGGTCACCGCGACCCACGCCATCAACCACGCCGCCGCTCTGCGACCATGTGGGCAGCAGATGTGTGTTCATGTGGGCAGGGCGTGGGCGTGAGGTGCAGCGGGCAAGAGTGAACGCGGCGGCGTGTGGGCATGAGTAAAGGATGGTCTGGGAGTGAGTGAGGAGGGGGACAGCGAGCGACAGCTAGTGAGGAGGGCTGAGTGAGAGCGCTTGCAGCGGGCACCGTGTGTCCGTGAACGGAGTGAGGAGCAGAGTGTACGGCTCAGTGAGGGAGCAGGGAGCGGTCCGGGAGTGAGTGAGGAGGGGCTCGGTGTGGGAGTGAGCGAGGCGCAGGCTGTGAGTGCGTGAGATCACCCACGTTTGATGTAGAGGTCGCGGAACGCCATCCCCGTCGCCTCCATGGCGTGCAGGTCCTCTTGCACGCCGTACTCTGTCACGGGCGGCACAACGTGCCGGTGGGACGGCAGCTGGCGCTACAGCCGGCGACACAGTCGGTGACCTCACTACAACTGGATTGTCTACCGCTGGCTCTTCTTTCGTGGCTAGTGCAGCTCATGATGCAGATAGTTCGACAGCTTGTGCTACAGCGGTTCAGCTGCTCCACTGCACTCCACCCAGGTTTTGTGGTTCAGGCGTGTAGTGATCCGTTGGCTAACATCCAATTGTAATTTTTTTTCCGAAATTGGCATAGATTTGGACGCGTAAACATCAATGTTTTTCGTTGCGTATGTTGTAATGGTTTTACATGAACCGTCCCCCGCCACTAGAGGCCGCTATATTCAAAATGTAACATTAAAAAAATCTGGAAATCGTGACAACTCACTGAATCGCACCATAGGCGGATTGTGAGAACTTCTGTGCGATCCATCGTTTCACAACAGACCGTGTCACTTGACAGTGCAAACTGAGGAGAGCGGAACTTTGTTTATTTGGAAACAATAAGAATAAGAACCTACGCCATTGACAGCATTATCACGAAAGATAATACCCCTTTAGTGTATTAACTTTAAAACAAGAGTCGCTGAGCACGGTCCCAGAGGCCCAAAGCGTCAAGTGACCAACATTTTATTGTGGATTAAATTGAAAATAACAACACAGGGTTTTCAGTGCCACCGAGAGAGAACACAGATTTCCGCATTTCGATCGACCGGGCTACCTTGGGAAAAGAACCTACTCAATAGAAAATGTTGTCCGACGGCTGAAGGCCGGTCTTCCAAAACATCAGCTTTTCCATTCGTTAGTGGCAGTAAAAACGCGACTATTTGTATGTATGTTGAAATTATTTCGCACGATATGGTGCGGACCGCGTTAATTGGTTGCCTATGTACGGTGCGAAAGACGTTCAACATACATACATACAAGGATTACAAACAAAACACAAAAAGCAGTTATAAAAAAATGTTTTCTATCAAGATTTAGAAGTGCATAGCGCCAGTGGCTTCCGAATATCGGGAGAGCGTTCCAGACGGCCGAAGAAGCGCATCTGAAAGCACGCGATGCGGTGACCGTCTTTGTTCGACGTTTAGCCAAAAGCCGCCGTGAGGATAACCGGAGTTTGCGTGGCGGTTTATGCTCCCTGACGAGATGAGCAAGCTATTGTGGTTTATTTGTGGCTTATTTGTGGCAAGCACTTTGTGTGTGAGGAGCGCGGCCTTTATACATCGTGCATTAACCTGTTAACTCCTTGCATGAGTGTGCGAGGTGCAGGGAACTAAATCTGACGAGTTGCACCGCCCACAGGCCACGCGCAGCTGCATTCACAGTGAACCCAACGACACACGCACACAACTACAGGGGACTCCTCTGCCTACAGACATTCTACTTACGAACTTTCAGAGATACGAACAAACCTGTCCGAATGTCCAGTTGCCTGTTCGGACTGAGAGTTGTAAGTTCAACCGCCGCGCAATATGTGGCGGCGTCTACATCAGCAGAACGTGAAGAACCAGTGGCATCTACGTCTACAGGAGAATATACAACCTTTAACGCCATTCCCCGTGTTCAGTGTACACGCCGTACAACGTGTTTGGGATCGACAGGAGTAAAGTTGGACTTAGGGGCCGTCCATAAATGACGTCACGCACCTGGGGGGAGGGGGGGTCAGACATTTGTGACGATGTGTGACGAGGGGGGGGGGTGAGAAATGTGACGTCACATCAAAATGCGCAACTTTAAATATAGACAACACGTTCTACTTAATTAAAAATAGACTTTAGTTTAAAGCAATTTGAAGCATGTTTTATTTGGGGGGGGGGCAGAGCCTTGTGACGTCATGTTTGAGGGGGGTCTGACTTTTTGTTGACGCCGTGTGACGAGGGGGGGTGGGGTCAAATCGCGTGACGTCATTTATGGACGGCCCCTAACCCAGAATAAACATTATGAATCATCATGGTTATGATGTTTTATGAACTTTATTCCTGAAATCTCAGTGACGCTGTTCCAACCCAAGGGTTTGGATCCATTCCTGTACTGTACACAATGACGACGGTCTCGCCCACTTGTCATCTCAAGTCAACACGAACACCCCCCCCCCCTCCAGAGGGAATGGTCTCACCCACTTGTCATCTCAAGTCAACACGATCACCCCCCCCCCTCCAGAGGGAATGGTCTCGCCCCTCACCCCCTTCCTGCGTCAATGAACTCGCGGCAACATCTCCCGCAGACTCTGGAAGGGAAGCAGGCGAGACCATTCACAAGCAGGGGGGGCGTAAATGACATTTACTTTTAGAGTCGAGTGCGAATTGTCTCACTAACATCCCTCGAGATTTAATGGTCTCGTCCGATTCGTGCTGAGCGGGGCTGAGGGGCGGGGCTAATGGAGATGAGAGCGAGTGGGGGGGGGGGAATGGGGGTGTGAGGGGCGGGGTTGTCTCCGCTACCTTCCTCGCAGCGGCGGCGCCACACGGAGTCGGTTAAGGCAACGCGGCGCAGCGCGCGGCACGAAGCCGCGACGGCGGGGAGGCAGCGGCCGGGCAGCAGCGCCACGACGTGAACCAGCAGCTCCGGGGGAAGCCTCAGCAAGGGAGCGTCACTTCCCGCCATCTTCACGCGAGCCCCGCCCCTCACCCCTCTCCCCCATTCCTACGCCCCGCGAGCCCCGCCCCCTAACCGTAGCTCCGCCTTCGACGGACTCGCCCCGCGTTTGTCTCCGCCCCTAGCGCGCGCTACTCGGCCATTAGGAGCGCGCGATACTGGGCGAGATGGTACGCGCGCCAACATCCAGGCATGCCATTAGACGGCCGTGGTGTGACGTCAAACACGGGCAATGGTGAAAGGGGGCGGGTCTGGGAGAGACTATATTTTGGGTGGGGGTGGTCGGAATATTTCGTTTTCTGTTTTCGCCCGCCTAATGGACGCGGTGTTTATCAACGCAGGTAGATCTCAGAAAAAAATGTGGGAGGTCTTTTAGAAAAGGTTGATGATTAAAATGTGGAGGGCGTTACAAAGTTGATTGCACCGCCTCCCCCCCGTGGGCGCGATTCTTGGTACGTTCCGTGCGGGGGAATTCCCCCGGCGCTGTGGTCACGTGGGGCACCCGGGTGAAGGGAGCGGGGCCCTTCACATGGTCCCACGTGCTTCGAGATGATCCTCCGATCACCGTCACGAGCCGTGGTCAAGCCACTGCTGGATGAGTGTTATCAACAATATAGTCTACGCATCAGCTCACTTCATCGCTCCATCTCCGAGGTGGACGTACTTCGGGGATGTGTTGAATCCCTTGGCTGCCCCTCCTGTTATAAATCTTGACCATCGTCCCTGCTAGGTATGACGCGTGCTGCTGGCCCTACGGTGCCAGTGACGCGCGCACGTTCTGTGATCCACGCGCTCCTCTCTGTGTGTTGCGGTGCACGGTCATTTCAGTCGCGTATCTCTTGCGTATTTGCGCATGTTTCCTTTTTTTCCATTTTACTTGCCTCGTTCGTGGAAAATTAAAGACGCAAGCCACTGCGGTGCGATTGTGGCCACGCAAGACAAACTATGGGCCGTACAGTAAACAGATACGTAGATACATCGAGATTTTCGTCATGAAATCCGAACTGCGCCATTCCTTACACCACTGTAATCTGCGCGCCTTCAACTGAGGAGGAACAGCAGAACGACGCGAACTCCTGAAGCCCTCCCGTCGTAACGAGCGGCAGGCCTCGACATTGGCGTCCTCCAGACCATCTTGCTGCTGCCGCCACCAACGCGATGGCCACGTATCTGAGCCAGAAGAGTCGGCAGCCTCCTCCCCCGTTAATTGGCGCCCAATTTCTTAGATTTTCAGCAGCAACGCGAACTCCGCTTGGAAGCGCAGACGTAGTGAGAATAATCCAACGACACTGCTCTAAAATTAATATTTATTTACTGTACTGAGCAAAGGCCCAAACACGTCAAGCGGCCAACAAACCAAACACGTCAAGCGGCCAACAAACCAAACACGAGCACGTTTAACACGTGTCTTGCATTGAACGATGCTTGAGAAAACTCGGGAGATATTTCATATACTGCAAATGATAGTCGACGTTTCGGACAATGGCTCTTCCTTGCCCGAAGCGTCCTGCACGCTTTGTAAACCAGGTTGCACATCTCAGGCTCGGCAACAGTGGTGCATTCTTCATCATCAACATCATCCACACTCGGGAGCGCACGCGTGCGCTTTTCTACCCGTGCGTGCATGCGTCACAGCAGCCCCCCGCCCCGTCCGTGTTCGCTGTGAACCCCAACGCGAGCAAGCGGGCTGACAAAAGCCACAGCTTGCCACGGGGGTGGGCGAGGGGGCCGTACAGCCCAGACGTGAGCCCTACCCCTCGTCCTCACGGCGAGCAAACTGGGGGGTGGGGGGGGACCAAGAGGGTGCGAGCCCTCCCCAGCCCCCACTCGATTTGACTCTCCCTGCTGCTTTGCGCACTTTTCAGCCTCGTGTTTGTTCCCATGACGTGCGTGTCCTCGTCTCCGAACCCATCTCTCCCGCTATACCCCCCCCCGGACTCTTCCCCCCCGGACTCCTCCCCCCCACCGGACTCCTCCCCCCCCAGACTCCTCCCCCCCCGGACTCCTCCCCCCCCAGACTCCTCCCCCCCCCTGACTCTCCCCCCCCCCAGACTCCTCCGCCCCCCGGACTCCTCCTCCCCCCCGGACTCCTCCCCCCCCCCCGGACTCCTCCCCCCCCCCCGGACTCCTCCCCCCCCCCCGGACTCCTCCCCCCCCCCGGACTCCTCCCCCCCCCGGACTCCTCCCCCCCCGGACTCCTCCCCCCCCCCGGACTCCTCCCCCCCACCGGACTCCTCCCCCCCCCCGGACTCCTCCCCCCCCGGACTCCTCCCCCCCCCCGGACTCCTC